>NC_045972.1:44493145-44843183 GCF_010909765.2 Amblyraja radiata | reverse complement strand
AAAAAAAACACAGAATAAAACAGGAATTAACTCATTTTCACCTGTTGCCTTTATCTTCGTTACTTTTTTGCATATCTTTCATTCATTTGTTCTATATCGCTCTATATCACCGTCTATATCTCTCGTTTCCCTTTCCCCTGACTATCAGCCTGAAGAAGGGTCTCGACCCGAAACGTCACCCATTCCTTCTACCCAGAGATGCTGCCTGTCCCGCTGAGTTACTCCAGCATTCTGTGTTTTATCTTTATGTAGTATTTTGCCACTCAATCAAATGTCAAGTGGTTTGGGTAGACACAACATGCTGGGGTAACTCAGGCAGCATCTCTGGAGAAAAAGGAATGGGTGACATTTCGGATCAAGACCTTTCTTCAGACTGCGAGAGTCTTCCTACACAACTGATTACCTATATCTGCCTGAAGAATACTTAAAGATTTCTTCAAAAATTCCTTGAGAAAGAGTGCTCTTAAACCCCACGGTACACAAAAATGCTGGAGAAACTCAGCGGGTGCAGCAGCATCTATGGAGCAAAGGAAATAGGCAACGTTTGGGTCCGAAACCCTTCTCCAGCATTTTTGTGTACCTTCGATTTTCCAGCATCTGCAGTTCCTTCTTAAACTCTTGAACCCCATGACCTTTTGAGAGAAAGACCTAATCTCTGTCTAAATGGGTGACCTATTACATTTAAATTATCACTCTCATTACCAAATTCTTCAACAAGGAAACACCCTCTTCACATCTATACCGTTATAATCCCGCACCATCTTATATTTTTTCATCATTCATAAGTAATAGGAACAGAATGAGGCCTTTTGGCCCTTCGAGATTACCCTGCCCCATATAATCATGGCTGATCTATCTTTCCCTCTCAACCCCATTCTCTTGCCCTTTCCTATAATCCTTGACATCCGTACTAATCAAGCATCTGTCAATCTCTGCCTTAAAAATGCCCAATGTCTTAGCCTCCATAGGGAGAAAGCAAGGACTACCCCCCACCCCCACATCAATCTGAAGAAGGGCCTCGACCCGAAACGTCACCTGTTCCTTCACTCCATAGATGCTGCCTCGCCCGCTGAGTTTCTCCAGCATTTTTGTCTACCTTTGTGCCACTCCAGATATTTATGAGCAACTTCAAGCACACACTAGATTTGTATTTGATTCTGTGGGAATTGTCTGATGATATTATTCTCTGTGCAATGCTCTAATAAAGAGTGCCCCCAATGAACTTAGTCAACACCGCAAGAAATTGCAGAGAGTTGTGGATGCAGCCCAGACCATCCCACAAACCAACCTCCCTTCCATTGATTCCATCTATGCCTCAAGTTGCCTCGGCAAGGCCAGCTGCATAATCAAGGAATGCTGGAGAAACTCAGCGGGTGCAGCAGCATCTATGGAGCGAAGGAAATAGGCAACGTTTCGGGCCGAAACCCTTCTTCAGACCTGTCTCACCCTGGTCACTCCCTCTTCTCCCCTCTCCCATCAGGCAAGAGGTACAGAAGTATGAAAACGCACACCTCCAGATTCAGGGACAGTTTCTTCCCGGCTGTTATCAGGCAACTGAACCATCCTATCAACTATCAGAGAGCGGTCCTGAGCTACTATCTACCTCATTGGAGACCCTCGGAGTATCTTCTATCGAACTTAACTGGACTTTATCTTGCACTAAACGCTATTCCCTTTATCCTGTATCTGTACACTGTGAATGGCTCGATTGTAATCATGTATAAGGTCATAAGGTCATAAGTGATGGGAGCAGAATTCTACTCCGCCTATTCAATCAGGGCTGATCTATCTCTCCCTCCTAACCCCATTCTGCTGCCTCCGCCCCATAATCCCTGACACCCGTACTAATCAAGAATCTATCTGTCTCTGCCTTAAAAATATCCATTGACTTGCCCTCCACTGCCCTCTGTGGCATTGTCTTTCCGCTGACTGGATAGCAAAGATCCTATATCCTTTGCTGGATAGCACGCAACAAAAAGCTTTTCACTGTACCTTGCTACACGTGACAATAAACTAAACTAAACTAAAGAACAAGTCTACCCATGAAAGTGGCCAGAGGCCCAAACCAATTTGGTGGTCGTGGCAGCATTGTCATTACAACAGCGAGCTGCGGAGTCATTGAATTATTTTACAATGACTCTTCTGGAAGCTTTAGCAAGGTTTTAGCAAAACAACAGGCATTCACGACAGGGTGGCAAAGCTTTATCAGATTTAGCTCAAAGGCATTTGCAGCACTACTCACAACATCAGGCTGTTCAATGCACTTCATGGCAGGAGAATGGGTCATAAGGTCAGAAATAGGACAACAAAAATGCTGGAGAAACTCAGCGGGTGCGGCAGCATCTATGGAGCGAAGGAAATAGACGACGTTTCGGGTCGAAACCCTTCTTCAGGCTGGTCAGAAGTGATAGGAGTAGTATTGGACCATTCATCCCATCAAGTCTACTCCGCCGTTCAATCATGGCTGAATGGGATTTCATTCAGATTAGTTCAATACAATACAATACAATACAATACAATTCAATTTATTGTCATTTGGACCTCTTGAGGTACAAACGAAATGCCGTTTCTGCAGCCATACATTACAAACAAATAGACCCAAGACACAACATAATTTACATAAACATCCATCACATTGCTGTGATGGAAGGCCAAAAAAACTTTTCTCTCCACTGCACTCTCCCCCCCGATGTCAGAGTCAAAGTCAAAGCCCCCGGCGGGCGATGGCGATTGTCCCGTGGCCATTTAAGCCACGCCGGGTGATGCAAGGTCGCGCACCGGGTTCTTGATGTTAGAGCCCCCGGCGCGCGCTCGCAAACTCCCGCGGCCATTCCAAGCCGCGCGGGGCGGTGATGTAGGCCCCGCTCCAGGAGCTCTTCAACCCCGCAACTCGGGCGGGAGAAGTCGCCGTTGCGGGAGCCCTGAAAAGCGGCCTCCCTCCAGGGAGCTCCCGGTGCCGTCCGCCAAACCCGCAGTTGCAGCCACCGAATCTCCGGGGGTCGGGCCGCAGCAGCGTCCACCACAGCTCCACCCGCTCTGGACTCGGCCAGCTCCGCGACGATGAGGTGAGTAGTTGGCACCAGAGTCCCCGGTCTTGTTGTTGGAGGCCGCTCCTCGTTGCAGCCCCAACGACAACGGAGACCCGACAAAGAAAAGGTCGGGTCTCCCGTGCAGGGAGAGATTTAAAAGTTACCCCCAACCCCCCCCACACCACCCCCACCCCCCCCACACACATACCCCAACAAAAATAACAAAAACTACATTAAAACATAGACATAAAATAATAAAAACGCAAATCGAAGATATCAAAATGTTGGAGTAACTCAGCGGGACAGGCAGCATCTCTGGAGAGAAGGAATGGGTGACGTTTCGGGTCGAGACCCTTCTTCAGTTTAGTTTAGAGATACAGCGCGGAAATAGGTGTTTGGCCCCACCGAGACTGCACCGACCAGCGATCCCCGCACATTAACACTATCCTACACACACTGGAGACAATTTACATATATACCAAGCCAATTAACCTACAAACCTGTGCATCGTTGGAGTGTGGGAGGAAACCAAAGATCTCGGACAAAAACCCACGCAGGTCACGGGGAGAAAGCACAAACTCCGCACAGACGGCCCCCATGTCAGGATCGAACCCGCATATCTGACGCTGCAAGGCAGCAACTCTAACGCTGCGCCACCATGCCGCACACCGGGTTGAGTGGGATGGATCAGCCATGATTGGATGGTGGAGTAGACTTGATGGACCGAATGGCCTAATCCTGCTCCTATAACTTCTGAATTTATGGAAGTAGATTTTCCTGAATTATGTGAGGTGGGTGGGAAAGAGTTAAACTTGGGTCAGGATATAGACTAAACTACTATCTACCTCATTGGTGACCCTTGGACTATCTTTGATCGGACTTTACTGGCTTTAAATTGCACTAATCATTATTCCCTTATCATGCATCTGCACACTGTGAATTCAATTGTAATCATGCATTGTCTTCCAACTCAAGATAGATACAAAATGCTGGAGTAACTCAGCGGGACAGGCATTGTCTCTGGAGAGAAGGAATGGGTGACGTTTCAGGTCGAGACCCTTCTTCAGACTCGACCCGAAACGTCACCCATTCCTTCTATCCGCAGATGCTGCCTGTCCCGCTGAGTTACTCCAGCACTTTGCGTCGAACTTTGGTGTAAACCAGCATCTGCAGTTGCTTCCCATACATTGCTTTTCCACTGACAAGTTAACAAGCAAGCAACAAAAGCTTTTCACTGTACCTTGGTACACATGACGGTAGACTAAACTGAACTAAATTAACTAAACTGTACTGAGAACAAAGACAGAGGAGAATCTATAAACATACCTGCCCTATTTTAGAACACCTCCCAATAGACTCCTTAAATGTGGGTAGATGTGAGGTTATCCACTTTGGTGGAAAGAACAGGAAGGCAGATTATTATCTGAATCAGATTAGGAAAAGGGGAAGTGCAACGAGACCTGTGTGTCCTTGTAGATCAGTCACTGAAAGTAAGCATGCAGGTACAGCGGGCAGTGAAGAAAGCTAATGGCATGTTGGCCTTCATAGCGAGAGGATTTGAGTTTAGGAGCAAGGAGGTCCTGCTGCCGTTGTACAGGACACTGGTGAGACCGCACCTGGACTTTTGTGTGCAGTTTGAGGAAGGACGTTATTGCTATTGAGGGAGTGCATCGTACATTCACCAGGTTAATTCCCGGGATGGGGGGACTGACATATGATGAAAGAATGGGTCAACTGGGCTTGTATTCACTAGAATTTAGAAGGATGAGAGGATATCATATAAAATTCTTAAAGGATTGGACAGGCTAGATGCAGGAAAACATTTCCCGGTGTTGGAGGAGTCCAGAACCAGGGGTCACAGTTTAAGAATAAGGGGTAGGCCATTTAATGACTGAGATGAGGAAAAACTTCTTCACCCAGAGAGCTGTGAATCTGTGGAATTCTCTGCCACAGAAGGCAGTGGAGGCCAATTCACTGGATGTTTTCAAGAGAGAGTTAGATTTAGCTCTTAGGGTTAACGGAATCAAGGGATGTGGGGGAAAAGCAGGAACGGGGTACTGATTTTAGATGATCAGCCATGATCATATTGAATGGCGGTGCTGGATCGAAGGGCCGAATGGCCTACTCCTGCACCTATTTGTCTGTTTCTACGTAAAGATAAGTACAGCTGCTCCTCGACCTACGATGGGGTTACCTTTCCGATAAACCCCTCGTAAATCGAAAATATCGGAAGTCAAAATTTCAGTACAATGTGATCACATTATAGACAATAGACAATAGGTGCAGGAGTAGGCCATTCGGCACTTCGAACCAGCACCGCCATTCAATGTGATCATGGCTGATCATCCCCAATCAGTACCCCGTTCCTGCCTTTTCCCCATATCCCCTGACTCCGCTATTTTTAAGAGCCCTATCTAGCTCTCTCTTGAAAACATCCAGAGAACCTGCCTCCACCGCCCTCTGAGGCAGAGAATTCCACAGACTCACCACTCTCTGTGAGAAAAAGTGTTTCCTCATCTCCGTTCTAAATGGCTTACCCCTTATTCTTAAACTGTGGCCCCTGGTTCTGGACTACCCCAACATCGGTAACATGTTTCCTGCCTCTAGTGTGTCCCAACCCTTAACAATCTTATATGTTTCAATGAGATTCCCTCTCATCCTTTTAAACTCCAGAGTGTACAACGGCATTGGGGGTTCAGTATTGATGTGGATAGAGAACTGGCTGGCAAACAGGAAGCAAAGAGTAGGAGTAAACGGGTCCTTTTCACAATGGCGGGCAGTGACTAGTGAGGTACCGCAAGGCTCAGTGCTGGGACCCCAGCTATTTACATTATATATTAATGATCTGGATGAGGGAATTGAAGGCAATATCTCCAAGTTTGCGGATGACACTAAGCTGGGGGGCAGTGTTAGCTGTGAGGAGGATGCTAGGAGATTGCAAGGTGACTTGGGTAGGCTGGGTGAGTGGGCAAATGTTTGGCAGATGCAGTATAATGTGGACAAATGTGAGGTTATCCATTTTGGTGGCAAAAACAGGAAAGCAGACTATTATCTAAATGGTGGCCGATTAGGAAAAGGGGAGATGCAGCGAGACCTGGGTGTCATGGTACACCAGTCATTGAAAGTAGGCATGCAGGTGCAGCAGGCAGTGAAGAAAGCAAATGGTATGTTAGCTTTCATAGCAAAAGGATTTGAGTATAGGAGCAGGGAGGTTCTACTGCAGTTGTACAGGGTCTTGGTGAGAACACACCTGGAGTATTGCGTACAGTTTTGGTCTCCAAATCTGAGGAAGGACATTATTGCCATAGAGGGAGTGCAGAGAAGGTTCACCAGACTGATTCCTGGGATGTCAGGACTGTCTTATGAAGAAAGACTGGATAGACTTGGTTTATACTCTCTAGAATTTAGGAGATTGAGAGGGGATCTTATAGAAACTTACAAAATTCTTAAGGGGTTGGACAGGCTAGATGCAGGAAGATTGTTCCCGATGTTGGGGAAGTCCAGGACAAGGGGTCACAGCTTAAGGATAAGGGGGAAATCCTTTAAAACCGAGATGAGAAAAACTTTTTTCACAAAGAGAGTGGTGAATCTCTGGAACTCTCTGCCACAGAGGGTAGTTGAGGCCAGTTCATTGACTATATTTAAGAGGGAGTTAGATGTGGCCCTTGTGGCTAAGGGGATCAGAGGGTATGGAGAGAAGGCAGGCACGGGATACTGAGTTGGATGATCAGCCATTGAAACGGGGCTTGCTGTCTCTCCCTGCGGGGGAATGCGACTTTTATGTCGTATTCCCCTTCTCTGCCTCCGTCTGCGCTGAGGCCTAATGGTGGAGCTGGCGACCTCGAGGCTCAGGAGGCAGAGCCCGCCAGGACTCGCCCTGAGCTCGCTCCCGTGAGGACGGCCCGGCTCGGGGCTGGAACAGTGCTTCCGTGAGGGACTGTGACGCTCCCGTGAGGACGGCCGGCCCGAGGAAGGAACGGTGCTCCCGTCGGAGTGGCCGAGCTCGGGGAGGTACGGCGTTCCCAGCCCGAGGGAGAAGCGGTGCCCGGTCGGGGCGGCCCAGCCCGAGGGAGGAGCGGTGCCCAGTCGGGGCGGCCCAGCCCGAGGCTGAGACGGTAACGGCACTCACGTGAGGGCGATCCGGCTCGGGGCTGGAACGGTGCTCCGGTGGCTTGGACGGTGTTCTGGCGGCGGTGGCCTGAGTCCGGGGTTCGGCAGCTGCGTCTGCAGGACTGGTGGGCGGCAGCTTCGACCACCCCGGGCCGCGGTGTTTGAGCCGCGGGACAGTTGTAACATCGCCCGGGGGGTATCGCCTCAGCGCAGAGGGAGAAGAGGAGGGAAGAGACTGGAGACCTAAGACTTTTGCCTCCATCACAGTGAGGAGATGTTGGGTGGACTCACTGTGGTGGATGTTAATATGTGTTTATTGTTGTTTTTTATTGTATTGTATTGTATGTATGACTGCTTCAATTTCGTTCAGACTTCGGTCTGAATAACAATAAAGGCTATCTAATCTAATCTAATCTAATCATATTGAATGGCGGTGCAGGCTCGAAGGGCCGAATGGCCTACTCCTGCACCTAATTTCTATGTTTCTATGTTTCTACAAGCCCAGCTGCTTCATTCTCTCAGCATATGACAGTCCCGCCATCCCAGGAATTAACCTTGTAAACCTACGCTGCACTCCCTCAATAGCAAGGAGTGGATGGAAAGTGAGTGGATGGGAAGTGAGCTGCGGCCCCCTGCCGTTTACCTGCGTTTCCTTCATCGTAAAGTCAAAATATCGCAAGTCGAACCATCGTAAATCGGGAATCATCAGTAGTTTGAGCACTGTATATGTTGGACAATTTGGCAGAATAGACACTGCAGGTGGGCTACTAGTACCTGAAAGCTAATCAGGTTCCAAATGACACCGATTTGCATTGTATTATTAGACTCTTTACTCTGTCCCTCAGGGAACTTTGAATGCAAAGCTGAAGCCCCCCGTCTAAATGGCAGCAGGTAGAACAACAGTAACTTGATCTCGGTTTTATTTGGAAACTGTAACTGCAACCCATTCACAGCGAAAATCAGTCCCATTACAGTCCTTTGGTTTAGTTTAGTGGTACAGCGTGGAAACAGGCCCTTCGACCCACCGAGTCCGCGCCGACCAGCGATCCCCGCGCACTAACACTATCCTACACACACTAGGGACAATTTACAATTTTACTGAAACCAATTAACCTACAAACCTCAAGATTCAAGAGAGTTTATTGTCATGTGTCCCAGATAGGACAATGAAATTCTTGCTTTGCTTCAGCACAACAGAACATAGTAGGCATGAATACAGAACAGATCAATGTGTCCATATACCATTGAATATATATATATATACACACACACACACACATAAATAACCAAATAAAGTGCAATAGGCTATTAAAGTTCAGAGTTTTGTATGAGTTGAGCTTAATAGTCTGATGGCTGTGGGGAAGCAGCTATTCCTGAACCTGGATGTTGCAGATTTCAGGCCCCTGTACCTTCTACCTCTACATCTTTTTATTGTATTCTATTGTATTCAAATTTATTGTCATTGTCTCAGTTAGAGACAACGGATGTGTGGATGTGTGAAAGAGGGAGACAGAGGGATAAGGAAGGGTAATGTGTATCCTTCTGCGCTGACTCTCAGTCTGAAGAAGGGTCTCGACCTGAAACGTCACCCATTCCTTCTCTCCAGAGATGCTGCCTGTCCCGCTGAGTTACTCCAGCATTTGGTGTGTATCCTCGGTTTAAACCAGCATCTGCGGTTCCTTGCTGCACATTCAGTTGAAAAGCTCTAGTGTCGCAGCTCTCCCTCCTCTATCATCAATTCCGATCATGTTTACCTTTAGTCGGCTGCTGCATCAGTGGTGTGCTACTTGTGTGCACAAAACGCTGAGGCAACAATGACATTTCACTGCTCCGCAGGTGTTGCTGCGAGCTGGTGTAAAAGAACTCTATGAAGTGTTGTTGCTCGCAGGGCACTTTGAACGTGGAGACAAAGACTGCACAGCAGTCAGATCCCATCTTAAGCTGCCGAGAACTCAGGGCAAGGGGAAAGGCCGCGCGCCAGGGGAACGATTCATTAATCCATAATATTTACCTCAATCCCACTCCCTTTTAAAAGTCATAAAGCCTTTACGGCTAATAATGCAACAACCTGCAGAGAGGAGAGTGGTTTATTGTCCCAGATAGAACGACGTCTGAAGAAGGGGCACAAACCCGAAACGTCACCCATTCCTTTTCTCCAGAGATGCTGCCTGACCCGCTGAGTTACTCCAGCATTCTGTGTCTATCTTCGGTGTAAACCAGCATCTGCAGTTCCTACACAATGACTTCTTCCTTGCAGCAGCACAACAGAAAACATAGTACTCTGTAAATATAATTACAGAGGGAAAAAAGTGTATATATACATATACACACACACACACACACACACACAGATATATATATATATATATATATATATATATATATATATATATATATATATATATGCACACATATATATACTCATATACATATATATACTCACATACATATATATACATACACTCATATATACACATATATAACACACACACATATATCTACTCATATACATATATATTTACATATAGTACATATATATACATATACACTCATATACACACATATATATATATACTCATATACATATGTATATACATTTAGTACATATGTGTGTGTACAGTACATATATGTGTGTGTGTGTGTGTGTGTGTGTATACATATACACATATGCATATATATATACTCATATACATATATATACTCATATACATATATATATATACTCAAAACTTTCTTCCAAAACCACAATACAAAGATCAATAAGTATGTTTCAATAAAACACTAATGAAATCTTCAGTTGGGAATTATCAATCTAAACACTAATCTAAGCACGAGCAATGTTTCATGATACAGATTTAACAAGGGTCATGTCTATTAATTTCATAACCTGGCTGGGTATTATGCAAGTCTATATTTCATAAAGTATTTCTTTTTTCAATGTCATCACTATAAATAACTGTGAGGTTGGGCAAGGGAGAGATCAATTGAACATATATTTGCTATGTGAGATTCTGCCACTGCTGTAGAACTTCACACTATAATCAATATTCAACCTCTTAAGTGCATAGTCAAAAAGCCACATCATTATCATTAGCTCGAGTCAGTCTAGGTTTATTACACATCTAACAGCTTACCGTGGAGTTTCTCAGCATTACTAATTGCACCAAAAAAATCACACACTCCAGTGATATTTTACCAATGACATTGCTGAGAGTGTTCTCTGCCTGTGTGTTCATTTGTCATCCATTTATTTTTTCCACCAGCTCTGATTTGAGGCATGTCAACTTCTGAAACTGCATAGATTTCTCAGCAGTGACTTGTGATGTCAATTCACAGTCAATAGAAAATGCACAGTGCCATAGAGTGTGGAAACAGGGCCCTTTGGCCCAACTTGCCCACACCGACCAACATGTCCCATCTTCACTAGCCCCACTAGTATTCGGTCCATACCCATCCAAACCAATAGCTTTTCACTGTAGATGTACACAAAATGCTGGAGTAACTCAGCGGGACAGGCAGCATCTCTGGAGAGAAGGAATAGGTGACATTTCAGGTCGAGACCCATCTTCAAGCCTCAAAACGAAACGTCACCCATTCCTTCTCTCCAGAGATGCTGCCTGACCCGCTGAGTTACCCCAGCTTTTTGTGACTATCTTCCATTTAAACCATCAGCTGCAGTTCCTTACTATGGTGACAATAAACTAAACTGTCCTGCCAAACCTGTCTAAACCTCCCCCACCCAAGTCGCACCAGCTTCTCGTTTTCACCCCACAAACAGCCAACGGTGCTTCCTTTATCTTCGTTACTTTTTGCATATCTTTCATCCATATATCACTACATCATTGGATATATCTTTCGTTCCCCTCTCCCCTGACTCTCAGTCTGAAGGAGGGACTCGACACAAAAAGTCACCCATTCCTTCTCTCCAGAGGTGCTGCCTGGCCCGCTGAGTTAAGGGCCTGTCCCATTTGTCCGTTATTTACGCCTCATTTAAGCCTCATATGTAAAATAGGTCGGCGCATCGTTACGCACGACGTCGCGCGCAAATCAAGCGTCATCATACCGTCTGGTGCGCGTGACGACATTAGAATACCCTGCGGCGCTCGGCGACGCATGGTTACGCACGGTGACGTAACCATGCATCACCACGCGATACACGTGAGACTTCGGGACGCAGCATGTGACGCCAATGCGTCAGCGTGCGTACGCAATGCGTCAGCGTGCATACCCAATGCGTCAGCGTGCGTACGCGATACGTCACGCAGCACGAAATCCTGGAGCGTCGCGCGATACCGCACGCAACTCCACACTCCTCCACGTCTCTCCATGCGCCCGTCCCGCGCTACCCACACGCTACCCGCGTGTAACAACGTGACGACCACATTTTTGGAGGTCGCGTAAATGAGGCGTAAATAACGGCCAAGTGGGACAGGCCCTTAACTCAGCGGGCATTTGACGGCCATTTGTGCCCATCTTCGGTGTAAACCAGCATCTGCCGTTCCTTCCCACACATTCCAAAATACTTGGCGACTTCATTCAAAAAAATGCGAGAGAGTTTTACACTATTCAGCATTACAATTACAGGTCTCTCCTCCGGCAATGAAAGAAAGAATGATCTTCTTGGGAAGCAATGCCTCCATTGTTCACAGGACTTGTCTGTCACAGCATTACTTGGGCCCATTAAGACTCAGTCAATTATAAATCCTCAGCATTAACAACCAGTGAAGTGGTTTTCACACCTAAATAAAACTGCTGGCTATAGTGATCATCAAAAGTGCTTTTGCTTTAGCAGATGATGGGGTGCAAACGACTCTAAAACATTGACGAGACTGATGTTAAAGAAACGGAACAATGCTTAACAGCATTCCAGAATAATCATGTACTATTGCAAAGTAGGCAAAAATGCTGGAGAAACTCAGCGGGTGAGGCAGCATCAATGGAGCGAAGAAATAGGTGACGTTTTGGGTGGAGACCCTTCTTCAGATTGAAATGCATGTACTTTTGCATGTCTCGTTTTTATGTAGTTTTTGTTATTTTTTTGTTGGGGTATGTGTGTGGGGGGGAGGGGGTAACTTTAAAATATTTCCCTGCACAGGAGACCAGACCTTTTCTTTGTCGGGTCTCCGTTGTCGTTGGGGCTGCAACGTGGAGCGGCCTCCAACAGGAATGACCTGGGGCTCCAGTTGTGGAGCTGCCGACTACTCACCGTCACGGAGCTGGCCGAGTCTGGAGCAGGTGGAGCGGTGGTGGAGCGCTGCTGCCACCCGACCCCCGGAGTTTCGGAGGCTGCAACTGCGGGTTTGGCGGACGGCGGCACCGGGAGCCGGGGGTCCCTGCTGGGTGACCGCTTTTCGGGGCTTCCGCAACGGCGACTTCTCCCGCCCGAGTTGCGGGGTTGAAGAGCACCTGAGCGGGACTTTACATCACCGCCCCGCGCGGCTTGGAATGGCCGCGGGACTCTGCGAGCGCACGCCGGGGGCTCTAACACCAAGACCCGGTGCGCGACCTTGCATCACCCGGCGTGGCTTTAATGGCCGCGGGACAATCGCCATCGCCAGCCGGGGGCTTTGACTTTGACTCTGACATCGGGGGGGGGGGGGGGGGGGGCGAGTGCAGGGGAGAGATATGTTTTTTTGCCTTCCATCACAGCAATGTGATGGATGTTTGTGTAAATTGTGTTGTGTCTCGGGTCTTTTTGTTTTGTAATGTATGGCTGCAGAAACGACATTTCGTTTGGACCTCAACGGGGTCCAAATGACAAATAAATTGAATTGAATTGAATTTTGCAATGCATTTTACAATCTGCTTAAGTTTTCACTAATTTAGCACCTCTGGAGAACATGGATAGGTGATGTTTCGGGTCAGGACCTATCCATGTTCTCCAGAGATGCTGCCTGACCCGCTGAGTTACTCCAGCACTTTGTGTCATGACCCATTTATAATAATTTTTTGAAGAAGGATCTCGACCTGAAATGTCACCTCTCCGTGCTTTACAAAAAGAAAAAACACAAAGAGCTGGAATTATTCAGCGGGTCAGGCAGCATCCCTGGAGCACACGGATAGTTGGTGTTTCAGGTTCAGTCTGAAGAAGAATCCAGATTAATAAAAAGGTCACCTATCCATGTTCTCCAGAGGTGCTGCCTGACCCACTGAGTTACTCTAGCACATTGTGACTTTAAATAAGCACCTGGCTTAAAAACTCAAAGGTACACAAAAAAGCTGGAGAAACTCAGCGGGTGCAGCAGCATCTATGGAGCGAAGGAAATAGGCAACGTTTTGGGCCGAAACCCTTCTTCAAACAGCAGTGCTGAACTACTATCTACCTCATTGGTGACCCTTGAACTGATCAGACTTTGCTGGCTTTACCTTGCACTAAACATTATTCCCTTCACACATATCTACACACTGTAAGTGGCTCGATGGTAATCATGTATTGTCTTTCTGCTGACAGGATAGCACGCAACAAAAGCTTTCCGCTGTTCCAATAAAACTCAACTGAGCCGATCTTCCCATTTATTATCACCCTGGCTTAGATGGGCCTAGCTTAAAGAATGTGTTGCAATTTCCTCTCTTTTTATCCCCTTTACCGCAATTGTTCCCCCAGGAACTATTCCTGGCCTCCTTCATTTCGCACACAAAGTGCTGCCTCATCAGATTTGATCAATACATTGACTGTAAAATCCCCTGACTGTGAACGCCAATGACTGTTTCACTTCCACCAGCGTCTTGGAAAACTCGGCCAATATCTAGCACCAGACGAAGTGATTTTTTTCTCTCTCCCCAAAAAAACATTTGGAAAACGAAGCGCTATCTTCAGTCCTGACCACAAGTTCCATTTCGTAGCCACAGGTAATATCTTCCTGTGTGGGTAGGAACTGCAGATGCTGGTTTCATCCGAAGATAGGCACAAAATGCTGGAGTAACTCAGCGGGACAGGCAGCATCTCTGGAGATAAGGAATGGGTGACGTTTCGGGTCATAAGATCATGTGATCGGAGTAGAATTAGGCCATTCGGCCCATCACGTCTACTCCACCATTCAATCATGGCTAATCTATCTCTCCCTCCTAACCCCATTCTCCTGCCTTCTCCCCGTAACCTCTGACACCCGCACTAATCAAGAACCTATCTATCTCTGCCTTAAATATATACACTGACTTGGCCTCCACAGCTGTCTGTGGCAAAGAATTCCACAGATTCACCAGCCTCTGACGAAAGAAATCCCTCCCCATCAGATGTGTGACCTCTGGTCCTAGACTCTCCCACTACTAGAAACATCCTCTCCATGGTCACTCTATCTGGGCCACTTTCCTGAGCTAAACCAGACCCAAAATCAGATTAAAACTGTGACCTTTCTATGGGGCACAATAATCGACAGTGACCAACCAAACAAATGGGTGGATAGACACAAAGTGCTGGAGTAACTCAGCGAGTCAGGCAGCGTCTCTGGAGAAAAAACGATGGGTGATGTTTTGGGTGGAAACCCTTGTCTGAAGAAGGGCCGCGAACTGAAATGTGTACCTCAGGTGCTGTCTGTGAGGAGTTTGCATGATCTCCCTGTGATGTGTGGGTTTCCTCCAGTTGCTCCGGTTTCCTCCCACATCCCAAAGACGTACAGGTTTGTAGGCTTAATGGCCCTCTGTAAATTTACCTCAGCGGGTAGGTAGAAGGGTCTCGACCCAAAACGTCACCCATTCCTTCTTGCCAGAGATGCTGCCTGTCCCGCTGAGTTCCTCCAGCATTTTGTGTCTATCTTCAGTTTAAACCAGCATCTGCAGTTCCAAGGCGCTCCCGTGTGGGCGGTCCGGCTCCTGGCTGGAAGGTGCTCCCGTGAGGGCGGCCCGGTGCGGGGCTGAGACGCTCCCGTGTGGGCGGCCCGGTGCTGGGCTGAGACGCTCCCGTGAGGGCGTCCCGGTGCGGGGCGGAGACGGTGCTCCAGTGGCTGAGGCGGTGTTCTGGCTGCGGCGACCTGAATCCGGGGCTCGGCCGCAGGCCAGTGGATGACATCGTCGGGAGCTCGCGGGTCACAGGTTGATGCCTGTTTTCCGGAGCTCCCGTGGCAACAACTGCGTCCGCTGGACTGGAGGGCGGCAGCTTCGACCACCCCCGGGCCGCGGAGCTTGAACCGCGGGACTGACTTACCATCGCCCGGTGGGGAATCGCCTCAGCGCAGAGGGAGAAGAGGAGGGAAGAGACTGCAACCCTAAGATTTTTGCCTCCATCACAGTGAGGAGGTGCTTGGTGAACTCACTGTGGTGGATGTTAATTTGTGTTTATTGTGTGTTTTGTTGTTTATTATTACATGTATGGCTGCAGGCAACGACATTTCGTTCAGACCGAAAGGTCTGAATGACAAATAAAGGATTCAATTCAATTCAATTAAATTCTTACACATTAGCATGTAGGGAGTGGATGCGAAAGTGGCCAACATAGATCTAGTGCGAGTGGGTGATCGATGGTCAGCATGGACTTGGTGGGCCGAAGGGCCAGCTTTGCACGCTGTATCTCTAAACTAAACTATTATCAGCATTCAATTGAAAAATAATCTATTTCAGGTAACTTCATTCAAGATTATTAAACTGTTTAAGAGTAATACTTACAGAATGCAATGTCAGTCCAAATCTTTTCTAAATTATACAAAACATGGGCTTTTTGAGTTTGGATGGATTCTTTCAGCTTTCTGTAATTTTTCGTTATCACACAAGGGGATATTATTTATATAATTCCTAACCATAAATGAACCTATTTTTGTTTTTAGATGTATGTGTCAAGAGTGTTTAATTGTCATATGTCTCGAATCCGATCAATGAAATTCTTATATAGTCACAAAGTGCTGGAGTTACTCAGCGGGTCAGGCAGCATCTGTGGAGAAAAAGAATGGGTGACGTTTTGGGTAGGGACTATTCTTCAGACTCATTCTTGCAGCAGCACAACAGAAATCTAAGGATAGTTGAGCGATACAGCGTGGATACACGCCCTTCTGCCCAACTTGCCCTCACTGACCAACATGCCTCATCTACACTAGTCCCACCAGCCAGGTTTGGGCCCCTGTCCCTCGAAACCTGTCCTATTCTATAGTACTTAGCAGACACCATTTTATCAGGCGACTGAATCATTCTACCACAACCAGACAGCAGTCCTAAACTACTGGAGGAAGGAACTGCAAATGCTTGTTTAAACCGAAGATAGATGCCAAATGCTGGAGTAACAGGCTGCATCTCTAGATCGAAGGAATGGGCGCATTTCGGGTCGAGACCCTTCTTCAGTCTATCTAAGAATTTCATTTATTCAGATTCGGGACATATGACCCGAAACGTCATCCATTTCTTCTCTCCAGAGATGCTGCCTGTCCCGCTGTGTTACTCCAGTCCTGAACTACTATCTACCTCATGGGGGACCTTCGGACTATTCTTGATCAGACTTTGCTGGCTTTACCTTGCACTAAACGTTATTCCTTTATCACGCATCTACACACTGTAAATGGCTCGATTGTCATCATGCATTGTCTTTCCGCTGACTGGATAACACGCAACAAAAGCTTTTCACTGTACCTCGGTACAGGTGACAATAAACTAAACTGAACTAAATCATAATAGTCAAGTCAAGTCAAGTCTCATTTATTTATATAGCACATTTAAAAAACAACTCTCGTTGGCCAAAGTGCTTTACAATGGTATGAGGATAGTATAACAAACAAACTACATAATATAGCCCTCGCTCAAAGGACGTCAAGAAAGGCTTGGGAGTACAGATGAGTTTTTCGTCTACACTTAAAGGAGTCGATGGAGGGGGCAGTTCTGATGGGAAGGGGGATGCTGTTCCACAGTCTAGGAGCTGCAACCGAAATTGTCGCCCCTGAGCTTATGCCTAGACCGCGGGATATTCAGTAGCCCCAAGTCGGCCGATCTGAGGGACCTGGAGGTGATGTGGTGGGTAAGCAGAATTTTAATGTAGGAGGGGGCAAGCCCGTTAAGGGCTTTGTAAACATAGAGGAGGGTCTTGACATAAGCATAAAGAAGGATTTTGACAAGGATAACAAAAAAGTTATCAGGCAACTGAATCATCCTACCATAACCAGAGAACAGTCCTGAACTACTATTTATTGTTTAAGAAATAACTTCTCCTTGTTACCGTCAGGCAGATAATACAGGAGGTACACAAAAATGCTGGAGAAACTCAGCGGGTGCAGCAGCATCTATGGAGCAAAGGAAATAGGCGACGTTTCGGGCCGAAACCCTTCTTCAGACTGACAGGGGGGGGGGGGGGGAGAAGGAAGGGAAAAGGGGGCACAGGATAATACAGGAGCATGGCTGCACGCACCACCAGACTTAAGAACAGTTTTTTACATCATGCCATCAGGCTTCTGAACTCATAAACACATCATATATGTTGATTATTTTATTTATTATTGTCTTTTACCCACCAATGTCACTTTTATCTTATCTTATTTTATCTTATTTTTATCCTTGCAATATAATTGCTGAGGTGACCCGTTGTCTTGTCAAAAACATTTCATTGTACCGTTGACCCTGTGTTAGCCTACATATGACAAATAAAATTGAACTGAACTGAGGAATTCTCTGCCTCGGAAGGCGGTGGAGGCAGCTTCTCTGGATGCTTTCAAGAGAGAGATAGATAGGGCTCTTAAAAATAGTGGAGTCAGGGGATATGGGGAGAAGGCAGGAACGGGGTACTGATTGGGGATGATCAGCCATGATCACATTGAATGGCGGTGCTGGCTCGAAGGGTCGAATGGCCTACTCCTGCACCTATTGTCTATTGTCTATTGAACTGAACTGCAGATGTTGGAAAAATCAAAGGTAGACAAAAATGCTGGAGGAACTCAGCAGGTGAGGCAGCGTCTATGGAGCGAAAGGGATAGGCAAAGTTTCGGGTCGAGATCCTCCTTCAAGGGTCTCGACCCGAAACATCACCAATTCCTTCGCTCCATAGATGCTGCCTCACCCGCTGAACTACTATCTACCTCATTGGTGACCCTCGGACTACCTTAGAAATTACAAAAAATACTACTAGATTAAGAGAATTTCAGAACAATTGCAAACACAAACCTCGGATATTCTTGCTACTCATTTACCGCACATCTCAGTGAATTGTCTTCTGCGGCAATACTTGATGCAGGCACAACTCATCTGGCCCAACAGCTGTGTTCCATGCTGAGGAGAGCTGGCCCCCTGAGGGATAAAAACACAGGCAGTCTCCATTGTGGCTTTGTTTACTTGGGTTCCACTGGAGATCCTGCTTCACACTTTCTCGATGTCTTAAAACAGGGCATCGATGCAGTGTTACATTCCAGCAACAAGTTATTTACATTTTAAGACTGCTGTTGTTAGGTCCCATGTGTAGGAAGGAACTGCAGATGCTGGTTTACACTGAAGATAGTCACAAAATGCTGGAATAACTCTACGGGACAGGCAGCATCTCTGGAGAGAAGGAATGGGTGACGTTTCGGGTCGAGACCCTTCTTCCGACGTGCTCCAGCATTTTGTGTCTATCATAGAAAACATAGAAACATAGAAAATAGGTGCAGTAGTAGGCCATTCGGCCCTTCGAGCCTGCACCGCCATTCAATGTGATCATGGCTGATCATCCAACTCAGTATCCTGTACCTGCCTTCTCTCTATACCCCCTGATCCCTTTAGCCACAAGGGCCACATCTAACTCCCTCTTAAATATAGCCAATGAACTGGCCTCAACTACATTCTGTGGCAGAGAATTCCACAGATTCACCACTCTCTGTGTAAAAAATGTTTTTCTCATCTCGGTCCTAAAAGATTTCCCCTTGATCCTTAAACTGTGACCCCTTGTCCTGGACTTCCCCAACATCGGGAACAATCTTCCTGCATCTAGCCTGTCCAACCCCTTAAGAATTTTGTAAGTTTCATTGTTTGTCGCATGCTCCATAATATTAATCTATTTGCATTTTTAAATTTAAACATTAGCCTTCTAACATTTCAGTCCACAGCGGTAGAGTTGCAGCCTCACAGCGCCATAGTTCCGGGTTCAATCCTGACTACGGGTGCTGTCTGTACGCTGTTTGCAACTTCTCCCTGTGACCACGTGGGTTTTCTCCAGGTGCTCCGGTTTCCTCCCACACTCCAAAGACGCACTGGTTTGTAGGTTAATTGGCTTCGGTAAAGATAGTAAATTGTCCCTAGTGTGTGTAGGATAATGCTAGTGTACGGGGATCGCTGGTCGGCACAGTCTCGGCGGGCCGAAGGGCCTGTTTCTATGCTCCATCTCCAAACTAAAAACTAAACTAAGACTCCCAACTCAAAAAACGTCGTTTAACCGTGTTCCCCGGAGACGCTGCCTGACCCGCTGAGTTACTCCAGCACTTTGTGTGCATTTGCGTATTAACCAGCATCTGCAGTTCTTTTTTTTGACGCGTTACTACGACATTCCACGTTTGTTTATTCTCCACAAACTTAAAGCCAGATCATTGAAGAAAAAAAACAAATCTGTAACATAGGGTCTTTTTCGAAGTGCGAAAAGTATATGAAATATTGAACATTTTCAGATTCCTCTATTTTAAGTTGTAAGGACAACTCCAACCGTAAACAATTAAATGAAAATATGCTTTGTGGTAACGTTTGCTAGAAAGTGTGTTGCTTCAGTAAAGAACAATGAGGCAGTTCACTTGAACGATGGTGTATTAAATTGGTGATCAATTGTAGGCGAGAACCTCCGAGCAAACTCAAACCGGGAACTCAGTTGGATTCTTATGGACACATTCTTCGCTACAAGGACCCCCACTTCATTGTGACAGTAGCAAGATTAATGCACAGAAGCCAAGAGATGTCATGGCTTACTACCCACGACATAAAGGGCACCTTCAGTCTAAGCGGTAGGCCAGCTTTAACCCGCCCAGGCACAGAATGCTCAAGAAATCAAACGGGAAGATCTCTCACAGCAGATAATCAATCAAATCACCGCTTTAAATTGAAAAAAAACTTTACCAAAACATACTCAACGGTATCAGTTTGTGATGTGTAAAAACTCCCCGCACTTACCTTCTCGTCGACTTCTTCAAAATTAGTCATGTGGTTTTCTTTAACATACTGATCGTCAAGAGATTCAAGTGTTTTCACACAAGACCACAAGATATAGTAGAATTAGGCCATTCGGCCCATCGAGTCCACTCTCCTAACCCCATTTTCCTGCCTTCTTCCCAAAGAAGGGAATGGAATAGGATAACTTTATTGCCACATGTGACTAGGTACAGTGAGATTCTTTGCTTGCATCCCCAATGTGTACACATAGCAGCCACCTATGGCTCTGACAGTTACAAATCACGCCGCCCCCCCCCCCCCCCCCCCGTTATTCTACCCCCCCCCTCCCACCACCATGGCGGTCCTCCCACACCAGGTCCCCATAACCCTTGACACCCGTTCTAATCAAGAATCTATCTATCTCTGCCTTAAAAATATCCACTGACTTGACCTCCACAGCCCTCTGTGGCAATGAGTTCCACAGATTCACCACCCTCTGACTAAAGAAGTTCCTCCTCACCTCCTTTCCAAAAGAGCTCCTTTTAATTCTGACTAAAAAGGGGGCGCCCTTCAATTCCAGTTTCCTTGTCTTATGTTCCAGATAGAACAATGTAATTCTCACTTGTAGCAGCACAACAGAATGTGTAAACATGGTACACTGTAAACAATATAATAAATGCAAGAGAATAAAGTTCAGTGTGTATATATACACACGCACACTCACAAATACACATATATATATATATATATATATATATGATCTAGATATACATACATATACATATATATATATACACACACTCACAAATACACATATACATGTGTCATATACACACATACACACACACACACTCACACAAATACACATATATATAGGTCATACACATACACACACACACACTCACTCACAAATACACACATATATATAGGTCATACACACACACACACACACACACACACTCACAAATACACATATATATATAGGTCACACACACACACACACACACACACACACACACACAAAAACACATATATATAGGTCATACACACACACACACACACACACTGACACACTCACAAATACACATATATATATAGGTCATACACACTCACTCACAAATACACATATATATATAGGTCATATACACACACACACACACACACACACACACACACACACACACACACACACACACACACTAATAGTGCAGCTGCTAACATTGCCGTTTGTCTAAAATTGAACAGGTAGGTCATTCTAGAAATGCGCTCCAATCAACGAGAAATGAAATGGAGTCATTGTCTGGAAGGTGACACTGAGTTTTCCCTGTGAATGAGAATAGCAGTGTATCGTCGTGCTGGATGAGACCATGGATATTCTTTAACAGTGTAGACTGGTTTGTATACATCACCATAATTACTTGCCACCCCACCAGGATGATGATACCCCTTCAAACCTCAGCACGCCATTTTGACTGCGAGTGGTATTGCAGTGTGAGTTGGTATTTATAAACATTTGGAGTAAAAGTCCTGTGGTACGGGAATTGTCCACTTAACCATCACGAAGGCAAGTCACAACATTTGTAATACGACTGCATTCAATAGACTGCGTGAGTTGGAAGGAACTGCAGATGCTGGTTTAAACCGAAGATAGACACAAAAAAGCTGTTCAAGAAGGAACTGCAGGCGCTGGAGAATCAAAGGTAGACAAAATTGCTGGAGAAACTCAGCGGGTGCGGCAGCATCTATGGAGCAAAGGAAATAGGCAACGTTTCGGAGACTGCAAGGTGACTTGGATAGGCTGGGTGAGTGGGCAAATGTTTGGCTGATGCAGTATAATGTGGATAAATGTGAGGTTATCCATTTTGGTGGCAAAAACAGGAAAGCAGACTATTATCTAAATGGTGGCCGACTAGGAAAAGGGTAGATGCAGCGAGACCTGGGTGTCATGGTACACCAGTCATTGAAAGTAGGCATGCAGGTGCAGCAGGCAGTGAAGAAAGCGAATGGTATGTTAGCTTTCATAGCAAAAGGATTTGAGTATAGGAGCAGGGAGGTTCTACTGCAGTTGTACAGGGTCTTGGTGAGACCACACCTGGAGTATTGCATACAGTTTTGGTCTCCAAATTTGAGGAAGGACATTATTGCCATAGAGGGAGTGCAGAGAAGGTTCACCAGACTGATTCCTGGGATGTCAGGACTGTCTTATGAAGAAAGACTGGATAGACTTGGTTTATACTCTCTAGAATTTAGGAGATTGAGAGGGGATCTTATAGAAACTTACAAAATTCTTAAGGGGTTGGACAGGCTAGATGCAGGAAGATTGCTCCCGATGTTGGGGAAGTCCAGGACAAGGGGTCACAGCTTAAGGATAAGGGGGAAATCCTTTAAAACCGAGATGAGAAGAACTTTTTTTCACACAGAGAGTGGTGAATCTCTGGAACTCTCTGCCACAGAGGGTAGTCGAGACCAGTTCATTGGCTATATTTAAGAGGGAGTTAGATGTGGCCCTTGTGGCTAAGGGGATCAGAGGGTATGGAGAGAAGGCAGGTACGGGATACTGAATTGGATGATCAGCCATGATCATATTGAATGGCGGTGCAGGCTCGAAGGGCCGAATGGCCTACTCCTGCACCTAATTTCTATGTTTCTATGTTTCTATGAAACGTTGCCTATTTCCTTCGCTCCATAGATGCTGCCGCACCCGCTGAGTATCTCCAGCGATTTTGTCCACCCACAAAAAAGCTGGAGCAACTCAGGGGGACAGGCAGCATCTCTGGAGAGAAGGAATGGGTGATGTTTCGGGTCAAGTCAGAAGAAGGCTCTTGACTGGAAACGTCACCTATTCCTTCTATCCAAAGATGCTGCATGTCCCGCTGAGCTACTCCAGTGTTTTGCGTCTATCTTCTGAACATCTTTTCCCTGAGGCTCTCCCAAACTACACACAATAGTATAGAATATTAGTCTCGTTTTTGAGACAGATCGATCGACTACATCTTTAAATCGTTTCATGCAGCATGGAAACAGGCCCTTCGGCCCAACTCGTCCATGCTAATCAAATGTACCATCTAAACTCGTTCCATTTGCCCGCATTATATGGTGGTGCTGGCTCGAAGGGCCGAATGGCCTACTCCTGCACCTATTGTCTATTTGGCCCCCATCCCTCTAAACCTTTCCTATTCGTGTACCTTTCCAAATGTCTTTTAAATATTGTTACAATGCCTGCCTCAACTACCTCCTCTGGCAGCTCCTTCCATACACCCACCTCTCTCTGCGTGGAAAAAGTTGCCCCTCAGTTTCTTACTAAATCTTTCCCCTCTCACCTTAAATGTCTGTATGTCCTGTGATTCTTCATTACCCTAACCCGGGGGAAAGATTCTCTACGTCTACCTTACCCCTCAGCCTCTTATGCTCCAAGGAATAATGTCCTAGCCTGCCTACTCCCTCCCGATAGATCAAGCCTTTGAGTTGCTGGATAAGCAACAATATTAGGGGCTGCAAAGTGGCACAGCAGTGGAGATGCTGCCTTACAGCTCCAAAGACCCGGGTTCGATCCTGACTACGGGCGCTGTCTGTTCGGAGTTTGTAAATTCTCCCCGTGACCTGCGTGGGTTTTCTCCGGGTGCTCCAGTTTCATCCCGTACTCCAAAGACGTACAGGTTTACAGATTAGCTTGTGTAGATTTGTGTAAGGGGTCGGGGCAGACTCGTTGGGCCGAAGAGCCTGTTTCTGTCCTGTATCTCTGAGCTAAACTGGTGAGTGTTGGAACAAAGGCACACAACTCTAAAGTATGAATGAGCTTCTCCTGATTAAAATTAAAATTAAATTTCTTTATTTATATAGCACATTTTTAGTCAACTTGCATTGACCCCAAAGTGCTTCACATAATTACATCCACACACACAGGCAAAGGTGGGTGAAGTGTCTTGCCCAAGGACACACACAGGCAAAGGTGGGTGAAGTGTCTTGCCCAAGGACACACACAGGCAAAGGTGGGTGAAGTGTCTTGCCCAAGGACACAAGGACAGTATGCACTCCAAGCGGGATTCGAACCAGCTACCTTCCGGTTGCCAGCCGAACACTTAGCCCATCGTGCCATCTGTCGCCCCAGATAAAGAAAATATGTCCATCTCCCCCTCGAAAAATACGTGAATAAGTCCGTTTGAAACAAACAAAATTCGACTCAGTTCCCAAATGAATAATGAATAAGTGCCTGCATTAGATTTGTTTTTTTTTTGTTGTCTGGCTGGTGAATGGGAATTTCAATTTTGTAATCTCGTTGACTTCTCTCAAGTTTCCAGCAGGAATAATTCAACCATATCAAACTTCATGTGAAAATCCACTCCGACTTTCCACCTCATGGTCCACCCATGAAGAAATGTTAAAAATTGTCCAAACACATTCCTGAAGTTGCAGTTAGCTGCAACCTTGACAACAAGAAACCGCGTGGATAATAGGATGAATCAATTTTGCCGTTCAAAGAATGGAAAGTTTGGGATAGCAAACGGCAATGCAAAATTGAGGATTATTCCCTTGCAAATAATAGCAAGAACACACAGCTTCATTAAAGTTGTATTTTGAGCTTCGAAAGTCAGTTCATGACGTCCACGTTGGGTTTTGTTATCGGGAAGCATCACAGCACGGTTTGGGAACAGCTCCATCCAACACCGCAGGAAATTGCAGCGAATTGTGGACGCAGCCCGGACCATCGCACAAACCAACCACCCTTCCAGTCTGAAGAAGGGTTTCGGCCCGAAACGTTACCTATTTCCTTCGCTCCATAGATGCTGCTGCACCCGCTGAGTTTCTCCAGCATTTTTGTGTACCTTCGATTTTCCAGCATCTGCAGTTCCTTCTTGAACACCCTTCCATTGACTCCATTTATACATCGCGCTGCCTCGGCAAGGCCAGCAGCATCATCAAGGACCAGCCTCACCCTGGCCACACCCTCTTCTCCCCTCTCCCATCAGGCAGCAGGTACAGAAGTGTGAAAACGCACACCTCCAAATTCAGGGACCAGTTTCTTCCCAGCTTTTATCAGGCAACTGAACCATCCCACCAACAACTAAAGAGCAGTCCTGAACTACTATCTACTTCATCGATGACCCTCAGACTATCATAGATCGCACTTTACTGGCTTTACCATGCTATAAACGTTATTTCCATATCATGTGTACACGGTAAATGGCTGGATTGTAATCATGTATTGTCTTTCCGCTGACTTGTTAGCACGCAACAAAAGCTTTTCACTGTACCTCAGTACATGTGACAATAAACTAAACTGAATCGAAACTGAAACTGGCACGATTTAAGTAGAAGATAGACACAAAATGCTGGAGTAACTCAGCGGGACAGGCAGCATCTCTGGAGAGAAGGAAGGGGTGACGTTTTGCGTCGAGACCCTTCTTCAGTCCGGCATTTTGTGTCTATCTTCGGTTTAAACCAGCACTTGCAGTTCCTTCCAACATTTGATTTAAGTAGAGTCTGTGAAATTCTCTGCCTCAGAAGGCGGTGGAGGCAGGTTGTCTGGATGCTTTCAAGAGAGAGCTAGATAGGGCTCTTAAAAATAGCGGAGTCAGGGGATATGGGGAGAAGGCAGGAACGGGGTAATGATTGGGGATGATCAGCCATGATCGCATTGAATGGCGGTGCTGGCTCGAAGGGCAGAATGGCCTACTCCTGCACCTATTGTCTATTGTCTATAGAATGATTTAGTCTCTCCATAACATGCAACTTCTGTGGTGGATCTTGCAATGTGGCTTTCTATTTGGGCCACATACACAGTTAAACAAGTCATTCAGGCTTCAGGTATTTTACAAAGTTGGCACGTATCAAATGTCCCGGATAAATGGAGTTCAGCACAGACCAATACCTACGCTACAGTTGAAAATCCTGAATCTTGATAGCCAGGGAACACAGAACATTACAGCACAGGATAGCTGTGCCAAACATGACACCAAGCTAAACTAATTGGCTTTATAAGGCACTAGTGGGGCCACATTTGGATAATTGCGAGCAATTTTGGGCCCTATATCTGAAGAAAGATGCGCTAGCATTGGGGAGGTCCCAGAGGAGGTTTACAAGAATGATCCTGAGGATGATTGGGTTAACGTATGAGGAGCGTTTGATGGCTCTGGGCTTGTACTCGCTGGAATTCATTGATGCAAACGGCTGTGGAGGCCAAGTCATTGGGTATTTTTTAAAGTGGGGAGCCTGTGCATAGCCTCTCCCACTAGTGGAAACATCCTTTCCATGTCCACTCTATCAATGCCTTTAATTATTTGGTACGTTTCAATGAGACCCTCTCCCCTCATCCTTCCAAACTCCAGAAGGAACAGGCACAGAAGCGTCAAACACTCATCATACGTTAACCCAATCATCCTGGTAAATCTCTTCTGGACCCTCTCCAAAGCCAGCACATCCTTCCTCAGATATGTGGCCCAGAATTGCTCACAATACTCCAAATGTCGCCTGACCAGCGCCTTATAAAACATCAGCATTACATCCTTGCTTCTATATCCTACTCCTCTCGAAATGTCCGACTCAGCCTGCAAATTAATCCTGCACCAGCACTCCTTTGCACCTCCGATTTCTGAATCCATTTCTGAACCCCATTTAGAAAATAGTCAATTTAATAAAGTGACCCAAAATGTACTTTGAAGGGGCCTGTCCCACTTGGGCGACCTAATCCGCGAGTTCTGGCGAGTTTGCCCTCGACTCATACTCGCAGCATGGTCGACACGAGGTCGTAGGAGGTCTTCGTAACTCTCCTTCATGCTCGAGAGTGGTCTCAGCGCACTCGAGGCCTCAGCTAGGTCGCGGCGTTTTGTTCTATATGTTAAAAAATGCCCGCGAGTAAAAAAAGGTTGCCATGGAAAAAAAATCTATACTTTTTTTACTCGTAGGCTTAGTCGTAATAGGTCGGCATGTTAGTCTAGGTAATCGAGGGTAGTCGAAGGTAGTCGTAGATAGTCTTCATCATAGTCGAAGGGAGGTCGAAGGAGGTCGTCTTCACTCTCCACTATTCGGTGTCCAATTTTCCCGAAGTTAGTCGTGGCTGGTCGAAGCTAGTCTTCAACATAATTGAAGGAAGTTGAACGAGGTCTTCAACATGTCATTTTTTTCCAAACTCTTTTAAACTCGCCAATTAGGTCGCCCAAGTGGGACAGCCCCTTTAACATCCAAGTGTAGCGAATCAGCAAAATATATATTTTTTAAATATCTTCAGAAATCTGGCAAACAATTCCAGGAGTATAATTACATTGAATATTTTGATATCCAAAACTCCAAAAATAACCGAGTCATGTTCCAGAGTCGTGTATGGCCTCTTAGAAAAGACCACCTCACCTTGCCTTGGCTCGATAGTATAATTACTGCACAATGCTTTGCCAATGTTGAGCAGTGCGCTGGGACACGTTAACTTATAACATTTAAACTGAATTTTATTTACAGAATGTGGGTCCTCGCCCTATTGAGACATGAGCCAACATGGAAACTTGCAACCAGGACCCAAAATCTCTCTGTTGGCCAGGAAATTCCAATTTCACAGCCAGGCAGAGAAAAGAACACCTTACCTGCCAAACATAGACACCAGGTGCTGGAGCTATGTCTGCGGGCCAGGCAGTATCCCTGGAGAAAAATGGTGGATGACGTTTCGGGTCGGGACCCTTCTTCAGATTGAAAGTAGAGGTAGGGGGATGAAAATGGAGGTAGGAATAGGCCAGATTAAAAAGAAATAATCAGCGCTGGCAACAGATGACCAAGGAAGTGTGGAGCCCACAATGGTCCATTGTTGTTTAAGAAGGAACTGCAGATGCTGGAAAATCGAAGGTACACAAAAATGCTGGAGAAACTCAGCGGGTGCAGCAGCATCTATGGAGCAAAGGAAATAGGCAACGTTTCGGGCTGAAACCCTTCTTCAGACTGAGTTTCTCCAGCATTTTTGTGTACCTATGGTCCATTGTTGGCTGGGGAAGAGGTGACAATGAAGGGATATGGGGAGAGGGCAGGAGAATGATGTTGAGCGGGAGAGATAGATCAGACATGATTGAATGGCAGAGTAGACTTGATGGGCCGGATGGCCTAGTTCTCAGCATAGAACTTATGAACACAGGAATATGGAACCAATAGGATGACTTGTGTAGGGGTGGGAGGGGGAAGGGAATGTATCTATCTTTGGTATAAACCAGCATCTGCAGTTCCTTCCTACACATGTTACCTTCCCAACTGCAAATAGATGTGTCAGCTGTTGATAGAGACTTTAACCAGTTCCACTCTATGTTTCAGAGTTGGAGAATATTTTTTCTTGGGTTTTCTCAGTTGTAATTCTCCTGCATGTGCCTAAATGGATATTTTCGAGGCAGAGATAGATAGATGCTTGATTAGTAGAGGTGTCTGCGGTTATGGGGAGAAGCCAGGAGAGAGCTTGGGTAGGGAGGATGTTTCCACTAGTGGGAGAGTCTAGGACTAGAGGTCATAGTCTCAGAATCAAAGAACGTTCTTTTAGGAAGGAGATGAGGTGGAATTTCTTTAGTCAGAGGGTGGTGAATCTATGGAATTCTTTGCCACAGATGGCTGTGGAGACAAATCAGTGGATATATTTAAGGCAGAGATAGATAGATTCTTGATTAGAACAAATGTCAGAGGTTATGGGGAGAAGGCAGGAGAATGGAGTTAGGAGGGAGAGATAGATCAACCATGATTGAATGGCAGAGTAGACTTGATGGGCCAAATGGCCTGATTCTGCTCCTAACACGTGAACTTAAATTTCTTGCTGCATCTCTTGCTGAAACTTCTTTTAAGTTTGTTGATGTTTCATGCACCAAGGGTTATTTAACTCAACACCCCTCCTATGAGGGAGTTAGATGTGGCCCTTGTGGCTAATGGGATCAGGGGGTATGGAGAGAAGGCAGGGATGGGATACTGAGTTGGATGATCAGCCATGATCATATCGAATGGCGGTGCAGGCTCGAAGGGCCGAATGGCCTACTCCTGCACCTATTTTCTATGTTTCTATGTTTCTATCCCTCTCCCTCTCTGTGGCAAGCCCATAAAGTGACTCAAAGACTGATGCCTCCACTCTGTCTCAGTCTGAAGAATGGTCTCCACCAGAAACATAACCCATCCCTTCTCTCCAGAGATGCTGCCTATCCCGCTGAGTTACTCCAGCATTCTGTGTCTACCTTCGATTTAAACCAGCATCTGCAGTTCTTTCCTATATCTGTATATATATATATTGATATTTATTTGGCCCAGCCTGTTTGTTACACAGCGAGCAAACAAACCGCAATACATGCACATCCTGCTATTTTTCATAAAAGTCGCAACCCCCATTGTAAAAGAAGATGAAAGTTACCTGCAGAAGTGCATTGAAATTCCCGCAGGTTTGTGCCGCATTCTCCGCGCTGTGATTGCGGAATCCGCTACTGGGGAGCGCTGGCTCTTTGGGGTGCGAGAGGGGGGGAGACCTTGCTCCAGGTCTATATCCTGTCACCCCCACTTTATATCAAATTGCAGAAAAGTCACCAGAGTTTCGATCAGGAAGTAAATTGGTGCAATGAATAGCAATCCCCCCCCCTCTTAATGGTTTGCAACAAGGAATATACACAGTTTGAATCAGGCACCCTCATCCCCCGAAATTGTAACGCTTGTTTTACCAGACGGAGACACAAGGAACTGCAGATGGTGGAATATTGAGGAGTGAGATATATTACAATACTATGTATGTATAATTGTCTGGCGACTTTTAAAATACACTTATCGTGGCGCGTTCTGGTTTTAAATAGATGCCGGCGGTTGTTGGCATGTTTCCCCCCTCTCTTAGATAACACTTATTAAAAAAAATTTCCAAAAGGGGAAGGGGTAAGAAGCCATCAGTGATGAATGGTCCGTTGATACACCAGGCAACATATCAGCTTTCTGTCAATATTTGGCAACGCGTTTTGTTGCTATTTTTGTTTTCAAGGCAGTGTGGTGGACGACACCGGGTTTGCTAATCCTCAAGGATTTGTCTCTTTAGGGTTAGATGAGTATCAATTCAATTCAGGAGCATTATATTGAAGAACCTAAAACTGAGAAGCGCGAATGAGCAACCGCTTTTTTTTTTTGGTCACCCGCCCTGAATTTTGTACTTATACAGAAATTAAATCTCCATGGTCCAATTTTAAACATCTAATTCCAAACAAATGTTTTTCGTTCCACCCGTTCCACCCCCCCCCCCCCCCCCCCCCCCCCCCCCCCCCCCCATATAAATATCGCAGTAGGGGCATATTACAATAACAAGTCATTGAAGAGCAGTATTTAAACTCCACTTATCATGGGGTGATCTGAGACCCGGACACAATTTATGGTGTTGATGTTGACAAAAGTTTATTTGACTTTTACGCCGTGACTTATCTCCCGGTGGTACACAAAAATGCTGGAGAAACTCAGCGGGTGCAGCATCATCTATGGAGCGAAGGAAATATGGAGCGAAGGAAATAGGCAATTGCCTATTTCCTTCGCTCCATAGATGCTGCTGCACCCGCTGAGTTTCTCCAGCATTTTTGTGTACCTTCGATTTTCCAGCATCTGCAGTTCCTTCTTAAACACTTATTTCCCGGTGTTGCTTTTAAGGGCATCAACATATTTGGTGCTTAAAACGATGATGACACGACTTATGTGACATTTTCATCTTTGGAATAAAATCGCTGGAAGAATTAATTTCCCGCATATGTTAGTTAGCGGCAGAATAATTGATGGGAGGTGATACATCTATTTCACACTTTCGTTTTGAGTTGAATAAAATGTAACATAGATTCGCATTTCAAACGAAAAAAACATCGGATGGAGCCGTACAAAATTATTAACAAACCTAAAATAGGTTTTATTTGTACAGGGGAAAAAATAATCAGATGCTTGGCGTCTCTTGTCAATACGCATTTTTTTACAGGCTCTGTATTCTTGAGAGGTAGAGAGGGTAATCTTCAAATAAGGATATCAATAATATCGCAATCTGTTAAGTCAAATCTAAAGACACAAAATGCTAGAGTAACACAGTGGGACAGGCAGCTTCTCTGGGATAGAAGGAATGGGTGACGTTTCGGGTCGAGACCCTTCTTCAGACTAATCTAAAGACTCATCCTTGGTTTTCCCCCCCGCAACAGTACACAGGTGTTCATCATATTGTTTACAGTGTACCATGTTTACACATTCTGTTGTGTTGCAGCAAGTAAGAATTGCATTGTGCTATCTGGGACATATGACAATAAAACACTCCTTGTATCCATCCTGCGTTGAAATCTTCACTTTTTTTGCAGAACATAAAACGTGTCCCCCGCCGTAACCATCACCAAAGTCGGTCTCTGCTCACCAGCATCAGAATGCGATTCGCTCAATTACAGAGGACTTAAACACTGTAATTAAATGATTAAAAAAAAATTAAAGGTCAGTGTGTAGATGGCCACTGGGAATTGACTGTGCAAATAAATGCCAAACGGAAGAACTTATCAGGACTATTTACACCTCAAGGCGTGCGATTCCTTCCTGAGTAAACGCAAAATGCGCCGAGACAATTCGCATTTAAATTTCAAGAGGCGCAAACATTTCAGAAGGAATTTAAAATATTTTAATCGCTGAGAATAAACTACGCCTCATGAAAAAAAAAAAAAGTGTATCAAATGTTTAGATGTTATGCAACACTGCGTTTAATCAGTATTCCTTTTCAATAACGGGTGATACGGAAATAATACTAAATGGGGATCACTAACTGTTCTTTAGATTTCCTTTATAACAAGAACATGAACCGAACTGAATGCCGTCTAATCTCCTACGTATAGATGTTATTATTTATAAAGTGGCATGTTGATAGATTTTATTTCAACTCCGAGCAACAAAAATAGTTTGCACCTCAACACAGTCGCTTTCATTAGGTTTTTGTTTAAATTAAGGCAACACCGTCGTGTAACCGCGTTATAAACCCACCAAGACAGTATTACTCAAATCGCTTAGTGAAATGTATTAATTTATTTTTTTTAAATGAATTCTTATAAAGTATTATGGAACACCGATGTACAAAACGAAAGTGCGTGAAAACAATTTTCGGATGGAGAACTCAAAAATAAAAATTGACCAATTTTCTTCGTTTTAAAAAAGAAATATTTAAAAAAATCATTGAATATCCCACATTGTGAACAAAATATCCTTTCTGTTCATTAAATTTGTCAAAGGGCAAAAATAAGAACCGAATTTAGCAAGAACTTGTTTTGCATGGAAACTAGTTGGGGACTGACTGGAGAAGAAATAGTGTAATATTTACTTCCAAGTTTTAAAATTGCGTCTTTTGAGATGGGGGGGGGGGGGGGCGCTGAAGGTAGAGGTAGTTCAGAAGTTTATGTTTAACAATACATAAATTATTCTTTCCCGTGACAGTTTATCTGCAGATAAACACAGCCGGATGCTGATCAATTCACGGACAAACAAAAGTCTTCTATTCATCCCCCCTCCCTCCTTTGAATGCCAAAGAGACAAAACAAAAAAAGGGAACGAGAATACTCGGAGCATTTGCAAGGATCATTTAGCATCTAGTCCTGAAAATATTGCGGGAAGTTTGTCTCGTTGTAAAACCCAAAGACGATGCCGTGCTCGAATTAACAGTCAGTCAGTCTCTGCGTTGCAGGAAGTGCAACCAAGTGTAAAATTAAATGCAGCTGTCGAAAAAGGGGGGGGAAGAGAAAAAGATCACTCCAATAAAAGAATTTCACTGTTCAAGGCAAATACCTGCGGTTTCATTAGTATAAAGGTTGTGCGATCCTTATTGGGACTCGTAGATCTTAAGTTGCAACAGGGAACGAGACAATATTTCATGGACATGTTTGTGAAGTGGAGAGAATAAAAAGGCATTATTGGAACAGGGCTTCAGTGTTTATTTCTGCCCGATGTGATTGGCCTGGGTAATAGGAAAGCAAACATGAAAATGTGGTATAGATTTTTAGCCTCATTAAGGAAGCGCTCACCATTTAGCGTCAGCCGATCAATTATAATCAAGAGGAAAGACAGAAGACATTATTATAAAAGGAATCAGCCGCTGCTACTATTCCGTTACTGGAGAGAGATTGGGCTGAAGGCGACGCGGTCCACTTTTAAACAGGAGATGGGGGAAAAAATTAACTTTCCACAATTTTTTTTGCAACAAAGTTAGTTGGCTGGATGGGAGATGTGATCAGACTCCTAGCGCGTCGTTTAAAAGCGGCAGCAATTATAATCCCGTGTCGTTCAATCCACTTTTATTTCAGTATTTGTTTTAACTGAATGCTCACAATATCCACCACGTCTACCTGTAACACGAGATCTGTCCTAACCTGCAAGTGGTTTGAATGTCCGAGTTGCATCAAGCCATTTTTGTTTTAATGCATGCAATTGATTCGAGCACACATGCACAGCGTTTCTGCAAATAAATCAGCGAGTTTTTCCTTTAGGAAGTGAGAAGTTTTTGGGGGGGGGGGGGGGAAGAGGAAGAATTTTAAACACAAGGCGTTGCTTTAAATTAAATATAATATAAAATCTCTAGATTTTTGGAGGTAGATCAACTTGTAAATATGCGATTCATTGCAATTGCTCTTTCGTTTTCACCATCAATAATCGAACCCGTTTTCTTTAATAGGACAGTTCCAAAAAAAAACAGATTTGAACCGCGGTTCCAATGTGTCCCAGTACTGCCGTCATTAAGTTGACTGCAGCAACTCTAATGGGGCGCACCCCTTAATCATTGATAAACGCGGAACGATGCCTGCCTGCATTCCACCGCAGACCTCATTTAGTCAACTCGCGGGTGTAAATTAAAGAATAAGATACAAAATGCTGGAGTAACTTCAGCGGGACAGGCAGCGTCTCTGGCGTTTTTCTGTCGAGACCCTTCTTCAGACTGAGAGGGGGGGTATTGTGCCTATCTTCGGTTTAAAACAGCATCTGCAGTCCCTTCCTACAGGCTGTAAATTAGTCGGAGATAACTCTGGTTATTGCATTCACTGGGGAAATAATTTGTAGAGATATTCCAGGTTTAAGAAAACAACGGGGTTCACAGATGCATCAGATGGCAGCAACAATCTTTCATCATTGACAATACATCGATATTTGGCAACAAGGCGGGCGGGCTGGCGGACGCACGGTGTGTGCTGGCTGGAGTAACTCAGCGGGTCAGGCAGCATCCCCGGAGAACATGGACAGGAACTGCTGGTTCACCCAGGAAAGATACAGAGTTCTGGAGTAGCAGCTGGTCGGGCAGCATCTCTGGAGATGACGTTTCGGATCTGCCCTTTTCTTGCCCTGCAGTAATATTTCATTTTTAAATACCATTTCCAACCCAAGAAACGTGTTATATTGATCAGATTCCTCCCCCACTCCCCGCCCGCATGTTTGACTTAAATAACATTATATTGGACTGCTTCACAAATACCGCGCATTTGTTGTTTTTTTAAGGGTTTTTACGCACGCGGGTTGCGGCGACAGCACGATAACTAATTTCAGAGATAAGCGAGAAAACAAATAGCCAGCACAAAAGCAATTATCAGGGCCAAAAATCCAGCTCCTCCCATCAATAGTGAGTGAAGGACGGAAGAAACACGATCTAATCGATACTGTAATTAAAGATCCGACCAGGCTAGCAGGGAGCGAGAAGCACGTGAAGAATGTATAATCTTGTTCCACTGAGCACTTTATGGAGGGGAGAGAGAGGGGGAAAAAAAATCATTGAAGAAATCTCCCACTGTCTCCTTTCATGTCAGTCCAGGGCGAACAGCAAGCTGGAGACAGCCAGCCCCCAAAACTATTGGCAATAAGACCCTGTTCTCGTTTTTTTTTCTTTCTCTTATCCATTAGAAACAGCAGCAAGAATTCTTTCCAAAAAATGGAAGGGAAACAAAAAAAGTGAGCGTTTTGGTCCAATTCCCCCACGGTTGCCTTGATAGCAGACGGCAGCGAAAATACCCCAATCAATTGGATCAATATTAAAACGCAGTTTGATTAAGTTGCCAAACATGCTGCACAATCTACAAGGCTTGAGGAGGCATCTCTTTAACAAAGAGGATGACATTTTGGTCCCGGGTATTCACAGTACATTAATCCATAAAATATAAACGCACACACACTCTTAAATTGGGTGGTAAACAGCAAAAATCAGAGACAACACGGAGCTACTCTATCAAATTGGTACAAGTTAATAACAATATATTTTTTTATAACTACCGACATTATTAAAAAGTGTGCACGGGATTTCTTTTGATCTGTCATTTTAAATATTTCACTTCTTTCATTTATTAAAGTTGGGATCTATTTCTAGTGAGCTTCACACATGTTGAAACAGTACAGTTATCCAAAACTCTGGAGAGAGAGAAAAAAAATAATCACATTTTTGCATTGTTTTTTTTAAGAATGTTTTAAGAAAACTCAGTAGTTTTTTTTGTTGTTTTAAAAGCATAAAATCGAACAGCTGGCTTAAAAACAAAATCTTTTACAAATTAGACACTTACCCAACATAATTGCATTAGGGGGGGAAATAAATTGCAGAGGAAGTCTCCGGAGAAAGCAAAAATACACACACTTCAGAATGGCTGTTGCAAAACTCATGTATTTGATTAAATGAGTAAGAATTACAGTACCTCAGCTGTTAGTAGGTATTAAATTTTAGTGAAACTGGATGGTTTCGTCCAGCTTTCCAAGAAAGTGCATATATCAGTCACAAGGGTTTTTCTTTCCATACCTAATACAAAATTATTACACAATAAAACACTATCTCTCGGTCGGTGAAGATGAAGCTTCATTTTTAGCATCGTACCAATACAGTATATACATTAATGATTTTCCCAAGACATGTCGTTATGCTATATAAATATAATATATTTATACACACAAGACATGATCAATAATAGCTTCATATTACTCCCTTCAAAGGTGTTCAAAAGATGCGTTTATGTAGCAGCAATGTGTAGGTCCAGCACATTTTTCTCTTCTATACTAAATATACCTATGGGGCAGAGACCTTTATTGTATTTAAAGGTACAACAACAGGAGATTCCTTTTCTTACCATCGTGCCTCTTACTTCACTGAGACTCGTCAACATTGAAAATGGTGCAAGTGAAAAGCACAATACAAAGGAACTATTTCGAACAGAAATTATAGAACATACGGAAAAAAAAAAAAAAAATTTCCACTTGATGTTAAAAACAGGAGACTGTTTACAGAGTGTGATGGCAATGGGATCCAGTTTGAAGTCTGCAATTTACAGTTATTTTTTGTTAATGGAAGGCATGACTCAACAAGGAACTGATTTTTTGAGAAATTCTGGAGCAGTGTAGCAAAACTTTACATTATACATATATACACACAGACCTCTCTCTAGTAAAGGAATGGGCAGGTGTGGCATTGCCACCAATGCCAGTCATGTTAAAACTAGATTACTCAAAAATCAGAAAATAAGTTAATGCAAGGGCAAAATTCACCTAACAGAATAGATTTGTAAATGCTAGGAAACTTACATGTTTAAAGCACTCTAGTCCATTAGTATATAGGGCAAGATGCTGAAGACCAGTAGTGTACATTTGCAACTCATTTGCAAAGCAAAGTTATTATCACTAATAAATACGTTTTTTTTCCTCTTCCCCATACAACACTAAAAGTTAGGCATTGTACAAAAGGTGTTCTTGCAACACTTTGGTCCATTGGCGTGAAAGATGTCCCCAGATTGCTTCCATTGCCAAAAGGCCGACTGTCGCTTTAGCTCGATACCATTTCTTTGTTTTCCCCCACCAAATGGGTGAATCTGTGGTTGGTTCCATTTTCAGTGGCGGATATCTTCTCCAGACCAGCTAGAGGTGTGCCTGCAACAGTACTGTGAAGTTTGTCCAAGCTCCCCGTTAAACCACCGATGGGCGAACTGCCGCCGTTGCCCAGGCTGGCGGCGATCGGGGGGAGCCCGCCATTCTGAATCACGGATATCTCGTTAGTCTTCATCGCCAAGCCATTGGTCAGTGCCGCCGCATACTGGTTCCAAAACGACGAAGGGTCTCCATCGCGAGCCCTCACTGCTAAATCCTTCTGGAGCATTTCCGTGAATTTCATAGGGTTGCCGCCCAGAAAAGCCATGGGACCGTCCACCGAAAGTCGCCTCCCTCGCCTCGCGGGAGCACTGTTCCACATGTGGGTCCCCATGTGAACCTGCAGAAATGGCACAAAGTTAAGCCTTCCAGCTACTCGAGCATTGGACACCACTAAAAGCCCTTGCCATGCACAATCTACACACATTTATATATTTTACTCAAGGGACGTGGACATCTTTTGGGCTAATGAAAGCCATCTTTCCTCCATTTCCACACATTATGGACACAAATCGCTGGTGCAACTCAGCAGGTCAGGCAGCATCTCTGGAGAATCAGGATGGGTGATGTCTCGGGTCAGAACCCATCTTCGGACAGCTACAGGGATGTATGTTCAGAGGGAGTGAGGTCAGAGTGGGTAAAGGGAGTGGAAAATTAAGATGGGTGAGATGCTACCTGACCTGTTGAGTGACCAGCATTTGGTGTCTATCTTCAGTACAAACCAGCATCTGCAGTTCCTTCCTACACAATAACGCTTACACTAACTTTATGAATACACCATCTTATAAATTAATTTCTAAGCTTGTCAGTCTGGTTGCTTTGCAGAAAGAGGGTGCAAAGTGTTGGAATAACTCAGTGGGTCAGGCAGCATTTCTGGAGAACACGGATAGGTGACTTGATTAGTACAGGTGTCAGAGGTTATGGGGAGAAGGCAGGAGAATGGGATTAGGAGGGAGAGATAGATCAGCCATGATTGAATGGCGGAGTAGACTTGATGGGCCAATTCTACTCCATAATCGGATCCCGACCATCTATCCAAGCTCTCCAGAGATGCTGCCCGACCGACTAAGTTACTCCAGCACTTTGTTTAAGAAGGGACTGCAGATGCTGGAAAATCGAAGGTACACAAAAATGCTGGAGAAACTCAGCGGGTGCAGCAGCATCTATGGAGCGAAGGAAATAGGCAACGTTTCGTCCCGAAACGTTGCCTATTTCCTTCGCTCCATAGATGCTGCTGCACCCGCTGAGTTTCTCCAGCATTTTTGTGTACTCCAGCACTTTGTCTCTCCGATGTAAAACACCATCTGCAGTTCTTTGTTATCACATGGTTGCTTTTCAGCTTTAAGTCGACTGCAGATTGTTATTCCTCAAATATTACGTGGAAAATCTCGTAAGCAATGGTTGAATGGGAAGAAATGAGCAGAGATTTATACTTAAAGTAGGTACTTCATGGAAGGTGTGCCTCGCACATAGTCAAATCTCTAGAAGGGATCAGATGCTTATCAGGATGAACAATATATCAAATTTTATTAACAGTTTAAAATTTAACTGGATCATAAATTACACACAAATTAATCACAATGACCCTCTACAAATTTTTCAATTATAAGTTAAACTTTGATCATTGAGACACGAGGTCATTTTTTATAATCCACTCTTCTTTCAAACACTGGTTAAATACACCTTTATAATTTATCTTGTTTTTCCCTGACTCCCCCCCCCCCCACCCTCCCCTTCCCCTACAGAGACAGAGAGAGAGACAGAGAGAGAGACAGAGAGGGACAGAGAGGGACAGAGAGGGACAGAGAGGGACAGAGAGGGACAGAGAGGGACAGAGAGGGACAGAGAGGGACAGAGAGGGACAGAGAGGGACAGAGAGGGACAGAGAGGGACAGAGAGGGACAGAGAGGGACAGAGAGAGACAGAGAGAGACAGAGACACTAATATACTTTTAAATTAATTCACGACTGCATACATGAATCAGTCTAAGCCATGTTAAAACTGGCATTCTGTCCCACGATTCCAACCCAAACCATAATTCCTCTTGTTTAAGAAGGAACTGCAGATGCTGGAAAATCGAAGGTGGACAAAAGTGCAGGAGAAACTCAGCGGGTGCAGCAGCATCTATGGAGCGAAGGAAATAGGCAACATTTCGGGTCTGAAGAAGGGTTTCGGCCCGAAACGTTGCCCATTTCCTTCGTTCCATAGATGCTGCTGCACCCGCTGAGTTTCTTCAGCACTTTTGTCTTCCCATAACTCCTCTTACTTTTTTAAACTTTACAATTACCTTCCAAACCTTTTGTCACGTCATTTATTCCAGAATGGGATTATTATAAATGAAGGAAAAAAACCACCAAAACAGTTGCTTGATGAGACAAATAGCTTGAGTAACTCAGCGGGACAGGCAGCATCTCTGGAGAAAAGGAAAGGGTGACGTTTTGGGCCAAGACACTTCTTCAGACAGGACCAGTCATCAGTCATGATAAGGATTGTCATTCAGGCTGTCTGAAGAAGGGCCTCGTCCAGAAATGTCACCCATTCCTTTTCTCCAGAGATGCTGCCTGACCCACTGAATTACTCCAGCTTTTTGTGCCTATCTTCGGTGTAAATCAGCATCTGCAGTTCCTGCCTAGACAGTTACTGGATGAGGTGCTACAGTAAGCAGTGAGACACTAAGCTCCACAGAAGTCCTTTGATAATTTGGGGAATTAAAAAAAAACTGATTTAGACTGATAAAACTGATAAAAAACTGTTTAGAAATAAACTGAAATAGGATCAGCATTGGTGACCATTCTGGTGCATTGCTAAGATGCTTAATACCCTTTAAGTTTACATTCCAACAACATACATCACCCCACTTGTACAAGCTAGTAATATTTTGCTGTTAAATTCAATACAAACTGAGAAAAGTAGTTATAAAAAAGGGAATGGTATTTTCCATGAATGAATTTGCATAACACAGTAAATATAATCAGAGATTATCTTCTATATCTATATATTACTAAAAGTCTGATCTTGACCGCTTTTGGCCCACTGTGCTGCGATTTCCGAGAGAACGCCGCCACCTACGGCCGTCATTTTTGGCCACCTCGCTCAGAGCCCCTCTCCGCCTTCCGGGACCAGAGGATTTTTCCCATCGATGAAAAATCAGAGAGATATTAATGTTTTTTAAAAATTTGCCATTCTCTCTGCTGGCGGCAGGGGGGAGGGACTATAAAACCCGGAAGTGTAGTCCTTCACTCAGACTCTGCCAGACCCAGGAAGTGAGAGGGTCACGACACTCTAAGCTGCGAATAACACGTCTACTCCACGATGAGTCCCCTCAATGCGGCTGTAGAGTGGCTGCAGCCCAATTGTTTGCCTTGCCATTAAAAAAAAGTTTGTGTTCACAAAATGAATTTTGGTTGTCAGGTGTGGCTGCAGCCCAATTGTTTGCCTCGCCTTTTTAAAAAAGTTTGTGTTCACAAAATTAATTTTGGTTGTCAGGTGGATGCAGCCCAATTGTTTTCCTCGCCTTGGCTTTTAAAATCGTTGCAACAGTTGGCTGCCAGCCCAAGAATCCATTCGGCCCACAATGTCTATACTAGCCCACTGGAAACCAGTACCTTCGGCCCACAACACCCATACTAGCGCAACAGACAGCCAGCCCCCCCCCCCCACTGGCGTGCAATATTGGAATTGGTGGAGAGGTGGAATATTGCATTGGTGACCAGCCCTCCCATGTGATGTTGGGACCCAACGGGTCCCACTTAGTCTAGTATTATATATACTTGACAAGTAGAAGTTTTACTTTACAAATTTTCATTTTGTGAATAGTCTGATCTCTCCCATCATATCTCTATCCATCTATCGCTGAGCAGTAGTACGTACTTTATAAAGCACTAGACAAAGTGGGACCCGTTGGGCCTCGTTCCCCCAACGCAATCCATTTCCATCATTCACCCGTGCCCCCAACGCAATATTGCACCACTCACCCGTGCCCCCAACTGTGCAGATGCGGCTAATTTCCCCTCATCCTCCAACAATCCCTCCCCCTCCTCTTCACCCTCCCTCTTCTCTCCCCTTCTCCCTCCCCTTACCCTCAGTCACTTCCTCCCTCCATAACTCCTCTCCCTTCCATACCCCCTTGACGTCATAGTGAGATGGAAGCTGCTGATTCCATTGTGATGTCATTGTGGGCTGGAACACTGCTGATGGGAAGTTTATGACGTCATAGCTGCTAACTGCCACTGCAACTTCAAGTCATTTTTCTCAAACTGGATTTTGTAAAGTTGAAAATGTGAATACCTTGTAAAATATACTATCAATCTGAACCAAACTTGATACAACACACCACAGGACACAGGTGAGTAAGGTGGTCCAAAAATTGTAGCGCTATCATGTACCGTTTTGGCATTATTTCAGGGAGACATCCACACACACATACACACACACATACACAGAAACAAACAAGATGAGAGTTTTAGTAATATATAGGTGCAATTTGTTATTGCGTTCCCCTGTATATTATTTTATTTTTATATCATATATGCACACACATATATTTGTTCGAGTGCTGAGGATCTATGAGGCGCTGGTAAGGCCGCATTTGGATTATTGCGAGCCATTTTGGGCACCATATCTGAGAAAGGATGTGTTGGCTCTAGAGGATCCAGAGAAGGTTTACAAGAATGATCCCAGGAATGAATAGGTTAACCTACGATGAGTGTTTGTCGGCACTGGGCTTGTACTCACTGGAGTTTAGGAGAATGAAGGGGGTCTGCATTGTAACGTACAGAATAGTGAAAGGTTTGTATATAGTGGGTGTGGAGAGGATATTTTCACTAGTGGGAGAGTCTAGGACGAGAGGTCATAGCCTCAGAATTAAAGGATGTTCTTTTAGGAAGGAGATGAAGACAAATTTCTAGTCAGGAGGTGGTGAATCTGTGGAATTCTTTGCCACAGAAAATTATGGAGGCTGTCAGTGGATATGTTTAAGGCAGTTAGATAGATTATTGATTAGTACGGGTGTCAGAGGTTATGGGGAGAGGCAGGAGAATGGGGTTAGGAGGGAGAGATAGATCAGCCATGATTGAATGGCGGAGTAGACTTGATCGGCCGAATGGCCTAATCCTACTCCTTTGACCTTATAACCATGTATATATAACAAGTAGACTCAAAATGCTGGAGTAGCTCAGCGGGACAGGCAGCATCTCTGGAGAGAAGGAATGGGTGATACTCTTTGTCGAGACCCTTCTTCAGACTAGTCAGGGGAAAGGGAAACTATATTTGTGATATCAGATATATATGTATTTATTACATACACACACTCTCTCTGTATATATACACACACACATCCACACACAAACATGTATATTTCATCCAATATACACACACTCAATAACTGTAATATACATTATGTGACCACATACACACAAGTATACACACATATACTCACACAAATACACTATACGTATGTTTAACATAGACAGTAGAACTCCATTACTCGCACTATTTCAACGTACTAACGAGCATTATGCTGCAAAATACCTGCAGATTGCAGATAGACAAAATGCTGGAGTAACTCAGCGGGACGGGCAGCATCTCAGGGGAGAAGGAATGGGTGACATTTCGGGTCGTGACCCTTCTTCAGACTGAAGTCTGAGGAAGGGTCTCGACCCGAACCATTCTCCCCAGAGATGCTGCCTGACCCGCTGAGTTACTCCGGCATTTTGTGCCCATCTTCGGTGCAAGTCGGTCGGTGTGTGCAGTTGCACCCTACACGTACCTTCAGATTGCCTTTGGTGGTGAAGGCCCGGCCACATATGGTACAGGCAAACGGTTTCTCCCCCGTGTGTGTCCTCTCGTGTATTTGGAGAGCGCTGGACGAGGAGAAGGTTTTGCCGCAAGCCGTGCAGTAATGCTGCTTTGGAGTTCTTCTCTGCTGCGCTGACAGGCCGGGAGAGACAGCGGAGGCAGACAGCGGCCTGGATGGGATAAGGCTAGCGGGTGGGTCCTTGCAGTCCATGGAACACCCGTGCGCGAAACCATTGACCTCGGTTTTGATTAAGGACGTCAACGTCAGGGCGGGCGGGTTGGTGGAGCCGTGGTTAGCAGCGGGAGCCAGGCTGGCGTTGTTGGGCTCGAACAGCTGAGCCGGGAGGTCCCGCATCTGGTGCGTCAACATGTGCTGCTTCAAATTGCCCTTGGTGGAGAAACCGCGATTGCATACTGTGCAAATGTATGGACGCTCTTTGGTATGGCTTCTGTAGTGAATGTCCAAGGCACTCTGGCAAGCAAAGGCTTTGCCACAGATATCACACGATGTATTCCTCAACTTGCCGCGGTCTCGCCCGGGGAACAGCAGGCTCAGAGCGTCGTCCGTTGCCGCCCGCTCGGCGTTGCAGGAGGTCAGGTCCAAGGCACCGCCGTTGGTGGTCGCGGGGGACACCGAATTGGACACGTCCGACAGCAGAGACTGGTTGTGCCGCCTCTCTTCGCTGCCGGGAGACTTCGACCTGCGGCTGCCCGCGTTGCTGTTGCTCGGGGATGGAGCCCGCAAGGAAGAGGTAGATTCTGAAATGGCAGGACTTCCAATACTTTGGCTCTCCACGTCCCCAACCATCGAGAAGGAGTCACTGGTCATCTGGTCACCGTCGGCCAATCCATTCTCCACCGACCGGAGGCTCGCTTGGAGCTGCTCCACCAGGCCGGCGTTAATCATCTTCATCTGTTGCTCCAGCGCCGCGATGCTGGACATTTCCGAGGGCAAGGGGGACGGAGTCAGGCTGCACCGGGATACCTCCGCGGACCTGGGCGTGTCCGGGACGCTGCTATCCGGGCAGTCCTCCATGTTCTCGTCAGAGTAGTCATCCATGTCGTCGAAATTCTTGTCTTCAAAGGACATGGTTGTGTCGGACTCCATCGACTCGGGGTAGTTGTCGGCGACGGGGGTGTTGGGAATCTGGCCTCCCATGTGCATGCGGATGTGTTGCTGCAGAACGACAGCGTTGGTGAACTTCTTCTGGCAGATGGGGCAGGAATGCTGGATGCGCAGCGGTGGCATGGCGCGGTGGACACCGTAGTGGGTCTTCAGGTTGCCCTTGGTGGTGAAGGCCCGGCCACACACCCTACACCTGAAGGGCCTCTCGCCGGTGTGCGTGCGGTAGTGCATCTTCAGCGCGCTGTGGCAGCTGAGGACCCGGTGGCAGATGACGCACTGGTTGGGGTCGGCCATCTTGCGGTCGATGTTCTCCACCAGCTGCTGCAGTTTGGACGTCTCCGACGTCTGCAAGGAATCCAGGAGGCCGCCGAAAGGGAACTGCGACTTGAACTGCTCGGAGACGAGCGGCGTGGTGAAAGCAGAAGCCGTGCTCAGTTCCGAATCGGAGGCACTCGAGCTGACGGGGACGGCCACGGCCATGCTGGCGGCGGGCTGGAGAGATTGTGCGCGATCATCGGGTTTATCGTCTGAGGTAGGTGAGCCATTATCTTCCACCTCTTCCAAATCACGGGCGCTTTTCACAGAGGGCTCCGTGGCGGGCAAGTCGCTCCGGACCGATCCAGGCGGGCTGCAAGAAGACCGATTGATCGGGACGGGCGGACACTCCTCCGATTTGATGATGGCGGACAAACCTGATACAGTGGAGGGGAGAGGCAGGCTAACAGATGTGGTCAATGTCGGTAACAAGGGCTTGCTGTCCAGCCAACTGGTTATTGGTTTTTCGGGGGGGATGGACATCCCGTAGGGGATCCCCGTGTTGGTCGGGACGTTGTCCAAGTGTTCGGGGACGGGGTAGGGGTTCATGTGAATGTGAGGGTACTTTTCGCGGTGCCTCTGGAAGTGGACCTTCAGGTTGCCTTTCGTGGAGAAACGGTTGCCACAAATGTTGCACTTGTACGGCCTCTCGCCAGTGTGCGAGCGCAGGTGGATCTGCAAGGCACTGTCGCTCCCAAAGACTTTAGCACAGAAGCGACACTTGTGCTTGAAGAACGACTCGTCGGAGCCGGTCTTGGCCTCAAACACCACCACGTTGGGGGGCTTGCCCTTCCGCGGGCCCGCCAGGGCGGCCAGCGAGCTCAGGTTCCCTGAAGTCACCTCGATGCCTGAGAGAGGGCTGGAAAACGGGAGAGCGGGCGCGGAGGACTGAGGTAACAGTGAGGCGGACAGGGTGGACAACGAGCCGAGCAGGCCGCCGATCCCCCGGGCGGCGGGGGCGGACGCGGCGGGGACGGAGGGGCTTGCGAGACGGGAGTCGCAGGCGGCGGCGGTGGTGGCGGCGCCCACGGTCGCGCTCTCGGAGGGCTGGGCAGCGGTGCTCGGCAACGAAGGAGCGGCGTCGGCCTGCGGGGAAGGACTGCCCGCGTCCTGGCCGGCTCCGCTTCCAGGACTGCTCTGAGGTAGATGGACTCGATTCCCACCGCTGATGCTGGCAGACTGACTGGCAAGGCTCTGGGCAAGACCAGCTGCAGCAGCAAGTTGCTGAGATAGATGTGAACTAAGTGTAGTCAATGGATTAACAGCAGCTCCCAAAGTACCTGGAGAAGAGTTGACCGATGGGGCGTCGGCGTTTTGGGAAGCCAACAAGATTATCTGTTGACGGATTTGTTCAATGAGCTGCAGCTGATGGATCTGTTGATGTTGGAGACCCAGGAGCTGTTCCATTAGTGCAGGAACTGCGATCTTACTACTCGATGAACTGTTAGTTCTGGTTTCCTGGGAGAATTGGGCCACTGCCACTTTTGTACTTCGAAGATTTTCAATGATCACATTACTATTCAACATGGAGAAGTTTCCCAGAGCTGTTATATCACCTATATGAGGTAGAGGTGTTGCCACAGCTGAGCTTCCCATTGTGGGATAATCACTGCATGTATTATTACTATGGTTATTACTGTTAGTACTGCTGACATTACTGTTGCTAGTGTCCACCTCCATGAATACTTCCCGGTCAAGTTCCTTGCTCTCTACAAGCTCATCGCAGTCCACGAGACTCGCGTTATCCGTTCCCTCGTTCGCCTCTTCGACGGGGTGGGCGGGGGATTGCGGAGAGGGCGCTTCCGAAGGGGCGGCTGGATTTTCATTTACAATCAGAACCAGTTGTTTCTTAGTGCAATTCTTCGTGTGGTGGAGGAAATCGGGCAGCTCGAAGAATTCTGCACAGCAGTGGCCACAGACGTGCGCATCCCCATTCTTGGCGTGCTGCTCCACGTGGCCGCCCGGTGACGTTCCTGCAAAATCCACAAAAAAGGGAGGAGAGGGGAAAATTAGTCGTCGAGAAGATGCAAGTCACTCATCAAATACGGGCCATGGACCCCATGAGAGGGATAGAAACAGGCACGAGGGTGGCTTTTTAAAAAATATATTATTATTTTTTTTTTTTTTTAATTCGATGTTTGCACATCGGAGAACTTAACTTAGTTTAGTGTTGGAAGGTACCGCTGTTGCTGGCTTAAACCGAAGATAGACGCCCAAAAAAAAAGAAAAGAAAAAAAGCTGGAGCAACTCAGCGAGTCAGGCAGCATCTCTGGAGGAAAGGAATGGGTGACGTTTCAGATCGAGACCCTTCTTCAGTCTGAAGAAGGGTCTCGACCTGAAACATCACCTATTCCATTTCTCCAGAGATGTGGCCTGATCCGCTGAGTTGCTCCAGCTTTGTCTATCTTTACTTAGTTGGCTTTTAGGTTAGAGACCCAGCGCAGAAACAGGCCCTTCGGCCCACCTTGTCCGTGACGACCAGCGATCACCCACGCGCACACACTGGGGACAATTTACAATCTTTACCGAAGCCAATTAATTTACAAATCTGCATGCCTTGGGAGTGTGAGAGGAACCCGGGGGGGGGGGGAATCCGCGCAGGTCACGGGGAGAACGTACAAACTCCGCGCAGATAGCACCCGTAGTCAGGATCGAACCCGGGTCTCAGGCACTGTAAGGCAGCAACTCCACCTTAAGATGGAAAATCTCACAAGTTTGCGTTTGGAACTCATCGTTCACTAAATCTCTCGTTTATCTCAGACAACACATCAAAATATAAAATTCTCAAAATTATGGGCATTTTGGAGCTGAATGAAATTCCATAGAAAGAATTGATTTCCAATATTTCACGCGTATTATCACATCCCCCGTCCACAAGGATCATGTCAAACATTCGGAGTCTCGTTAGGACTCTGCAACGCTCGGGTTTTCCTCATTTTCAGCAAAATAATAAAGGTCTTTGGCAGTTCACGCCCTGTCAGTAAACCAATTTGTAATCATTTTGAATCCCGATCGACATTTGACAGGTAAAAGATCCCAGGCAACTCCAGCTGCAGGGAGGAGAGACTGGGACATGTTAAGGAACAGTGGCGTCAACGTTCCTGACATTACCAGAGACGCCCTTCTCTTCGAGCAAGAGAATCTCGTAGAGATAGTGATAACGAACCTCTCAGTGACGTCCCAAATTAAATTGGTCACAATGATCGAATGCAAACAAATGTCAACATTTGTTCTTTACACTTACGATGTGACTATTAGACGTACGATATACAACTCATTAAAAATACAATTTTTTTATTTAACAAAATGGTCCACTGATGCTTTTTCTCTCCCCCCCACCCCCACAACTTAATCAAGTATCAAATTTGTTAACTTTAAAGATACAGCGCGGAAACTGGCCCTTCGGCTCACCGAGACCATGCCGACCAGCGAACCCCGCACACTATAACACTATCCTACACACTAGGGGCAATTTACACTTATACCCACCCAATTAACCTACAAACCCCATATATCTCTGGAGTGTGGTAGGAAACCTGAGCCCCCGAAGAAACCCCACATGGTCACAGGGAGAACGTGGAAACTCCATACAGAAAGCACCTGTCGTCAGGATTGAACCCAGATCTCTAGCGCTGCCCCTACTTATTTCCCTATCATTTATAGCTATTGTTTTGTATTACAAGATATTTGGGAACATACGTAATCGAGTTAGAAAATTATGCAGTTCTCTTGCGGTATCTACACTGATAGCTGGACATTCAGGGTGAACAGATTGTAAAAATGCCATAGTAATTCTGCAGTGGACCACTCACCTCCTCAGTCTAACAACACACGTGTTAATAAGGGACGCCAGCTTTACAATTAATTCACCACATTGCTTCCCGAAAGATATGCAAAGTGTTCAAAGGTTTCTTTTACAAACGTTATTTCCATGGAACAGTTAAGACGAGCACCATACTCGACAAGACGAGAAATGGATTGCAGAACGATAACTTGGAATAAGCAGAGTCATGAGATTAAAGTTTCTAGTTATAACATGGAAATAGATGCTTTGTGTATCGAGACCAATTTACCTTCATTGTGCAGAACTATTAGCCTTGGAGCAAAACTTTGCTACAAGAGCTACAAACAGCATAGTTTTGCTTTAAAGATTAAACATTTCTTTGAGTAAAACACAAAATACTGGTGCACTGAAGTAATCCAGCACTGTGGAGATTTAATCAAGATTGGTAGTTCACTGTGTTGCCAATCTTTTATATTCAATATATTTACTCACAAAGCTCCAAATCAAAAAATAACATTGCACATCTTAAATGGAACGGATTATTGAAAAATAAAAAGCCGATATAGTTCCTCTCGTGTGATCTGGAGCTTCTTTATGGTTTGTAACTACTGTATTCAACAGAGTACATGTGTAGGAATGAACTGCAGGTGCTGGTTTAAACCGAAGATGGACACAAAGAGCTGGAGTAACTCTGGGCAGAAGGAATGGTTGACATTTCGGGTAGAGACCCTTTCTGGTCAAATTGATATGTTGGTATTCTTGCATCGAGGCTATGGAACTGTTTTGAAAGTTTGCAAAGAATAAATGATTACGATTTCTAGGAATCGCACAGAATTATTTTTGTAAATATTGACTGGTGGCGGCAGGTGAAGTTTGCGTCAGATGTTACCCAGAGTATTATTGCCGACGTATCTGTCACAGAGGCAAGATGAGATAAGAGAAATATATCAACTGCAGAGCAATGCAGAAGTCCCAGCGAGGAAGCCTTCTCTTGCTTAGCGACGTAGCGAATTACTGAAGAGAAACAAGGCCCTACCATCCCCAGTACCAACTGCGCCGACAATGAGTAGAATGGTAGACACGTCCGTATCCCCACTGTTAAACACACACACACACACACAGTTCACTCAGATAGAAAAGCCAAGATCACATTAATCTCTGAATGAGGGAGCACCTGTACACTCGGTGCAGCCAAACCTCACACATTGATGAAGAAACAATACGACTTTGATATGCGCAGCAGGCAGGAAATCTCCCTTCAATATACCATAATCTGCCAGACTCAGGAAAGGACTACAGCAGACGAGGGGGGAAGTGTAACGGAGGAGTGCGGGTCAAGGTTTTGTTTGGTGGGTGCCTGGAACATACTGCCAAGGATGGTGGAAGCAGATACGATAGTGGCCCTACAAGCGGCCTTTAGTCAGGCACACAGATATGTGTCGGAAGGAACTGCAGATGCTGGTTTTACACTGAAGATAGACACAAGATGCTGGAGCAACTCAGAGGGACAGGCACCATCCCTGGATAGAAAGAAGGAATAGGTGACGTTTCAGGTCGAGACACCTCTTCAGACCGAAGAAGGCTCTCGACCTGAAACGTCACCCATTCCTTCTCTCCAGAGATGGTGCCCGTCCCGCTGAGTTGCTCCAGCATTTTGTGTCTGTCTTCAGCACGTGGAAATGGAAGGATATGGATCACGTGCAGGCAGAGGAGATTTAGTTTAGTGGGGCATCATGTACAGTACTCACACTGTGGGCCGAAGTGCTTGTTCCTGTACTATTCTATGTTCAAATTTTTTTTTAAATCGCAGCAGTGTTTGTTAGTTAGCAAGTAGGACATGACAACTGACCTAAAGCTACAAAAAAAAACACAAAAACACATACAAAACCCATGCAACTAACTGGTGCAAAGTGGAATCCACAGAGTGATCCAACATATAATATTGTTAGTGTAGGAAGGAACCGCAGATGCTGGTTTATACTGAAAATAGGAGACAAAATGCTGGAATATTGTTAAGATGCCCAAACAGTAATAACAGCACTACCGTTGTGCCAAATGTCTAAAGAGTTTGTTGGGCTACAATTGTAAAAAATATGGATGCACACATACAGACTGAAACAAGTACATTTAAAGGAACATAATAAAAATTTTAAAAATGTTATATTGTTATTTTCAGTTTACAACCAGAATTTTTTTTTTCAAATCAAATTGCAAAGCAATTATAAATTTGCCAATGAGGGAACTTAAAACCAAGGAAAAATACATGATATAACTTAAAAAGAATTGAGGAAGTTTGAAGAAGGGGCCCGGCCCGAAACATCGCCTATCCAGTTTCTCCAGAGATGCTGCCTGACCTGCCGAGTTACTTCAGCATTTTGTGTCATTTGGTCTCATTACATAGAAACATAGAATAGGTGAAGGAGTAAGTCATTCGGCCCTTCGAGCCAGCACAGCCATGGCTGATCATCTCAAATCAGTACCCCGCTCCTGCCCCCCTAAATCTAAATCTCCAGTATTTAACTTGTGTTGATTATACTTCTCCATGGATTGTCACCTTGTCGTGGTGGAGAAGCTTGTGTGGACCTGAGATCCTGAGAGCGATGCCGTCTGGAGCTACGCTCCTGGTAGGGCCACCCATGGCGGTAAGGTCGAGGGGGGAGGTCTCTGACAAAGAGCAATCCAACCAAGACCTCAACGGTGGAACAGGCGGAGGACGATGGCTGACCTTAGTGGAGCGTCACAACGGCTGGGAAGGCGGATGAAGGCTGCAGGAGATAAGGGTCTCCGGTCATCTTGGACTCCATGCCACTGGATCTTGACCCAGATCTGTCAAGGACCGTGGGGTGGCTGTCTGTGCACCAGTCTCCCCACGTTAAACAAAGTCATGCACAGGCGTCCTCCATATAGGGAATAGCACCCTGGAGACACCCATGGTCAGCCTCGACCGAAGGGGGCCTTAGAAGAAGAGTTTGATTTATCCAATAGTAATGCTGTTAAAGTTGGAACACTGAAGGAAATACAACAACAACACAACATGTTGCAAAGTCTGGCTTAGTATTAAATTGGTGAAACTGGTGAAAATAAAGCCAGCTACACAGTATTTAAGCAAAGCCCGATTTGCAAACAATTTTTGGCGAACACACAGGCTTCACAGCTGGAAATATTAGTGTTAATTTGAAACATTTAGTTCCAAAAGAAAAGTCCCGATTTATTGATAAGCAAATTGCACCCATTCATTGGAAAGAATCCTTTTCACTTTCCTTTCTCATTCGCACTGGTTGCTTGCATTTTTCATCGCACACCGGAGGATTAATTTGCAAATCAAACAAACATGAGAAAAAAAATTTCAGCAGTCGAACCCACTTCAACCTTCAAGGACAGGAAGGCCCCCTATTGTTTGGACAGCAACCCCCCGCCCCACAATGGTGTGTGGTCATCAGGGAAAGGACAGAAGGCTGATCTTGTTTAATTCAGAGATTATCCCTCTGCATGTTTCCCTTTTAGCACAGAATTAGATAGCAGGAAAAGTTGCCATGACATCGGGCTCCGAGTGTCCACAGCAGAGCACAAGCACAATTAATGTCAGATATCGGGGAGATCATCTGAAATAATGTAGTCCAAATGCCCCAACACAGCACAAAGTGATCTGGGCTACAGTCAGAATCATTGCCAGCTCCTGGAGTACATTCGCTTTAATATGTACAAAGTTGTAATGCCGTGACCTACAGCGCTCCCTACTTTTGAGGACAGTTCGGAGAGATTATTTGCACATTGCTGCGCCGTAGGTAGTAAAAGTAAAAAATCACACCCATTCCTTTCTGCAAAGATACGAGAAGAATTGCAGAAGGCACAAGGCTCCGTGGCATTCTGAAAACATGGGCAGGTTTTTAGGAAGGAAATCAAACCAAAACGACTCGAAAAACACCAAACAAAACCCACAAACGCAGCAATAAATCACCAATTTGGCATTAGGCTTGGTTTTGATGTTTTTGTGGATACACAGAGCCACCTGTATTTCAAGTACCAACCTTAAGAGAGATCCATTTCCCCAAATTATTTGGTTGGCATACCACATGAATGGTTAAATTGTAAATCCTCTTCACAATAAATAATCATGATGCAAAGACGACATATCTCTCCAATACTCACCCCCACCCTCATTGTGACACAACTGTGGGCAAATCTGAGCATTTTCGCCTTGATTCAGTTCACTGGGAATAAATGGACTTTTTATAAAAAAGTTGTGATCCCTTTTGCCTGCGTTCTAGCAAGACTCCTCATTTGGAGAGAGATAGAGAGAAAAAACGTTTCAACTTGATGACATTTATCAAAACAAAAGACAATCTAGAAACTGGCTTGCTTGGTCAGCTGTGCTTAAGCAAATAATTACTAATGCAAACTAAATGACTTGCTGTGGGGGGAAAAAAACCAAAACAAGACCCACTTCATCAGTTCTGCAACTCCTTGAAAAACATTGGGGCAGAAGATCCACAAGATTTATTTAGAGTGAACATTAGCAAAATTACTCTCTATACAAGAATGCTAATTCTAGTAGAAGTCCACCTAATTGCATCTTCTTAAAAGTATATTAAACCACAACATGACAGTGCATCATGCCTGATATTTAAAGTCACACACTGACAGAGCACAACTGACTTAAACGAGATAAAACCTCTTAATTATTTTGGTTCTGGCCCTTTGCTTTTGCCAGAGTAAATCTAAGTGAAAAAAAAAAAAATGGAATTAAAATGTTCAAATACAATAAGGTCTCAGAAGAAACCTCCTAACTCTTTTTATATATTCAGTTCCATCAAAACAATTTTTTGCACCAAAGACAGTTTATTTTGTTTAAAAAAAAAACTATTCTTAGAAAAATATATCCATGCCATTGACTTTTACAAAATACTGCATGTAACCGGTTTTTAAATAGTTATTGCTGTGAGATCTTCTGAGTATTCAGAACTTTCCTTAAAGATATAATGGCTTTAGAAGAATTGAAACAATTAATACTAACACACCACTATATACTTTCTTGGGATTTCATCTATTCCGTCCAAAAATCAAACTGTTCCCAAACTTCTGTTAATAGACAATTTACGAATATTAATAAATAAAAATGAAGCATAATTGAAAGGTTCAAAATGTATTCTGTGTAAAAATCTATAAACTATTTTCAATCCATTATTAATAGATAATTTATAATATTAATAAGGAGCTTTAATGAAGCTTAATTGTAAGGTTCAACATTTATTCTGTGCAAACTGTTTTAAATCTACTATTAATAGCCAATTTATCATATTAACAATAAATATAAATGAAGTACTGGAAGGATCAAAATGTATTCCGTTCAAGAGTCAAACCATCTATTAATAGCCAATTTAAAACACTAATCGTAAGTATTAATGAAACAAGTGCATGGTTCAAAATGCATTCCGTGCAAACAAACCATTTAAAATTTATTAATAGCCAATTTATAATATTAATAGTACGTAATGAAGCATAGTGGAACGGTTCAAAATATTATGTGTGTGTAAGACAATTTGCAAAAGTCATTTCGTTTTTATGATCCTGTGATAAATGTGTTGCTTTTCTTTTTTAAGGTTAGCCGCAGCAGATATTAAAATCTATCACATCTATATTGCAAACTAATGCTGGAATTGCATTCGGCGATGAGTTGCAGGCTTATGAGCGAATCTCGGTTAGTATGAAATAATCCTAGTTATGGGTGCATGAGAATGAACGCTAGATGGGGTAACGGTTGCAAAACAGGGAAAACCTCCCAGTCCCACTGTCCCCACACACTCACACGTAAAGAGTATTTGTGCTCTGGGCTGGCTACATGCAAGCCTCCACTGCGTAAACATTGGCAATGTGACAAGAAACGAAATCCCTGTTGTCGGCGAGGTGAAGGGCTGGCGTGGGAACTAGCTGTCAATCTCCGCATCAGGGGTCTGGAGTGGACGAGGAAAAGGGGGGAAAAAAGAGGCTTAATGGTCGCTGTGGCGCTGATGAGGTTAAAGCCGAAACGAACTACTGGTGCCCCGCTAGGCGTGCAGAGCGGCAGAGCTCGGGGGGTACTGGAGTACATCTTGTATGGTGAACTCTCGTCACCTTAAGACGGAGGGAGGCCGTCAGAGGTTAAACCAGCATAACACTAAAGCACTTGGTCGCTAGCACCAGCAGGAAACACACAGGCTACCATGTTGACCATAGCGCTGGATGCACAAGCATCTGCAATTCACACCAAGAGTCGAATAGTTTTATTAAGCCTTCTTACTAAACTGTCCATCCAACAATCTAAGTATTCTTATAGCCTCACCCTTCCCCTAGTTTAGTTTAACGTGGTACAGTGAAAAGCTTGTGCGTTTGCAAGCTATCCAGTCAAAAGACAAGACTATATGTGAATATGTACTTCAGGACCCGAAGAACCAAGACTGGAGGGAGGATACTCAGAATTTCTACAGAAATGACACACACACACACCATTCCTCATCACTAATGCGAGAACTCGCTACTTGCAACGCCCCAAATTCGTTGAAAAATAACTCCAGATCGCCAATCTATTAGAATATTGTTTGTTATCTTCCGTTTTTGATCTTAACGCAAACAGCAAAGTGACTTCCCAATGTCAAAGGCTCGCGTTTAGATATATGTGTCAAGAAAGGTCACAGTAATAAGCTTCCAACACAAGCTTAGGCTGGATATTTACATTCCAAATCATCCATGTACAGTTTACAGAATATGGCATTTTTTAACAAAATAACTAAGATTTAGATTAATCCAAAAAAAAGTACGACCAAAAATGTTTCTTTGCAGCAAGTTAATGAACGGATAGTTACAAATACGTTATTATATAACTATCAGTTATGTAAAGATAACTTATTTACAAAAAAACCCGGCAAATTTCTTCAGACACTTGTTGGCCGAGAAGTCTTTTTTTTTTTTTTTAAAGAAAGATCAGTCCACACAAATAATTTCTGTTCTGCAGCTCAATTTGAACCAAACCCGATTTAGATTGGGGGCGAATTTGGTCTCTGACCCAACGATAATAATGCTGAGAAAAAGTGTTTCAATTGGCGAGGTGTCAACCACAAACTAAATAGTCGCAGCTACATTTGATAGGACGTCTTATTTTCAATCTGTATTTCACGCGAGAGATTCGTATTGATGCGATCTGAATGAATTATCACGGACATCTGATGAATTTCGTATGTACCGACAATGGACGAAATTTTTTTTTCCTAAGCTACATTATCTGTAAGCCTCTTCATTTACTTAATGCCTGTATATAAATTAGATCATTTACCACTTCAATTTAACTTGTAACGCGGTAGGAGTTCCAACGCACTTGGAAATCCTTAACGTACATGTTGTTTCAACCTGTGAAACTACATGCAGGAAATCTGGGTGCAGGGAGGAGGAACTGCAGAAGCTGGTTTACACCGAAGGTATATAATAGACACAAAATGCTGGGAGTGACTCAGCGGGACAGGCAGCATCGGTGGAGAAAAAGGAATTTTGGTGGCGCTTCGGGTCGAGGTCGTTCCAAGGCCTACAATCCATGTCCCATGTCAATGCTTCCTTGATGGGAAGGAGATGCGACATATCCACTTGACAATTGAAACAGGCCAGCTATGCGCCTTGGACAGGATTTTTTTTCTGGAGTAAAAGTTGCAGCTGCCTTTAGAGAATAATGTAGTGGGGAAAAGTAAAGATACGTACCTTGGTTCAAGCAGATTTGAAGTGTTAGTGAATGGTCTGCGTTGGAATGGTTTAATAGTAAATTCTGCGGCGGTTCCAGGAAGCTGAGCGGAACTGTGTGTGTGTGTGCGTGTGTTTGTGTGTACTCTCTGCTCACAGATCACGATGAGTCACATATCCCAACAGGCACGTTCCCCAATAGTGCAATTTGTCGTTTTTTGTTTGGGAACGCGGTTGAGCCATGGCACAGCGGACTGGTTAAAAAAAAGTGTCTGGAAGCTAAATCAGAGGTGCTTCCTAAACCCGGGGCTACCAGTCACATCCGAAAACCATAGGAATGGCATATCCGATGAAGAATCATGTTCTACTTATTGTGTGTGTGTGTGTGTGTGTGTGTGTGTGTTGCACACACACACAGACCTTTTCTTTCTAGTGAAAAACCAGATCAACATTTAGCAACTCAATAGTACAAATATGCATCGTTGAGTTTTTGTTTTATATGTTAAAACAAACGGTCCATTTTTTTAACATTTCTCTCCAACGTGAACAGACCCCCCCCCCCCCTAAAAAAAGGATAAGGAAAAAGAGGCTTGTACAAGTTACCGCGTCCATTAATTATTGTCAACATCATCTAATTCTCGCGGACGAGTCGCACGCAACCGTTTTGCACTTCAGCCCAAACGCCGAGGATATTAACAGAATGTTGACACACTCCGAACTTTCTCGCAGAGACGGGGCACTTTTTGCTGAAAAATTGCAGTAAAAAAAATTATCCCCAGACGGAGAGGGGAAGGGGGAAAAAGGCCAAAGACAAACAACGCCAGGTCGCATCCTCGTCTCTCTCTCACTCTCTCTGAGAATCCTGTAGCTTTAAAATTCAGCGAATGCCGCAGTTGCAATTCCATTATTGCTTGTTCCACCCTCTCGCTCCTCTTTTTCTTTCATCCAATTCCTCGTACAGAGAAGTTCCCAAACCCACCGAGTCTGCCCAAATGTGTACCCAAATAGTAACAGAGCGAACTTTTTTTTTTTTTTTTTAACCCCCTCCCCTCTTTCAAGCGAGGTGTTCGGCTTCCAGCGACTGAAGTCACATTGGGACACACACACACACACGCACACAACACTGCCATCATTATAGACAAGTTATTTTTAAACCTAGCCTTCGGTCGCGGGCTGTCTTCCATCACAACATCCAGCGCTATTTCAGCAGAATACTGCCATTTAAATCCACCATCCGACCCAGAGGGGGGAACTTTGCAAGACGCCAATCAAAGCTTGTATTCCAATATGTGCTGTTCCGCGCTGGACTAGGCAAGGTAGGAAATTAAACTTTGTGTGTGTGTGTTTTCAAGGGAGGGGTGGTGGGTGGGTTGGGGAGGGGGGGGGGGTTACTTTGGGGAGGGGTGGAGGGAGAGAGGGAGGGAGGGAAACGCAGAAAACAAAATACAGCCGAAGGCACAGTCACATTTTTTAAGTGTTCTCACCCCCCCCCCCCCCCCCCCCCACCCTCCACCCGGCCTCCCCTTCCCCAGCTCATCCCATCTCCGTGTGACCATATCAGTCTGTTTGAGCGAAGCAGAGATCACCGCTGACCCGCACCATTCAAAGCGCAGAGACAGCGCGTTAATTACCGAATAAGTGTTAATATCACTCCAGAAATCTTGCCCGCTGTACAAACTTTGGGGAGGGAGGGAGGGGGGAGAGAGAGGGGTTTGCACTCACCATTCTCTCCCAACAATGCTGGATCCAGGTCCGACTTGAAGTGTTGCGGCTTCGCCTGCTTCCGACGCGACATGTTGGTTGATACATCAGCAAGCGAATAAAAAAATACAAATTCTGGAGTTGCAAAATTACGGAAATTGACCCTGGCGCCGACAGTGCGCATGTGTGCGGGTATAATTATGATTATCAATAATGCATTGCGATTAATCATCCGCTTTCTTGAAAGCCGATTGGCAAATTTCCAGCCGCCGCTCCGACACGATTCAAATTGCTCCACTTAATCAATTAGCTCCTGATTTGCTGGCGCGTCCCAGCGCCGGGTCCCCCCCTCTCTGCGCTCCTGCCCAATCAATGGATGCACGGCGACTGGCTCCAGCATCAGGGGGCCAGGCCGCTGCATTCTGCACCCCCCTTAGCAACACCCCCCCCCCCCCCCACACACACACACACACACACACACACACACACTCGTCGCCTTCACACGCTCCTTCGTTGCTAGGGCTACTTCAGACCTGCTGCAGTGTGTTTACCCGCTTGCATTTCACTTCACGCACATGTCTCTTTAAACCCGCCACACATTTACCCCGTTTGCATTTCACCCACTGCACATGGCACTTTAAACCCACTACATATTTACCCGCTTGCACTTAAGTTTAAACCTGCAATATATATATCACCCGGTTGCATTTAAGTTAATGCACATGGTACTTTAAATCCACTACATATTTACCCGCTTGCACTTAATTTTAAACCTGCAATATATATATATATACCATGAGCATTAACTTAAATGTAACCGGGTGATATATATATATATATATCACCCGGTTGCATTTAAGTTAATGCTCATGGTACTTTAAATCCACTACATATTTACCTGCTTGCATTTAAGTTTAAGTTACAGTAAACCCAATTTTAAACAGGCTTTACACCTATAATATATTTTACGCAGTTGCATTCAAGTTAGTGCACAATGCATCTTAAACCAAATATATATTTACCTGATGGTATACAAGTTAGTGCACATGGCACTTCACACCCACTACATATCTCTCGTTTCCCCTATCCCTAACCAGTCTGAAGAAGTGTCTCGACCCGAAACGTCACCCATTCCTTCTCTCCAGGGATGCTCTTGCCCCGCTGAGTTACTCCAGCACTTTATGTCTATCTTCGGTTTAAAGCAGCATCTGCAGTTCCTTCTTACCCACTACATATTTACCCAGTTTTGTTTTATGTTTGTACACAAGACACTTTAAACCTACAATATATATCACCTGGCTGCAATTAATGTCCATGGCATTTAAAACTCCAAATATATTGTCCCCGTTGTATTTAAGTTATTGTACACGGCACTCTAACCCTGCAACACATTGAAACCCTGTTATATATTATTTCCTCCTCCCTATAGATGCTGCCTCACCCGCCGAGTTTCTCCAGCATTTTGTGTCTACCCATGTAATTACCCGGTTACGTTTAAGTTTAAGTCATTACACATGGATGGCACTTTCAACATATTTACACGGTTGCGTTTAAGTTACAATGAACCCAACTTTAAACGACAATATATTTTATCCAGTTATATATAAGTTACTGCACATGGCATTTTAAACCTACAATATATTTACCCGGTCGCTTTCACGTTATTCCACAAGAGAGACACTTTAAACAGATAATGTATTCACCTTTGCATTTACGTTAGTACACATGGCATTTTAAGCCTGCAACGTGCTTACCTTTCGAGACACGGAACTGCAGGTGCTGGTTTATATTTAAAAGACACAAAGTGCTGGAGTTACTCAGCGGGTTAGACAGCATCTCCAGATACGCTGCTCGGCCCGCTGGGTTACTCCACCACTTATGCTGCAATTAAATCAATGCACATGGCCTTTAAACCTTCAATGTACACCCGGTTGTATTTCAATTATTGCTCATGGTACTTTGATTCTGCATTTACCCGATTGTAGTTAAATTAATATATTTAACCCACATGGCACTTTTAACCTGCAACACCCCCCTCACCCCTCCCTTAAAAAAACACACACAAAGTATTAAGAGTATTTCAGCGGGTCGGATAGCATCTCTGGAACACATGGGTAAGCGACTTTTCTGGTCGGGAGCCTTCTTCAGACTTAGAAATGTCGCCTATCCTTGTCCCCCAGAGATGCTGCCTGACCCGCTGAGTTATTCCAGCACTTTGGGGTTTTTTTTGTTTTGCAAGTGAGAATTTCATTGTTCCATTTCGGGACATTTGGCAATAAAACACTGTAGACTTTTGATCTGGGTTCTTTGTGCCTCGATGCGTTTGCCAAGTTGCATGTGTCAGTTAATTGTCGGACACTTTAAACCTGTCACGTATTTACCCCCCAAACACACACACACACACACCACTGGAGTAACTCAGCGATACGAGGAACTGCAGGTGCTGGTTCATATCTTTTAAACCACAAAGTGCTGGAGGAACAAGCATCAGCAGTTCCTCATGTCGCTAAATTACTCCAGCAGTTAAAAAATAAAATAAACCAGCATTTGTCGTTCCCCGTATCGTTGTTACTCCAGCAGTTTGTGATTTTTTTTTAAATAAAGCAACATCTGCAGTTCCTCGTGTCGCTGAGTTACTCCAGCAGTTTGCGATTTTTAAAAAATAAACCAGCATCTGCAGTTCCTTGTGGCTCCAAATCTATTTACCCGGCTGCATTTAAGTTAATGCATTTAATGCACATGTCCCCTCCCCTGTCCTGTCTAGATGTTTTTTTTTTTTTTAATGGGCATTGCGGGCAAGATGGGTTTGTTTTAAGGACGAACGGTTCTTTTCATTTTCTCTCAAGCAAAATGAGCCATTGCAGCTGAGAAAAGTGCGGAGATGCGTCGAGACAACGGATCGGAGGATGCATCGTTGAGCAAACTACAAGCCTGGAGAGACCGGCCTGAAAGCAGCGGGGCCACACACTGCTACAAACAGTGGCTGCACTCTCCCAGCTCCACGTTAGGTGTTGTGGGCTGCTGCGTTTCGTTTAAAATCGCAATATTCTTGCTCAACCCCATGTCACTGTAGCGGCCACCACAACAACAACAACAACCAACCTCAACCCTAAAAAAAAGACAACTTGAAAAAAAGAATATATGCAAGTTAGAAAGAATTGTAAACTGCTGCTGCTAACTTGGAAGTTAACAAAAAAAAAACAATTGTCACCAGGCGTCAGCCTGTGGTTTGGGTCCGCCTGCCCTCCAGAGTAATTGGCTACTTGCAAGCACTGACGATGGCCACGGGATGAGCCAGTATTGGCACCTGCACTTGTCAGTCACAGCTCGCCCGGAGATAGGAAACCAAAACCCAGCCCTGACTTCGTAACCCCACGAATACTATCGATTCTGATCAATGTTAGAAGCGAAAAGGGAGGGGGGAGGGGCAGAGATTGTGAGAGAGAGTGAGGAAGAGAAAGAGAGAAAGAGAAAGAGAGAGAGCCGGCGTCTCCGTGGCTGTAACTCGGCCGCTTCCACAGACCAGCCGATCACTTTGACGATCACTTTTGTCCAGTGAACGAAACGTGCTTTTTTACCTGTGAATGATAACGCGGCGATGTCCAGCCGCCGCGGTAAATCCTGCCTTCGCCTGAACGAATTGATACATTCAGGCTGTAACAAAGTTGGTCATTGATTAGTGCGAAAATATCAACCGGTCTTTTTTGCATTTTCTTGCACAGTAATTTATCCCCAATTTGTGTTTCAGCCACGTTGCTGGAGAAATCAAACCGCATCAAAACATCCACGTTTATCTAATAATGTTCACATTATATACGCAACATTCCCAAGTATATTTCCCCCTGAATTCGTTTCCAACCCCTCTCTCACATTTGTTTTAAATACTGTTTTTAACCCAAAAAAAGCAGTGATGATAATTGTTTCATGAACACGACTGCACCAGCCCCCAAACCTTCGATAGTATGTATCCTGAATTCTTAATGAAATGAGCAATAGAAAAAACAGATACTGCGAAATCATGGCCATCGAACCGATTCATCAGCGTTCAATAGCGAGAAAACTTTCAGACATTCGGGTCTTGGGAGTGTCGCGTCCAACTCGTGGGAAGAACCCTGATGAGATTTCCAAATGTTCCACATGCAACAATATTAAACCGATCTTTCTATTTATTAAACGCATCAGTACAAACCCATGAAACGCAGGTAGCTCGCGTTATTCACAACCATTTGTTTTCACCCCAGTTTCATCGATTAGTGGGAAATAAACCCCACTGCAGATAATAGTTATTTGATATTTCCAAATACACATTTGATAACTATATTAGAAAACAAACTCAAGCAGGGAAGAGGTTACGCGTTAAATGCGTTGCGTTTTTTTTGTGTGAAAGGAAGGGCAATTTTGAGTAATTAATTACATTTCTTAGCTTGTGTGTGTTTTTTTTTTAAGTAGCGTCATTTTTTTTAACACTTCTTCTGTCCGACGCGGTTATTTCTCCCTTTAATAAGACGATTCCACCCCCCCCCCCCCCCCCCCCCCACTATAACGTTTATGGAGTCTCATTTTACTGGAAAGACAAACGGAGCCATCACGGGGAGATGATTTTGAAGAATGAAGATAATAATCTAGTTAGGTACTTGTGAAGTTGCCATTATTTTCCACGGAATATTTAACCGGGCACTTCGTCAGTGATTGATTCGGAACAGCCAGCGCTTCCATTTTTAAACACACCATCCTCAAAGCCACTCCATTAAACATTTGTTTAATATTTCTGTTTCACGTTTGTTTAAAAAAAAAATGTGATCTCTTCATACAATCTCGTGTCAATATCGATGCATCTCATCACACACACTAATATTTGCAAGGCACCATATTTTTTTTTTTGGATAAACTATTGATCCCAATATGTAAGACACCCAGTTGGTAAAAATCAATTTTGAGTTAATTGATCTGGAGCGTGACTGTAAATAGGGTATGATCTTCACGTGAAAAATGACCCACATTTCAGTCTCCTGGGCGAGATTATTTCATCCTGTAGACTAAATGCAATCAGCTTCATAATAGCCGCTGAAATTTACAAACGTGCCTGAAAAAACAACAACAAATAATAAATAAACACACAACACCAGGCTTTAAGAGATGCTGCTGCCTGACCCGCGGAGTTACTATCCAACGCTGTGTGTCTTAAACCAGCATCTGCAATTCTCTCCCACCTACACAAGCTGTATTCTGTATTCGGGGCACCTCGTTTGTTCTAATTGACTTTTATTTGTTGTATAAATAGTCGAGAGCGAACCCATTTTCTCGCTTAGACCTCTGCTGACTTCGGCGATCATAATAGTGAATAATTAGGTGTGTGTGTGTTTCATACTTAACATGTACAACAAACTGCAGTAAAACAGTCGCAGAATAATCGGTTATGTGGGGGCTTTGTAATGTTGGAAGGAAATAATCCTGTATTAAAACATTTCTTTTAATTGTTTAGTCAGGGGGGAAGTTATTTTTCTGCAGCATCGCTCGTTGTAGGAGGTTTTAAAATAAAACCCGGGGTTGTTCTAATTCTGATCCGTGACAAACTTCTCCCCCTGGTTTCTGATGCTCAAAGTGTCCAGCCTGGTTTTGACGAGGGCTCTCCAACGCTGGAAGATTCCCCGTCGTTCCCCGCGTAGTGATTTATTTACTAATAATCGATAGAAGGAGGCAACGCAATTGAATCACCCTTGATTATTGGTGACATTGGATAATTGATCATTGTCCATGAACACTGCTTCTCACCACATAATTGAATCGTCAGCAAAGTAGGTCACTCACACGGGCGCCAACTTAATACAGAAGGGCAGCCAAAAAAAAAATGATCCTGATGTCCAGGAGGGATGTAAAAGTGGGGAGTGTAAAGGTGGGGGGGGGCGAATCTAGTGAAGTCTGCTAACCCAGTAATCAGATGAGGTGAAATATTTTTAACTCGATTAGTTTCCTCACACGTTTAGGGGCTTTTGTTTGACCTGTTTTGTCAACAGCCCACTAGTGCTGTCCTTTTAACACTTATTGATAGGCACACTTTAAGATGATTAACTGCAGGTTCTACAGATCAACCACCCCACCTGTGGTACGCGTTCACCTTTATGGAAGCGCTGCGTTATATATCTATATATATATATTATTTTTTTTAGTCGGCACGCCTGTCGCTATTTATAAATGCATATGTTAATTGGACACCGAATAAAAAACCAAAGCTACCCACATTGACATAGTCCCTGTCGCCGGCGATTCCAATAACCTGCATTTTGAACGTTTAACCATTGAGCTGCAGGCAGCTACATATGTTTCATGTGTGTGTGTGCGTGTTTGAAAATGACAACGTGAAATACTGATGAGGGGGGGGCAAAGCTTCACAGATCGATTATTTGTTGCAGTCTGTGAGCAAAAGGATGTTTCTCCACAGTCACCCATATATATACATCTCTGGGACAGTGTGCCTTAATTTTGTCTGCCACGGGCTGTTATCATTATTGATAGTTAGCATCAACGTCCAGTGTGAGAAATGGGGCCGCTGTGTCGAGAACTTCCTGCTGTATCGATCTGCATGTCTCCTTTCCCTTCACCTAAGGCGTGAAGGAGAGAGAGAGAGAGTCTGAAGAAAGGACTCGACCAGAAACGTCACCCATCCCCTCTCTCCAGAGATGCTGCCTGACTGCCCTGCTGAGTTACTCCAGCATTTTGTGTCTATCTTCGGTTTAAAGCAGCATCTGCATTTCCTCCCTACGCGAGATTCACGCTTTATTCAGTAGCTAGATTAACTATCAGTTGTGTGACACGTTGGCCGTGGCAGAAGGCGCCCCTCCCGCTATTCAGCGCAACAGGCTAGATAGAGTGGGGAGAGAAAAACATAATCAGATGCTGTACAAACATTCATAGAGCGACGGGTGCATTTTCTTGTCAATGAAGTCCCAAACATGGGGGAATGAAGAATGAATTAGACTGCACTATACCTAACATAGCTGCTACCGATCGCTCAGCTAAATCAACCCCTGTGCATGCAACGTGCAAGGATATGTCTTAACTGCAAGCACTCAAGCAATGTAATATTGGGAAGGTTTCACACCATAGACTTATCGCTAACTCCGGCAGCCGACATGTCCCACCACCACATGTGCACGATTTTGCTGCATTTTATTTTCACCCACAATATCATGACAATCACTGCGGCTCATTTCTTAAAACTTGTCGGTCCCCTTCAAAATTGACGCTTTGCGTTTTGTTTTTCCAAAGCTGTCATTTGCCGGCCTGTGTAAGGTACAGTGAATGTGAAATATTCGCATTGAAGGCCATTCCTGTTGCTGTCTGCACGCATGTATAACGGCTACCTCTCCCCATACACTGTAAAGACTGGTTCTGCTCAAGTGTTTCAGCTGAAGAGGATCATTCATAAAGTTGTAATCATAAAATATTAAAACGCTAAAACATTTTCACATGCAAACACTTCATTGTAAAATAACTCAAAGAAAGGTGAACAAAAGCAGATATAATACAACGTGACACGTAAACAGCCACATACAGACAATCCTTTTAACTGTAGGCTAAAAGAGCACGTTGTGTTACATTTGCTACATCGTTTCCTTCCAATTCAAACAAAAGTTGGCGAGAGGTGACGCTGTCAAAATTTCGTTACTCGTTGCTTCAGCGAAACTATGGTGACATCTTGCAGCGATTAAGTTTAGACTATTTTGCGATGTGATTTCCCACCCAATCAGCCAAACCTTATCAAATCTGCTCCTTGGTGTTAGCTTTTGTGGTTTGAAATATACAATCAAGGGGCGAAACGTATTTAACGGCTTAATTATTTAATTACATTAAGATGATTAAATGCAATTAAGCAATACCACGAGGATTAAACTCGTTCAGAGAACTATTACCTTAAAAATGTTCCTTCAACTCATTTTTTGTATCTCCTCTCACACGTCTAGTTTCCTGTATTAGCATTGTCATCCTATACAGTGGATAACATTGTGAACTAAATCAAAATGTGGTGAAATAATTTCACATTAGTGGATTTAATTTCATTGTAAATATAGATGTGAATGTAAATAGAAATTCAGATCCACAAGTCCAATTGCATGGCCAGCATCTAACTGGACATAAAACAGAATGGGACTTAATTTAATTGTAAATATGTAATTGTAATAAATTCATATCCCCAGGTAAAATATCTGTGCTATTCTATCAGTAGCATCCAACTAAAATCCAAAAGTACTGAAGGAGATACTGTATGTGGTATTACTCGGTTCAAATATACTGTACTGTGTTAGTATTTTTGAACTGAAAGCCCATGCATGCAAAGTAATAAAGATGACTAGGATTTAAAACAAAGCCCATCAAGTATATTTTAAGAGGTAAACTAAATATTAAAACACACAGATAATGAGTACTGCTCTCTATAACTCTAAATCCTGCTAGTTGTGTTAAGGGCTAATTGTATAATTCATGTGTAAGAACAAAGAGTTTCCATAACTGAAGATAAAAAACACACATATATACACACACACACACACACACACACACACACACACACACACACATACACACACACACACACACACACACATATATACACACACACACACACATATATATACACACACACACACACATATACACATACACACACACACACACATATATACACACACACACACACACACACACACACACACACACACTCACCCACACACACACACACACACACACACACACACATATATACACACACAAACACACACACACACACACACACACACACACACACACACACACACACACACACACACACAGACAGACACACACACACACACAGACAGACACACACACACACACAGACACACACACACACACACACACACACACATACACACACACAAACACACAATCTGTTGATTTTGGACAAAGAGCAACCTCCATATTGCTGTTGATTTTTTTTTTCTTGTCAGCATTTACAACACAAATGATTATTGTAGTTCTGATCCCCAAACACAAAGCATTTCCTTCTGAGTAAAGATATCGTTTAGTGCCAGAAGTTGTTGAAACCTCAGCGCGGCTTGGCTTAATTTATCGGAAAGAAACTGTGAAATGCGGAATTTTTAATAGTCTGAAATACACATCGAAAGGTGTAAGGAGATATGTTCAAGTATTTACGCCAATTCCTTCGAGTAACTGTTACTCCATGCCTTTGTTGTTTGTTTTAATTTCTTTTTTTTCTTTTTGACATATAAACAAGTATTTCTACACTTTTTAATCATAATTTTTTGATAGTCTCGGAGACAGTGGAGTCAATAGAGCAATCTCAAGTGTGTGCTTGCTTGCATATCCTAGCATCCATATGTGGAGCTTCAATTTAATTCCAGATTTTATTTGGCAAAAATATGCTGCCCAAATTATTTTTTTGTATATTTGGCACGGGCAGCAATCCATAAACGAGACACCCTCATCCTTTGCTACTTTTAGCAGGATCTTTGAAGATTTTTTTTTTTTAACTTGAGGGGAGAAGGAATTGTGACTAATTAAATTGTCCCTGTCAATGGTGTGTGTCTGGCAGTCAAGAATTAAATAGTTCGAGAATCAGAGTAGCTGTGAGCTAACATTGAGAGATAAACGTGGAACGACACCAAAGTGAGGGAAATCTATCATTTACAATGAAATAATAGAAAGATCAGACGTTACCAATTAAGATGCCCAGGGACAACAAAAGGTGATTATTTTAACTAAGGGTTTCTTTTCACAGATTATAGCAGAAATTAATTACGCTCATTTACCTTGTGCTAAATATTGAAAAAATTATATCAGATAAACACAGGAGAACTCATGGCGTTTGGAAGGAAAGCAAGTAACCTTTACATTGACAGATTTTATGAACATTTTGGAAAGGAATAATTAAACGTAAATATTTTCTGGCATTGAAAATTTAACGCTACCAATCCTGGGTCAAACAGACACAGTGAAGTACTTGAATAGCATGATTTAAAAATAATAACGGATTCATTCTATGCGTTATGATAATCCTGCAAAGGTATCTATAATGCAATTACGTTTATGACTAACGAGCACGCACTTGAGATGCGGAAAAGTTCAACGCATTCTGTAATTGAAAATTCAGCTTCAAAGCTCAGTTTGAAGAAGGGTCTCGACACGAAACGTCACCCATTCCTTCTATCCAGAGATGCTGCCTGTCCCGCTGAGTTACTCCAGCATTTTGTGTCTATTCTCAGTTCCAGCCTGCTTCAAGTTTGTGGTGGACAAAAGTGCTGGAGATACTCAGTGGGTGCAGCAGCATCTAGGGAGTGCAGGAAATAGGCAACGTTTCGGGCCGAAACCCTCCCATGGATTTCTGTCCCATCCCCTTTCCTCCAGCAGTTTCACTGGTATCATGAGAAGATCTTCAAGGCTTTACCTTTCCCACCATTCTAAGGAGAAAAATAAAGTCAAATGACATAGATTTAAAAAAAAAAGATGATGCAGTTAATGTTAATTAAAAATGAGTCGAAAGATTTTATTATTGTCGGCACGGTGGTGCAGCGGTAGAGTTGCAGCCTCACAGCGCCAGAGACCCAGGTTCGATCCTGACTACGGGCGCTGTCTGTATGGAGTTTGTATGTTCTCTCCGTGACCTGCGTGGGTTTTCTCCGGGTGCTACGGTTTCCTCCCACACTCCAAAGACGTACAGATCAAAAATCGTAAATTGTCCCCCCCCAGTGTGTGGGATAGTATTAGTCTTCGCTGGTCAGTGCGGACTCGGACAGCTGAAGGGCCTGTTTCTGTGCGGCATCACTACACTCAACAAAACAAAACATGTAAGTGAGTCTTTTACCCAGGTTGGATATGGCAAAGATTAGAGGGCATGGTTTTAGGCTGAGAAGGGGCAAGTTTATAGGGGATGCATGGGACAAGAGTTTTGCCCAGAGCGGTGGGCACCTGGAATGAGCTGCCTAAGGGTGGTGGTGGAGGCAGGTACAGTAGGGGGATTGACGCGGCCTTTAGGTAGGCGTATGGATATGTAGGGATATAGTACACCTGCCGATGGAGGAGATTAGTTTAACCTGGCATCATGATTGGCATGGACATTATGGGCCGAAGGGCCTGTTCCTGTGCTGTACAGTTCTGAAGCTGAGCTGTACAGTTCCCCAGTCTGACGAAGGGTCTCTACCCGAAACATCAACTATTCCTACTCTCCAGAGATGCTGCCTGTCCCGCTGAGTTACTCCAGAGTTTTGTGTCTACTGCACAGTTCTCAGTTCAATGTGTGCTCCCTGTCAGTTGTTGTCCTGGCGATCCCTCGATGGTCTACGTTGCGTTGCTCACAGAACGAAGACGCGTTCTGTGTGTGTGTGTTTGTTTAACGTGTACTTGATGTTGCACTCCAGGAAGCACACGGTCCTTCACAAATCAATCAACTCATTCCAATGGCAAGGCAACCAAGATGATTGGAGCTGATAGATCTGTTGCAGCCTTCATCCGCCTTCACAGCCGTTGAGTTCAAGATAACTATGTCCGCCATGTCCGCCGTTGAGGTCTTGTAGGTTGGATCAGTTTGGATACTCCTGCCGGCATGGAGGAACAAAAGAGGACAATTAAGACAAGTAGGAAGAGGCAATGCGTTCCATATCCCTCCATTTCCCAAATATTCATGTGCTTATATAAACGCCTCTTATAGTGCCCTCCGTAAGACCCATCATTTATTTATTTGCCTCTGTACTCCACAATTTGAGATTTGTAATAGAAAAGAATCACATGTGGTTAAAGTGCACATTGTCAGATTTTATTAAAGGCCATTCTTATACATTTTGGTTTCACCATGTAGAAATTACAGCTGTGTTTATACATAGTCCCGTCCCCCCCCCCCCCCTCATTTCAGGGCACCATAATGTTTGGGACACAGCAATGTCATGTAAATGAAAGTAGTCATGTTTAGTATTTTGTTGCTTATCCTTTGCATGCAATGACTGCTTGAAGTCTGCGATTCATGGACATCACCAGTTGCTGGGTGTCTTCTCTGGTGATGCTCTGCCAGGCCTGTATTGCAGCCATCTTTAGCTTATGCTTGTTTTGGGGGCTAGTCCCCTTCAGTTTTCTCTTCAGCATATAAAAGGCATGCTCAAGTGGGTTCAGATCAGGTGATTGACTTGGCCACTCAAGAATTGACAATTTTTTAGCTTTGTAAAACTCCTTTGTTGCTTTAGCAGTATGTTTGGGATCATTGTCTTGCTGTAGAATGAACCGCCACCCAATGAGTTTTGAGGCATTTGTTTGAACTTGAGCAGATAGGATGTGTCTATACACTTCAGAATTCATTATGCTACTACCATCAGCAGTTGTATCATCAATGAAGATAAGTGAGCCAGTACCTTCAGCAGCCATACATGCCCAGACCATAACACCCCCACGTGTTTCACAGATGAGGTGGTGCTTTGGATCTTGGGCAGTTCCTTCTCTCCTCCATACTTTGCTCTTGCCATCACTCTGATATAAGTTAATCTTCATCTCATCTGTCCACAAGACCTTTTTCCAGAACTGTGGTTGCTCTTTTAAGTACTTCTTGGCAAACTGTAACCTGGCCATCCTATTTTTGCGGCTAACCAGTGGTTTGCATCTTGCAGTGTAGCCTCTGTATTTCTGTTCATGAAGTCTTCTGCGGACAGTGGTCATTGACAAATCCACACCTGACTCCTGAAGAGTGTTTCTGATCTGTCGGACAGGTGTTATCTCAAATTGCGGAGCACAGAGGCAGATAAATAAATGATGGGTCTTTGTCCCAAACATTATGGAGGGCACTGTAAATATCCCTATCATATCTGCCTCCACCATCTCCCATGGCGGCTCGTTCCAGGCACCCACCACATGTTAGATTATCTCATCTTGGTCCAGCAAATCAGCAGTGGAGTTGGGACATATCTTAGGATAAAGATTTGGGAGAATAAACCATGAGAATCATTCAGTGATCTTATCCCACAAGCTAACGGCAAGGCCAGCAGCATAATCACGGACCAGTCGCACCCCGGCCACTCCCTCTTCTCCCCTCTCCCATCGGGCAAGAGGTACAGAAGTGTGAAAACAAACGCACACCTCCAGATTCAGGGACTGTTTTTTCCCAGCCGTTATCAGGCAACGGAGGTCAAGGAAAGAGCGTTCACGTCACGGCCCTGTTTCCACCAATCTTTCCCCCACCACGCACAATAAGCGCAATAAACGACAAGACAGACACCATTGTATGCAGATGCCCAGAAGTGTGCTCAGCTCCTGCTGAACAACTTCTAATCTTGTATGTGGACTCGATACAAAGAGGACCAGGCAACTGAAACATCCTACCAACAACTAGAGAGCGGTCCTGAGCTACTATCCACCTCATTGGTGATCATCGGACCAGCCTTACAGGCTTTATCTTGCACTAAACATGATGTGTCGGGCAACTTATTTACACAGAGAGTGATAGGTGTCTGGAACGCGCTGTCAGGGGTGGTGGTGGAAGGAGATACGGTGGTGGCATCTATGTTCTTGCAAGGCCAACGTTAGAAAAGATAAAAAAGATTAAAAAAAGACACAAAGTGCTGGAGTAACTCAACAGGTCAGGCAGTATCTCTGGAGAACATGGATGGGTAACGTTTTCGGGTCAGGGCCCTTCTTCAGACTGATTGTAAGGGAAAGCAAGAAAACTGGAAGAGAGGAAGGGCTGGGCATATGGTGGCAGATACTAGGAAAAATGTATCTTTAATTCATTTAAATTGGTGGGGGCAGATAGGGTTGTTAAAATAGATTAATATTTCCATTTGTACTTATGGAGAGATATTTGGATAAAAATGGGAAAATGATACTGTTATTAACAATCCAACTAAAATAACGTGAATGTTCCATTTTATCTCCAGGCTTGAGCTTTCCTTTCTTAGGCCACCTTCGGTCATGGCTGATCTGACCATGCGTGTCTTCAGGGTTGGAGGACGCCTGTGCGTGACCTTGTTTAACGTGGGGAGACTGGTGCACAGACAGCCACCCCACGGTCCTTGACAGATCTGGGTCAGGATCCAGTGGCATGGAGTCCAAGACGACCAGAGACCCTTTTCTGCTGCAGCCTTCATCCGCCTTCCCAGCCGTTGTGACGCTCCACTAAGGTCAGCCATCGTCCTCCGCCTGGTCCACCGCTGAGGTCTTGGTTGGATTGCTCTTTGTCAGAGACCTCCCCCTCGACCTTACCGCCGTGGGTGGCCCTACCAGGAGCATAGCTCCAGACGGCATCGCGCTCAGGATCTCAGGTCCACACAAGCTTCTCCACCACGACAAGGTGACAATTCACTGAGACTTTAGACATTAGACCAGAGATATAACAGGGAAACAGGCCCTTCGGCCCACCGAGTCCATGCTGACCAGCAATCACCTCGTACACCAGCACTACCCTACACACACTAGGGAAAATGTACTATTTTACCGAAGCCAATTAACCTACAAACCTGCACATCTTTGGAGTGTGGGAGGAAACTGGAGCACTCCGGGGAAAAAAGCATGTGGTCACGGGGAGAACGTATAAACTCTGTACAGACAGCACCCATGGTCAGGATGGAACCCGGGTCTCTGGCGCTGAAAGGCAGCGACTCTACCACCACGCCACTGTGCCACTCATTTTTTAAATTAAATAAAATGGATCCTTCCACAGAATGTTTAGTTGAGGCATTAATATTTTATGGACAAAAATGAAGGTGGAGCAAAGCGCCCGGTGCCGGAGTCACGCAGCGTTTCTGGTTGAAGAACGGTTTCGGTTTTTCATGGTCAGGTACATGAAAAGCCTTGGGTGACATTTTGGCTCCAGACCCACCCATCTTCAGGTGTCTGAAGAAGAGTCCCGACCCGAAACCCATCCTCTTTCTCCAGAGATGCTGCCTAACCCGCTGAGTTCCTCCTGCATTTGGTGTCTATCTTTGGTATAAACCAGCATCTGCAGTTCCTTGTTGCATGAAAAAAGCCTTGTTTTGCATGTTATCCAAGCAAATCAGATAATGCTGCACATAAATACAATCAAGCCAAACCCAGGAACAATAGAAAGTGCAAAGGGGAAGATACAGAGTGCAGAATATAGTTCTCAGCATTGTAGCGCACCAGTTCCAGAGACAACGTCCAATGTCCGCAATGGAGTAGAGGTGAATAGGACAGTACCCTATCCTATGGGAAGACCATTAGTAGATAATTTCATATCATAATAAACAGTCATATTTGAGATAGGTCATTTTGGAGACTATTTTTTTCTTTGCTATTCCACCCCTCCTTTCCTAACTCAGTAATCTGAAGAAGTGTCACCTATCCATGTTCTCCAGAGATACTGCCTGACCCGCTGAGTTACTCCAGCATTTTGTGTTTAAATAGACAATAGACAATAGGTGCAGGAGTAGGCCATTCAGCCCTTCGAGCCAGCATCACCATTCAATGTGATCATGGCTGATCATCCCCAATCAGTACCCCGTTCCTGCCTTCTCCCTATATCCCTGACACCGCTAATTTTAAGAGTAAGATTGTTACTGGACTGTATGCAAAAAAAGATTGACACTGCACCTAGGTTCATGAGACAATAATGTGCCATTGGCCCTTTCATTAAACCATTGTATCATTTCACCACAGATACAATGATGCCACCATTGACCCATCTTAACTTGAAGGCAGTTAAAGCTCATTGATCAGAAAAATTATTTGCAGTGCATGCCAAAAAAACATCACTTATCCATGTTCTCTGGAGAGGTGATGCTTTGGGTCAGGACTCTACAGTCTGAAGAAGGGTCCCGTCCCGAAACATCACCTATCCATGTTCTCCCGAGATGCTGCCTGACCCGCTGAGTTAGTCCAGCACTCTGTGTCTTTTTTGTAACCCAGCATCTGCATGTCCTTGTTTCTACAAATATCTATGAAGTCTAGACTCAACCTTGAGGTAATGGCTCATTGGGAAGGGGTCAAGGAACTCTCGACAATGACACTCAACCACAGGAAGTACTCAGTGGGTCAATCCAGGCAGTGTCCGTGGAGGGAATGGACAGGCGATGATCAGGACGGAACCCTTCAATCAGTTGGAAGAAGAGTCCCAACCTGAAATGTCATCTACAGATGCTGACTGACCCACTGAGTTCAGGTAACTACATCACATAGTTAATATGGCTGCCGGAAAGGACACAAATTGCTGGAGTAGCTCAGCAGATCAGGCAGCATCTTTGGAGAACATGGATAGGTGACGTTCGAGGTCGAGACCCTTCTTCAGATTACTGCAGGTGGAATAGCAAAAAAATATAAAAATATCTCCAACACGAGGTATCTCAAATACGACTGTTCGTTGTTATATGAAATTAGTTTCTCACAATGTGGACGATATTTTCAAAAGCAGCTCACGTGCGGCACGGTGGCGCAGCTGTGGAGTTGCTGTCTTACAGCGCCAGAGACCCGCGTTCAATCCTGACTGCGGGTGCTGCCTGTACGGCGTTCGTACGTTCTCCCCGTGATTTGCGTGGGTTTTCTCCGGGCGCTCCGGTCTCCTCCCACGCTCCAAAGACGAACAGATTTGTAGGTTAATTGGCTTCAGTAAAGATTGTAAATTGTCCCTGTAGGATAGTGGATAGTGCATGAAGTGATCGCTGGTCGCCACAGACTCAGTGGGCCAAAGGGCCTGTTTCAAGTCAAGTCAAGTCAAGTTTATTCGTCACATACACATACGAGATGTGCAGTGAAATGGAAAGTGGCAATGCTCGCGGACTTTGTGCAAAAAGACAAACAAACAAACAACCAAACAAACTACAAACACAATGGAACAGAATCACATATTCTTTTACATATTAAATATTGTGGGCGGAAGGAAAAAGGGAAGAAAAAAAAACAATTAAAAAAAAAAGCAGTAGAGTGGTACTGGTGAGATAGGAGTTTACAGTCCTAATGGCCTCCGGGAAAAAACTCCTTCTCAACCTCTCCGTTCTCACAGCATGGCAACGGAGGCGTTTGCCTGACCGTAGCAGCTGGAACAGTCCGTTGCAGGGGGTGGAAGGGGTCTCCCACGATTTTATTGGCTCTGGGCTTCCGCACTGTATCTTTGAACTAAACTTAACAGAAAATATAGAGCGGGTACACATAAGCCTATGGTGACGAAGCAGAGCATATTACAAGGGACAATTCTCTATTTTTTTGTACCAAAGGCAAATTAACCTACAAACCTGTACATCTGTGGGAGGAAACCGGAGCACCCGGTGGAATCCCACGCGTTCACGGGGTGCACGTACAAACTCCACACAGACAGCACCCACAGTCAGGATCGAACCGGGGTCTCTACCGCCCAAGGGAGGTGACCTAAAATTGGGGAAATCAATGTTGATATTGAAAATAGACACAAAATGCTGGTGTAAATCGGTGGTGTAAATAGGCAGCATCTCTGGAGTGAAGGGAATAGGTGACATTTCGGGCCGAGACCCTTCGTTCTGTAAGTCTGAAGATGGGTTTCGGCCCGAAACGTTGCCTATTTCCTTCGCTCCATAGATGCTGCCGCACCCGTAGAGTTTCTCCAGTATTTTAGTCTACCTTCGATTTTCCAGCATCTACAGTTCCTTCTTTAAACACTTCTCTATATTGTTGGGCTGTCAGCTACCCAAGGTTTAGAACTTATATGGAATTAAACAATGCTGATGTTTTTTTTCCGCATTAACTAGTCCTTGTGTATATCTGCTTTCAGTATTATTATCCAACCCGCTACACTTAGGATGGCGTATATTCACTCTTATTTGTTCCCTCCACACAGCTTAACCCTTTGATCAGTGGATAACTCATTCAGCTGGTATGTGTAAACAGCAATGATAAAAGGGCTGCGAAAGAATCCAAATCCCAGACAACTAGTAATAAAATCCAACCGAACATTGTTTCTGAAGATATGTACTAATGGAATGTTTTACTGCTTCCTGTTTTCAACTTTGAAGTGAATGAATAATAAAAACACTTTTAAAAAAAAGCAGCAAACATTTTAAGTTAAGGGGATCCGATTTAATTCCAAGGTTGCCTCTTTCCCCGTTAGTTTTACAGAACAATGAGATCACTTGGGTTTTTTTAGTGCTTGTAACACAATTTCTACATAAGCTTTACTGATTAGCCATCGTTTTGCTCAACAATTTAAGAGAAAATAACTATTTTCCCCCTAGAGTTTTACAGAACAATGGGATTCTTCTCTTTTTGGTACTGGTAGCACACAATTCTTACATAAGCTCTACTGATTTACCATGGCGAGCATTTAAGATAAATTAACTTCCCCCCCCCCCCCCCCCAGCTCTCTTAAAGCAGTAGTTTTTGTATTCGGTTAGTCAGGCAGTGAAACAAACAAACTGATTCATTAGCATTTAAAGCTGGGTGGTTTTGCAAATGGATATGCAGGGTGGTAACAGCTACAGTTCCAGGCTCTGCTTAACAAATATAATTTGCAAACTGTGATTTTACCTTAAAGAAGCACTTAACAAAAGCACACCTGGGTATGGATTAACGGACAATGGGTTGTCAACATATATGAGCCCTTCTACACATTTCCTGGTTACAATGAGATTCTTAACTATGCAAACTGCAAACAATTTCATTGATTGGGATTCTGGGATTAGTTCTGAATGGGGATTTTTTAAATTTACCTTTGTAGTTGCAATATATACATTTTTAAAACTTGAAGCAACTGATTTAAAATGAGGTATTTCATTAACTCGGACTGAGAACTAATACGCTACAGTTAAATGAATGTATGTGATTTCCATAGACAAGTCTTTCCTGATTACGGGTGTATCTTCAAGGAACAAATGAAACTAGGATCATATTACACCATTTGTCCCTTTATCTCAAATGTTATCTCCGATCTATGGTTCATTTTATAACACTGCCAGTACATTTGAAAATGCACAAGATAAGATTCTCAATCTCGAGGATTAATCTGGCTGGTTTCTGAAACAATTTGACCTCAAGAGATGACTTTGGATAGTATTACTTGTCCCATTGCTTAAAACAATTATCAAGGGACGGTTAGAAAACGGCTCTTTTAATGGTGTAAACGGCAGTTCCTTATGGCAACAAAGGGCCAAATGTTGACCCTTAGGATAAAAAAAAACCCTGGCAAAATACTCTCACAATAACGCCACCTACTCTGATAACAGATAGGAAGTGGAGTCAAGGAAATGTCTTAGCGCAAAATAGAAAATAGCCGCAAACAAACAAATACACAGAAACCGAGAGAATGGAAAGCATCATACCACGAGCCTGCTTTCTTTAAGACTTTAGACCATCTGTTTAATTAAATGACATGCTGTTGCCATTATGTCAAAAATAGGTTTAATGCGGAAAACCCCCACCCGAACAATACTAAATTGAAACAAGGAGGGGGGGGGGAGAATGTGCCAATGTAATAACTGACACTTTTTAGTTACATGCATATTAGTTTCAAATTCAAAGGCAGAGAGATAGCGACCAAGACAGGGAAGGTACCAATTGAAGGCAATTTCTCTTTGTTATCAAGTGAAATGACTCAACAAATATGACAATAAATCACTGCAGAAATCAATCTGAATGTAGGCAACTGCGCTGAGCTGATAATGCATCAATCAATATTTAATGTTTACACTTTAATTAATCCTGGGTCAGGAAGCATTCTTTCAGTGACAAAATAATGATTTGGTATAAAGCACCTTTTATATCAAATGCATACAAGTTGCTGGCTATCTATTACTCTTTGATTTGACTACTAATTGATCATCGAGCCCTTTCAGATTCCCCGTGCACACACACAGTGGCACAAACGGGTGCTGGCCATAAATATAGTTATTCAAACCTTGGTTCTTTTTATAAAATAATAAAATCTGGCCACAACAGATTATATCGTGAGGTGGAAAACAAACGGCAGAGATTGTGGAGAGCTGTAAAAATGTAAATGTGTTACAAATCAGAGCATGAAAGATGGTTTGATTTAATTTAATTTAGAGATACAGTGTGGAAACAGGCCCTTCAGCCCACCGAGTCCATGCCGACCAGCGACCACACATACACAAATTCTATCCTACGCACTAGAAACATAGAAACAAAGAAAATAGGTGCAGGAGTAGGCCATTCGGCCCTTCGAGCCTGCACCGCCATTCAATATGATCATGGCTGATCATCCAACTCAGTATCCTGTACCTGCTTTCTCTCCATACCCCCTGATCCCTTTAGCCACAAGGGCCACATCTAACTCCCTCTTAAATATAGCCAATGAACTGGCCTCAACTACTTTCTGTGGCAGAGAATTCCACTCTCTGTGTGAAAAAAAAATTCTCATCTCGGTTCTAAAAGACTTCCCCCCTTATCCTTAAACTGTGACCCCTTGTTCTGGACTTCCCCAACATCGGGAACAATCTTCTTGGGACTAGGGACAATTTACAATTTACAGAAGTCAATTGACCTACAATCCCGCACGTCTTTGGAGTGTGGGAGGAAACCGGAGCACTCGGGGAAAACCCATGCGGTCACGTGGAGAACGTACAAACTCCGTACAGACAGCACTTGTGGTCGGGATCGAACCCGGGTCTCTGGCGCTGTGAGGCAGCAACTCTACCGCTGCGCCACTGTGGGATACTGAAAGTGTTGTAGTTCGAAGTGAATCATAAATCATAATTAGAATCATACTTATAATCATAATCAGTATACAGACACATACACAGAGAAACATCCTCAATAAAAATGATTGTTTTAAAAAGGATTACTGAGAAGAGATATTGTTTTAATTGAAAATAAATACAACACAATCCTATGATTTGGTTTTGAGGGCTGATCACGACAGGGGAAGAATTGCTAGAAGCAAAATGATTTACAGAAAATTAAACAGGTTATTCCTTCCTCTGAGAAAACTATCAGAGGCTAAAGTTGGCACGTGAGATCCTCAAACAAATTCTCTTTGTTAATGTTGTGGGTGACAGAATTCCCAGCGTGATTTATTTGTGGAAAGTTGCTATCTTTTCCCCCGGCGTGTGTCGATTTTAAAAACTCAATCAAGTATCTGAAGAATTTTATGATGAGCATCACTCTTGTGCAAACCTGACAGCGCAAATGGATAAAATCACAGACTGATGCATGCTTTAGTAGCCCTGGAACAGAAATCTGAATCTGGATCCATTTAATCTATGTTACCTGAGGCGTAAGGGATGGATGTTTTTACTCCCATATTACATCAGAGTTTATTTGTACCAATTGTTATCGAGCATTTTTTTTTTGTTGAACAGTAGCGTTTACAGAATCAATGTTCAGATTGAAGGGTCTCGACCTGAAACGTCGCCCGTTTCTTCTCTCCAGAGATGCCGCCTGTCCCGCTGAGTCACTCCAGCTTTTTGTGTCTATCTAGGGGTTCAGAGAAGATTTACGAGAATGTTGCCAGGACTAGAGGGTCTGAGCTATAGGCAGTGGTTGAGTAGACTGGGACTCTAATCCCTGGAGCGCAGGAAGATGAGGGGCGATCTTATTGAGGTGTCCAACCAGCATCTGCAGTTCACATCCGACACATCAATTAGCGGGACATTGAGGTAGGAGCAGGATATTTCAATGAGCGGAACACAAAGTGCTGGAGTAACTCAGCGGGTCAGGTAGCATCTCTGGAGAAAAGGATTGGGTGACATTTCGGGTCCAGACCATTCTCCAGATAGTCAGGAGTGATAAAATCAGAGACAGTCTGTGAGATAATAAAAGTCTATGAGTCTGAGGAAGGGTCTCGATCCAAAACGTCACCTATTCCTTTTCTCCCGATATGCTGCTTGACCCACTGAGTTATTCTGGCATTTTGTGTCTATCTTTGGTGCAGTTCCATCCTATACTCTGTGGCGGCAATGCATTGGTGATGTTTCAATAGACAATAGACAATAGGTGCAGGAGTAGGCCATTCGGCCCTTCGAGCCAGTTTCGGATCAGAACCCTTCTTCAAACACAAAGGGCTGGAGGAAATCAGGTCAGGCAGCATCTAGGGAGGGGGTAGAACAGGCGACATTTTGGGTCGGATGTCTGAAGAAAGGTCCTAACCCGAAACATTGCTTGTCCATTTACTTCCTACATGCTGTAGTGAAGGAACTGCAGATGCTGGTTTATACCGAAGATAGTCTCAAAATGCTCACCGGGTCAGGCAGCATCTCTGGAGAAAAGCAATAGGTGACGTTTCGGGTTGGGACCCTTGCATCCACCTTGGGCTCTTCCCAATTGGCTAATTTCTCTAAGATTGAGTCTAGATTTCATAGTTACTTGCAGAAACAAGGGACTGCTGATGCTGGATTATAAAAAAAGATACAAAGTGCTGGAGTAACTCAGTGGGTCATGCAGGTATCTCTGAAGAACATTGATAGATGATATTTCAGGTCAGGACCCTTCTTCACACTGAAGGGTCTCGACCCGAAACGTCACCCATTCCTTTTCTCCGGAGTTCCAAAGGATGCACTGTAGAGCAGCACCAGAGACCCGGGTTCGATCCTGACTACGGGCACTGTCTGTACAGAGTTTGTACGTTCTCCCCGTGACCTGCGTGGGTTTTCTCCGAGATCTTCGGTTTCCTCCCACATTCCAAAGACGTACAGGTCTGTACGTTAATTGGCTTGGGTTTGTATACTTGGTAGAAGTGTACATTGTCTCTAGTGTGTAGGCTTGTGTTGGTGTGCGGGGATCGCTGGTCGGTGCGGTCTTGGTGGGCCGGAGGGCCTATTTCCGTGCCGTACTTCTAAAATTAAAACTAAAAGACGCTGCCTGACCCTCTGAGTTACTCCAGCACTTTGTGTTTTGCTCATCATTCTGCCACTCACAAACACCTTCCTAATGCATTCACCCCAGTGACATCTAATCAGAGCTTGATATAATTGCAGCATATCTGCATTCTAGACCTATTTAAATGTCAGAGCATATTCAGCATTTACTATTTATTTTCCAGTCATATTTGATGGCATTTCAGAAATGGGTTTACACGGAACTCCACAAGACTCCAACACTTTCAAATTTCAACAATTTAGAAATTATTCTGCTCTAGTTTACACCCCAGCGGTATGAACATTGTCATCCAATTTCAGGTAGTCCCTGCTTTCTCCTTCTTTCCCCTCCCCTTCCCAGCTCTCCCACAGCCCACTGTCTCCGCCTTTTCCTTTCTTCTTCCCGCCTACCCCCCCCCCCCATCCCCACATCAGTCTGAAGAAGGGTCTCGACCCGAAACGTTGCCTATTTCCTTCGCTCCATAGATGCTGCCTCACCCGCTGAGTTTCTCCAGCATTTTTGTCTACCTTCGATTTTCCAGCATCTGCAGTTCCTTCTTAAACAACTGCTCTAACATTATGTGCATTCACTTAAGGCCTAATTATAATTTAATGCTTTCACGTAGACTATTTGCAATGTTGCAAAGCTTTACTTCATCAATAAATGGCTTCCTTCCCCATTAATCAAAGTTATTTACAAAGGCAGCCAACAAGTGGGGCCCCAACATATGCGGCCCTTGCTTACCTCCTTTTTGAGGGTCTTCCCATTGTCTCTGTATTTCTAATTCCTTACTAGAATAAATTTCATAACACGATAAATAATATGCTTTTAATTCCATCAACGTCACCTTAAGCCACGTGTCTTACGTGAGGTTTCAGCACATGATGCCCATACACAAACATAGTTAGATGTTCCCCAGAGCACTAATGCTTCCATTTAGTTTAAGGAGCCTGTTTCCTTCATCATCGTCACTATATTTGCATTTCTTTCATTCATTATTCTATATCTCTCTACATCACTGTCTATATCTCTTGTTTCCCTTCCCTGGGACTTTCAGTCAGAAGAAGGGTCTCGACCCGAAACGTCACCCATTACTTCTCTCCAGAGATGCTGCCTGTCTCCGCTGAGTTACTCCAGCTTCTTGAGTCTATCCTCGGTTTAAACCAGCAGTTCCTTCCTGCACATTCAGTTTGGTTTAGTTTAGAGATACAAAGCGGAAACAGGCCTAGCACGGGAAAGGTGCCGAACGTGGATCGTTGGCGGGTAATACTCAAGCAATTAGGAAGACAAAAATATTTTGGCCTTTATCACAATAAATTTGAGTAAAAAAAATAATGAAGTCTTGCGCCGTTTCCGTGGGGCCTTGTTGGAACTGCACCTGGTCTATTGTGACAGAACTGGTCTTTGTACTAGAGGAAGGGTATAATTATGGTAAGGTGACCATTCACCGGGCTGATTGCTGGGTTGGGATGGGAGGGGTGGTTTGCCTTATTAGGAGAGATTAAGCTGAGTATGCCCATACACTATTGAGCTCAGGAGTAGAGGCGATCTCATTTCAGCATTCAAGATTCATACAGAGGTTGACAGGGTCGATGAAGGGACGATATTTCTGCTGGTCGGTCTGTCGAGAAACAGGGATCACAGTCTTAAAATAAGCGGCATGGAGGCGCAGCGGTGGTGTTCCTGCTTTACAGCGCTGGAGATTGGAGTTCCTGGTTTACAGCGCCGGAGGTCCGGGTTCGATCCAGACATATTATTCCTTCCTCTGAGAAAACTATCAGGGAGTAAAGTTGGCATGTGAGATCCTGTAATAAATTCTCTTTGTTAATGTTCTGCACGACACAATTTCCAGATCCAGACTGAACATAGAAAAATTGAAACATAGAAAATAGGTGCAGGAGTAGACCATTCGGCCCTTCAAGCCAGCACCGCCATTCAATATGATCATGGCTGATTATCCAAAATCAGTACCCCGTGCCTGCCTTCTCCCCATATCCCTTGATTCCGTTAGCCCTCAGAGCTAAATCTAACTCTTGAAAACTTCCAGTGATTTTGCCTCCACTGCCTTATGTGGCAGAGAATTCTACAGATTCACAACTCTCTGGGTAAAAAATGTTTTTCCTCATCTCGGCCCTAAATGGCCTACCCTTTATTTTTTAATAATATTCTTAATATTCCTAATTCTTACTCTGGGAACTGTCTGTGAGTTTGTACGTTCTCCCTGTGACCACATGGGTTTTCTCTGCGTGCTCCGGTTTCCTACCACACTCCAAAGATTGTGCAGGTTGGTAGGTTGTGTAGGAAGGAACTGCAGATGCTGGTTTACACCGAAAATAGACACAAAATGCCGGGGTAACTCAGCGGGACAGGCAGCATCTCTGGAGAGAAGGAATCGGTGACGTTTCGGGTCGGGTCTAGCAAACCTCCGTGGTGTATGGGTCCATGACTGCCTCTCTGCCTCAGAGGGCGGTGGAGGCAGATTCTCTGGATGCTTTCAAGAGAGAGCTAGATAGGGCTCTTAAAAATAGCGGAGTCAGGGGATATGGGAAGAAGGCAGGAACGGGGTACTGATTGGGGATGATCAGCCATGATCACATTGAATGGCGGTGCTGGCTCGAAGGGCCAAATGGCCTACTCCTGCACCTATTGTCTATTGTCTATTGTCTATGACTCTATGAGGCGACATTTCGGTCTTCAATCTGAAGAAAGAACCTGAAACATCACATAGAGACATAGAAACATAGAAAGTAGGTGCAGGAGTAGGCCATTCGGCCCTTCGAGCCAACCTTTCAATATGGTCATGGCTGATCATCCAGAATCAGTACCGCATTCCTGCTTTATCCCCAGATATCCCTTGATTCCGTTGGCCATAAGAGCTATATCTAACTCTCTCTTGAATACATCCAACTGAATACATCTTGAACACATGTCACCTAGCCATGTTCCCCACAGATGCTGCCTGACCCATTGAATTACTCCAACATTTGTGTCTTCTTTAAATTATTCTTGGCACCACAGCAATAAAATGTAGCCTTAATCAGCATCAGTAAAAAGACTATCACATGGGTGTGAGATTGTGTTGCATTCACATTGGTTGCTGACTTTCCCATTTTGCAGTGGCGACACATTTCAAGATTACTTTATGGCTGTTAAGTACTTTGGAATATCTTGAAGTTGTTTTTGGCACTATACAAATGCAAATGTTTTTTTTCTTACTGAGTACCATTTCACACATCCTCCGCAACTATTCATCTCTATATTTGGTCCCTACTCTTTCTTTCATTTCCACACGTTCAGAATAGCCTTCAACCAGAGAGGGCAAATGCCGCCAATTATCTTCTAAAAACCCAACCACATATTCCTATTTCTCCCCACCATTCAACACTTTCTCCATAATCTCTGGGGGGAGGGGGGGGGGGGGGTTGGCACGGTGGCGCAGGGGTAGAGTTGCTGCTTCACAGCGCCAGTCGCAAGTTTGATCCTGACTACGGTGCTTAACTGTTTACACAACATCCCCGTGACCTGCGTGGGCTTTCTCCGGGTGCTCCGGATTCCCCCCACACTCCAAAGGCGAACACATTCGCAGGTTAATTGGTGGTGGATCTGTGGAATACTTTGCCACAGAAGGCTGTGGAGGCCACAAGTCAGTGGATACATTTAAGGCAGAGATAGATAGATTCTTGATCAGTACGGGTGTCAGAGGTTATGGGGAGAAGGCAGGAGAATGGGGTTAGGAGGGGGAGATAGATCGTCCATGATTGAATAGACTTAATGGGCTGAATGGCCTTATCACGTGATTTTAATTGGCTTTGATAAAATTATAAATTATCCCTGGTTGGCACGTGGGATATTGCTAGTGTACGGGGTGATCGCTGGTCGGCACGGACTCGGTGAGCCAAAGGGCTTGTTTTTGCACTATACCTCTAAAGTATAAATTCTAATGTCTAAAGCCTTCCACCGCCTACTCTCCTTTCCACTAATTTTTGATCAGTACCTGAAATTTCCCTTATTTTTGGCGAAACACCTTCGACATCTTCGCAACATGGAAGGTCTGAAGAAGGGTCCCGACCCGAAGCGTCACCGATCCATGATCTCCGGAGGTAGGTGCTGCTGCCTGACCCGCTGAGTTACTCCAGCACTTTGTGTCTATCTTTGCTATGAACTGGCATCTGCAGTTCTTTGTTTCTATGTTTTCCTAGTTGCGCAGGCTGGCTCCAGAAACTGATAAACGTCCACTTTGCCAAGGATGCAGCTGTTAAACGTTTAACCGTCAGATTTGATTAAATAAGTCTGAATGTGGCGTGAGGACAACTGTTCTTAAGCATCGGTCAAAAAATTACTCGCTGAATTTCAGTTTATCAAAGTTTACTGTCAGCGAATCCGGCACAGGATCCCACCTGATGAATGAAGACACAAAGTGGTCCACTGGTAACTCAGTGGACCAGGTAGCATCTCTGGAGAACATGGGTAAGTGATGTTTCGGGTCAGAACACATGTTCCGACAAATTGTGATGGGGGGAGGAGATGGGTGAGGCTGGAAGAGTGGGGGGGGGGGCAGGACAAAGCCTGGCGAGTGATAGGTGGATACATTACTGGGGGGGGGGGGGGGAGGGGTGGGTGTGTGGAGCCAGCTGTTGGAGGAGGTAGTTGAGGCTGGGACTATCGCACCGTTTAAGAAACAGTTATGCCCCTGTCCCACTTAGGAAACCTGAACGGAAACCTCTGGAGACTTTGTGCCCCACCCAAGGTTTCCGTGCGGTTCCCGGAGGTTGCAGGTGGTTGCCGGGGGTTGCAGGTAGTGGAAGCAGGTAGGGAGACTGACAAAAACCTCCGGGAACCGCACGGGAACCTTGGGTGGGGCGCAAAGTCTCCAGAGGTTTCCGTTCAGGTTTCCTAAGTGGGACAGGGGCATGATTGAGACAGGAACATGGATAGGGTGGGTTAAGAGGGATATGGGCCAAACACAGGCAGGTGGGACTGGTGTAGATGGGACATGTTGGTTAGTGTGGGCAAGTTGGGCTGTTTCCACATTGTATGATTCTATGACTCTATAACCTGTGTGAGTTACTCCAGCACTTTGTGTCTTTTTTTGTAAAACCAGCATCTGCAGTTCCTTGTATCTCCTCCAGATGAACACTGAAGGATTCAAATGAAAACCTCTTCAGATTGGTGAACTTGTTAAATCCAGTGAACATTCCCTATCATGTATCCACCTATCACTTAAGATACTCAAAATGCTGGAGTAACTGCGGGACAGGCAGCATCTCTGGAGAGAAGGAATGGGTGACGTTTCAGGTCGAGACTCTTCTTCAGACCACCTATCACTTGCCAAGCTTTATCCTGCCCTTTCAGCTTCTGCAAGTCTGCCTTTCTGCTGAGCATTTTTAACCTAAATCCTTCAATATGGCAACTATTAGGTTTCGTAAAGTAATGGTTGGTTATTCACAGGTCATTAGAGTGCAGCACGTTCCATATTTATAATACTCCTTCAGGATCATTTTATAGCAAACCGTTTTGAACAAATTGATATGATTTTCCTCAGGTGACTATTCTGATGCCAGCACCAATACCTGAAGTTTATAGTTTTCATGAACGTGTCAGCGTGTGAGTTAATGATATTACTGTGAACTTTATGAACCGAGCATTCTGCGGTGCAGGTTTTTTCCTTAAGTGGCAATAAAACGTCATGGGTAAAGTGTCCGATCACCTAATTAAAGATTATATTCCAACTATTTTGTTTTAACGTTGAGGAACTCCCAGAGATGTAGTTAGAAAGTATTCATGCAAGGATTAGGATTCCAAGCTGTAGGCCCTGGCTCCATAATCCCAGGTATTTATGGGTTTCATAGAAAAGAGGTGTAGGAGTAAGCCATTCGGCCCTTCGAGCCAGCACCGTCATTCAATATTATCATGGCTGATCATCCAAAATCAGTACCCCGTTCCTGCGTTCTCCCCGTACCCCTTGATTCCGTTAGCCCTGAGCTGTATCTAAAGGGCCTGTCCCACTTGGTGATGTTTTCGGCGACTGCCGGCATCATTGACTGACGTATCAGGTCACCGAAAAAGTCGTGGCGTGACGCGGCGTGACGACACATTGGCGCGCGGTGTTTTCTCGAGTGTCGCGACAATTTATTTTGTCGCCGCTGGATTTTGAAATGTTCAAAATCTTTCGGCGACCCTGATACGTTAGTCAATGATGCCGGCAGAAAAAAATCGCCAAGTGGGACAGGCCCTTAACTCTCTTGAGTACCACTACGTCACCTACAAGAAGAGGAAGTCATTGATCCAGTTGCTCAGAAACAGAGGTTTTTAGTTGATTGCTTCCATTTTCTTGTCCTACCTTGGCGGCATGGTGGCGCAGCGGTAGAGTTGCTGCCTTACGCCCCTGTCCCACTTAGGAAACCTGAACGGAAACCTCTGGAGACTTTGCGCCCCACCCAAGGTTTCCGTGCGGTTCCCGGAAGTTGCAGGTGGTTGCCGGAGGTTGCAGGTAGTGGAAGCAGGTAGGGAGACTGACAAAAACCTCCGGGAACCGCACGGAAACCTTGGGTGGGGCGCAAAGTCTCCAGAGGTTTCCGTTCAGGTTTCCTAAGTGGGACAGGGGCTTTACAGCGCCGGAGACCCGGGTCCGATCCCGACTATGGGCGCCGTCTGTGCGGAGTTTGTACGTTCTTCCTCGGACCTGCGCGGGTTTTCTCCGAGATCTTCGTTTTCCTCCCACACTCCAAAGAGTTTGTAGGCTAATTGGCTCGGTGTATATATAAAATATCCTAGTGTGTGTAGGATGGTGTTAGCGTGCGGGGATCGCTGGTCGGTCCGGACTCAGTGGACGGAAGGGCCTGTTATCGCGCTGTATCTCCAAACTAAACTAAAACACATAGTTCAGATCTCCAAGTCTTTCCACCTGTTGACCTGAAAGATGGGTGTGCCTTCTCTCACCACAGGCGCTGCCTGACAGCAGAAACTTCAGGCATTTCCAGCTTTTATTATCTGCCTCGCTAAAATGTGAAAATGATTGCAGGCTGCACAGACTTGACAACTTTCGGAGGGAATGAAGCTAACAATTTGTGTGTGACTTATGAATAATAACAACTACAAAATTACACTCATGAAAGAAGTGTTTATATTTCATTTGCAATTCCACAGCTGACGTGTTTAATACTGTTTTACTCACACCCTCTCCCCAGCTAACCATTTAAAATCCACTATGTAATTGATATGATTTCATAAATAGCTTTCTGCCTCGATTAAATGATTAAATTATCATGTTTTGTGTTAGTAGCATCAGTTATACATTCTTTAATTCACTTAGTGTGCCCATTTCCGTTAATATGCCTTGCATCAGGTAAACACACACTATTTTAACCTCCCATTGTGTGAGAAGGAACTGCAGATGCTGGTTTACACCGAAGATAGTCACAAAATGCTGGAGTAACTCAGCGGGTGAGGCAGCATCTCTGGAGAGAAGGAACGGGTGACGTTTCGGGTCAAGACTCTTCTTCAGACTGAGAGTCAGGGGAGAGGGAGTCTAGAGATAGGGAAGGATAAGGTGTGGAAATGACAGATCAAAACGCATGCTGATATGGAGATGTCGGACAATGGTTCATTGTTAACTGAGGGGATATGATCAGTAATATTTAATCAGGAGGACAGTAGAACCAGTTGGAGAACTAGCAAGGGGAAGTGATGGGGAGAGAGGGAAAGCAGTGACCACAGCTCTAGAATAAAAGGATGTTCCTTTAGGAAGGAGATGAGGAGGAATTTCTTTAGTCAGAGGGTGGTGAATCTATGAATTCAGTCTAAAGAACGGTCTTGACCCAAAACGTCGATCAGTCTGAAGAAGGGTCTCGAGCCGAAACGTGCACCAATTCCTTCTCTCCAGAGATGCTGCCTGTCCCGCTGAGTCACTCCGGCATTTTGTGTCTATGTCAACATTATTTTACTTGAACAATTCTCTCTCTCAGATACAATTGATTTCACTGTTGGGAGAGTCTAGGACCAGAGGCCACGGCCTCAGAATAAAAGGATGTTCCTATTGTGTCTATCGAGGGAAAGCAAGGGTTACATGGTCAGAGAAATCAATATTTCCCAAACATCCTATTGTTCTATGATCACCTTGGGCATTAGTACAGGTAGATAAAAATGCTGGAGAAACTCAGCGGGTGAGGCAGCATCAAAGGAATATTCCTTCGCTCCATAGATGCTGCCTCACCCGCTGAGTTTCTCCAGCATTTTTGTCTGCCTTCGATTTTCCAGCATCTGCAGTTCCTTCTTAAACAACTGCTTTAACATTATGTGCATTCACTTAAGGCCTAATTATAATTTAATGCTTTCACGTAGACTATTTGCAATGTTGCAAATCTTTACTTCATCAATAAATGGCTTCCTTCCCCATTAATCAAAGTTATTTACAAAGGCAGCCAACAAGTGAGTTACTCCAGCATTTGTGTCTGGGGATGATCAGCTATGATCACATTGAATGGCGGTGCTGGCTCAAAGGGCCAAATGGCCTACTCCTGCACCTATTGTCTATTGTCTATTGTCCATTACCTTTGATTTTTCCAGCATTTGCAGTCATAGAAACATAGAAACATAGAAAATAGGTGCAGGAGTAGGCCATTCGGCCCTTCGAGCCTGCACCGCCATTCAATATGATCATGGCTGATCATCCAATTCAGTATCCTGTACCTGCCTTCTCTCCATACCCCCTGATCCCTTTAGCCACAAGGGCCACATCTAACTCCCTTTCTTAAACATTGACTATTAGTAAGTCCTTTCTTAAACATTGATTATTAATAAGGTTATTTTCCAGTGGGATTGTGTGTTTCTGAGATGTGGGTAAAACATATCTCAAAGGCTACAATGTAAATGGCTTGATTATAATCATGTATTGTCTTTACGCTGACGGGATAGCACCCAACAAAGCTTTTCACTGTACCTCGGTACACGTGACGATAAACTGAACTATTCGTGTTCACAGGTAGCTCTTACAATTCGATTCATATACGTTCATTAGTGATAGGAGTAGAATTAGACCATTCAGTCCATCAAGTCTACTCTGCCGTTCAATCATGGCTGATCTATCTCTCCCTCTCAACGCCATTCTCCCCATAACCCCTGGCACCCGTACTAATCAAGTATCTGTCTATCTCTGCCATAAAAATATCCATTGACTTGACCTCCACAACCTTCTGTGACAAAGAATGCCACAGATTCACCACCCTCTGACTAAAGAAATTCCTCCTCATCTCCTTCTTAAAGGAACGTCCTTTAATTCTGAGGCTGTGACCTCTGGTCCCAGACTCTCCTACTAGTGGAAACATCCTCTCCACATCCAATCATTTACTGATGTGACTTTGTTTCATCATCTAAATCTCAGTTAATTATTTAAACACCAGTAATGTTCAAATATGCAATGCAGAGGAATTCAATTCTCATTGTGCTGAATGTGACTTCATGCTGTTTTTCAAATATGTTATAATTTCTTTAATTTGACGTTTAAATCCAATTGCATCTCATTTTATAGGTTGCAGCATAAGCACTTCATTTGCGTTGGTGCCTATCAAAAATCCGTAGTGCCAACAGCCAACGAGGATAGACACAAAAATCTCGAGTAACTCAGCGGGTCAGGCAGCATCTCTGGAGAAAAGGAATAGGCCACGTTTCGGGTCGAGACCCTTCTTCAGGCTGAGAGTCAGGGGAGAGTCACATTCCGTAGGCATTGCCACTTTTCATTTCACTGCACATCTCGTATGCGTATGTGACAAATAAACTTGACTTGACTGGACTTGAGAGGGAAACGAGAGATATAGACGGTGATATGGAGAGATATCAAAAAAGTGAATGAAATATATGCAAAAAAGTGACAATGATAAAGGAAAAGTGGAGCCCACAATGGTCCATTGTTGACTGTGGGCTGGGAGATATAGTACCTGAGGCAGGCACTATCGCAATGTTGAAAGTATCCAGAGAACCTGCCTCCACTGCCCTCTGAGGCAGAGAATTCCACACAACTCTCTGTGTGAAAAAGTGTTTCCTCGTCTCCGTTCATTTTCATTTAGACAGGTACATGGATAGGACAGATTTAGAGGGATATATATGGGCCAAACGCAGGCAAGTGGGACTAATGTAGATGGGACATGTTAGCGGTGTGGGCAAGTTGGTCCGAAGGGTGTGTTTCTACACTCTATGACTATGACATGAAAGTGTTTTGCTTCGATAGGCTATCTTCTGAATTTACTTACTAAATTTACATTAACAAATAGAATTATGGTTGCAATTTTGAATTGCAAATGCCCATCGCAGTAGATCTGTGATCAAGTCTCCTAGAAATGGGAAGAATGTGGAACTGTCTATTTATTTAACGTCTGAAATCCAAGTTTCCATCCTTGGTTGGAAGGTAGCTTTGGATATTTTGGCCGAGTGATGTACACTGATCTGGCCTCTTGTCCATCTTTTCCTTTGAAAAAATGAAACGTGTTAAAGAAGAATCTCGACCCGAAACGTCACCAATTCCCGCTCTCCAGAGATGCTGCCTGTCCCGCTGAGTTACTCCAGCATTTTGTGGAGTATAGCTTATAGACAATATTAGACAATAGACAATAGGTGCAGGAGTAGGCCATTCGGCCCTTCGAGCCAGCACCGCCATTCAATGTGATCATGGCTGATCATCCCCAATCAGTACCCTGTTCCTGCCTTCTCCCCATATCTCCTGACTCCGCTATCTTTAAGATCCCTATCTAGCTTTCTCTTGAAAGTATCCAGAGAACCTGCCTCCACTGCCCTCTGAGGCAGAGAATTCCACACAACTCTCTGTGTGAAAAAGTGTTTCCTCGTCTCCGTTCATTTTCATTTAATAAGGTCCATTTCACAGTGATATTTCAGCTGAGAGGGTTATCGATTGGATTGAACTGAGCTGAATGAATGAATTTACAATTTTACCGAAGCCAATTAACCTACAGACTTGTACATCTGTGGAGTGTGGGAGGAAACTGGAGCACCCGGAGAAAACCCGCGCGGTCACAGGGAGAACGTACAAACTGCGCAGACAGCAGCCGTAGTCAGGATCGAACCCGGGTCTCTGGTACCGCAAAGGCACCAACTCTACTGCTGCGCCACCGTGCCACCGTGCTATTTTCTTGCACAACCATAAATGCACAATCGCTATCTTTTGGCACTGTTTACCAAGAAAAAGTCCAAAGTCGGGTCGACATGCTGGAGGTACTGGAGCGCCCCCGATCCAGGTGAGCCCAGGTGTGCCCAGGTAAGCCCAGGTGAGCCCAGGTGTGCCTAGGTGAGCCCAGGTGTCCCCAGATGAGCCCAGGTGTCCCCAGGTGAGCCCAGGTGTCCCCAGGTGAGCCCAGGTGAGCCCCAGGTGTCCCCAGGTGAGCCCCAAGCTGCTGCAGCCGCGCGATCCTATGCCCCGCACCTTGCCCAGCCAACTCTGTGTCCCGGGGGAGGGGGGCATATAGTTCTTTCCACAAAGATACAACTCTGATAACACTTTCTTTTAAACAACCAAACGAACGTGTCTGATCGTGTGAAAGTTGCACTAATACCCGTCTTTGAAGTGTGCGATTAGGGAACACAGAGGAAACCACATCTTCACGAAGACAAACAATCATACTGCACCCACGGTGATGCCCTTTAATGCTCTTAAAGAAACTGATAAAGTGCTTAACCAATTAAACATTTTCATCATGTCATAGTAAGTAAGTAAGTAAGTTTTATTTATATAGCACGTTTTAAGTCAACTCACATTGACACCAAAGTGCTTTACATAAAATAGATAATAAGTTTCCATACCATAGAAAAAGGTTAAAATAAAGAAAATGGACACAACACATTTTAGAGTTCAACACAAACGTCCCCCCACAACAGAATCAAAAATTTCCACTGTGGGGAAAAGCACCAGAAAGTTAAGTCCTCTTCCTCTGTGAAACACCCGAGGTCGGGGCCCATGTGTGTCACAGTCTGCCCTCTCCTCATTCTCATCCACTTCACCTCCCAGTACTTTTCCACCGGTCCCTCCTTCTCCTCACCTGCCTGCCTCCTCCAAGGTTCCGTTCCGGTGGTCTGCCGCGGCCGACGAAGCTTTTCAGACACTCAAGGCACGGTTTACATCGGCCCCCATCCTCCAAGTTCCGGACTCAGAGAGACAGTTCGTGGTGGAGGTGGTCGCCTCCGACGTGGGGGTGGGACCTGTTCTGTCCCAGCGGGCTGCCGGGGACCAGAAGCTCCATCCATGCGCCTTCTTCTCCCGATGCCTGACCCCTGCTGAGAGGAATTATGACATTGGCAACCGAGAACTGTTGGCGGTTAAGTTGGCGTTGGAGGAATGGCGTCACTGGCTGGAGGGAACCGAGCAGCCTTTCTTGGTTTGGACTGACCACAAGAACCTTCAATACCTCCAGTCAGCCAAGAGGCTCAACTCTCGTCAGGCCCGCTGGTCTCTCTTCCTCACCCGCTTCAACTTCTCCCTCTCCTACCGACCTGGGTCCCGCAACGTGAAGCCCGATGCCCTCTCTCGACAGTTCTTGGCGAAGGAGGAGCCTGCCTCTGGCCCCAAGACCATCCTCCCGTCCTCGCACAGGGTTGCCTCCCTCACCTGGGAAATGGAGGAGAGGGTCAAGGCGGCCTTGGAGAACCAGCCGGGACCCAGCGCATGCCCTCCTGATCGCCTGTTTGTGGTTTCTGCCCTGCGGTCCGACGTCCTTCAGTGGGCCCACAGCTCTCGACTCACCTGACATTCCGGCATTCAGCGGACCAAGGAGATGGTGCTACGGAGGTTCTGGTGGGCATCGCTGGAGGAGGACACTCGGGAGTTTGTCAACGCCTGTCCCATTTGCAACCAGCACAAGGTCTCACACCAAGCTCCTGCGGGTCATCTGCTTCCACTGCCTGTACCCCATCGACCATGGTCCCACATCTCCCTGGACTTCGTTACCGGCCTGCCCCCATCCAGTGGTCACACCGCCATCCTGACCGTGGTCGATAGATTTAGCAAGATGGCTCACTTCGTGCCCCTGCCCACGCTTCCGTCAGCCAAGGAAACTGCCGAGCTCATGTTACTCCACGTCTTCAGGCTCCATGGTCTCCCCGTCGATGTGGTCTCCGACCGGGGACCCCAGTTTGCCTCTGTGTTCTGGAGGGAGTTCTGCACGCTTGTGGGGGCCACCGTGAGTCTGACGTCCGGATTTCATCCCCAGTCCAACGGCCAAACTGAAAGGAAGAATCAGGAGGTGGAGACGGCGCTGCGGTGTATGGTGTCCAAGCATCCCTCCTCCTGGTCCCAGCAGTTGTTGTGGGTGGAGTACGCCCACAACACCCTGACAAGCTCGGCCACTGGGCTCTCCCCTTTCCAGTGTGCCTACGGGTTCCAGCCTCCACTGTTCCCAGCGCTGGAGAAAGAGGTTTCCTGCCCGTCCGTCCAGGCCTTCATTCGTCGCTGCCGCAGGACGTGGACCCAAGCCAGGGCGGCTCTTCTCCGCTCCGTGGACCGTTACGCCACGGCTGCCAACCGTCACCGCACCCAGGCCCCCACCTACCCCGCGGGCCAGAAGGTGTGGCTGTCGACCCGGGACCTTCCCTTGAGGGTGGAGTCCAAGAAGTTGGCACCCAAGTTCATCGGTCCCTTTGAGATCCAGAAGGTTATCAACCCAGCGGCTGTGAGGCTCAAGTTGCCTCGTTCCATGCGGGTCCATCCTACGTTCCACGTGTCCAGAGTAAAGCCAGTCCGGGAGAGCTCCCTGGTCCCCGCAGTCCCTCCTCCTCGTCTCATCGACGGAGGCCCCGCCTTTACGGTGCACCGCCTCCTGCGCTCCCGCCGTCGCGGGAGGGGTCTCCAATACCTGGTCGATTGGGAGGGTTACGGTCCAGAGGAGAGGTCCTGGGTTCCTGCTCGACACATCCTGGACGCCTCCCTCATCAGGGAGTTTCACCGGCGTCATCCCGACCAGCCGTCCAAGTCCGCCACTCCTAGAGGGGTCGCCGCCCCTGAGACTCTCTCCCCTCTTCCGTCTGAGGCGCCCAGTAATGACGAGACGGAGCTTTCCTCTGATGCTATGGAGGAGGATGCGGACATGGATGTCTCAGACGAATATTAGCCCTCCTCCGGTCCCCCACCTCCCACCCAACTCTGCGTGGGATTGGGTTTATTTTCTTTATTATTTTTGTTTTTGTTTTGGGACGTCAGGAGCCGTCCCTTGAGGGGGGGGGGGGGGTTCTGTCACAGTCTGCCCTATTCTCATCCACTTCACCTCCCAGTACTTTTCCACCAGTCCCTCCTTCACCTCACCTGCCTGCCACTCCCCTCTCATCAGCCCAACTCTCCTCACCTGTTGCACTCAGTTGCTTCTGATCACCAATTAACCCGGTATATAGACTCTCCTCACCGTTCACACAGTGCCAGATTGTTCTCAGCATTCATGCAAGACTCTCCAGCGATTTCCCGACTTCCTGCCTGGCTTCGACTCTCCTTTCGTCTGTCCCTCGCTGGTTTGTTTGCATTGTGTGTTGGATCTCCTGGTTGCCCCTCTTCAGAACCCTCGCTCAATCCTGAGCCTCTGTGTGAGTACGGTGTACCCATTCCTGTGTTACTACTCTGTGTTACAGTATCGTAATAAAGTTCATTACCAACTATACCTGCCTGATTCTGTGCTGCTATTGGGTCCAAGCTATACCCGTTACAATTTGTGGCCTTGCAGCCAGTCCGATGATTTTCAGGGCCCTCTTCCCGTGAAGATGGAACTCCGGCGTCAGGTGAAACATTCCTCAAGCGGCTTGGAAAGTCTGGAGCGGCTGCCTCCTCCCCGGAGACCGGGGCACTCGTAGCCCTCAGGCCGCGCCGGTTGGAGCTCCGACCCCGGCGAACCCGATCCCTGGCTCCGCGGCGCTCCAAATCCAGCGCCGCCCGCGGCCGGACGCCCGCAGCCACAGCTCCGCGATGTTGGGAGTCGGCGGCCACAGCGCTCCGGAGCTTACCGCACGGCGACCCGGTAAGGCATCGCCCGCTCCGTGTTGGTATCCCAGCGCTGCACCGCTGCCGAAGCTGTAGTCCCAGCCGGTCCTGGCGGGAAATGCCGCTCCATTCTTGATGGCAGGCCACGAGGACGGGGCGAAGAAGCAGCTTGGAGGGATGCTGCCTCTCCGACCAAGTAGGGGACTAAGAAATAAAGTTTCCCCCTTCCCCCCCCCACCCACCCACCCACCCACCACATAAAAGACCTCCGTCTAACTAACAAACATTTTTTTTAACAGGACTTAAAATAAAAAAAAAGGTGAAGAGACGGACTGCGGGCAGGCTGCCATACACAGACGGCGCCCACTCCTGCACATCCGCCATCTTGAATGTGGAATGTCATGGGTAGAGTTGCTGCCTCACAGCGCCAGAGACCCGGGTTCGATCTTGACTGCAGGTGCTGTCTGTACGGAGTTTGTACGTTCTCCCCATGACCTGCGTGGGTTTTCTCCAAGATCTTCGGTTTCCTCCCACACTCCAAAGTCGTGCAGATTTGTAGGTTAATTGGCTTGGTATAAATGTGACATTGTCTCTGGTGTGTGTAGGGTAGTGTTAGTGTGCGGGGATCGCTGGTCGGTGTGAACTCGATGGTCCGAAGGGCCTGTTTCCACGCTGTTGCTGTAAAACTAAAACTAAAAATTATTCTCGTGTAAAAAAAGAAAAATATGAATGTCCTGTAAGTTCAAAAGTTTAGACCTGCAGGTCATTTACACTAAGTTTTTGTATATGTATAAAGAGACTCTGCAGAGAATGTTTACTCAAAAAACATTGAGTAAATTGCAAAAGTCTATATTTATAACAAGCCCTTCAATTCATTTTTTCTCCCCATGAGGTTACCTGAGTTCCTTGTAAATACATTTTTACAATCAATCTTAACTGACGTGCCATGGAGAGTAACCTGTCCGCAAGTAATTTTTTTATTTATTTCTCCCTGCTGAGATTATCTGAGTTCCGTTTAAATAAACCCTTGCAATCTATTTTAACTACGGTGTCACGAGCAATGTCCCGTCCACATTTAATTTCTAAATTTCAACATTTTTAGTTTAGAGGTACAACATGGAAAGCAGTCCCTTCGGCCCATCACGTCCATGCTGACCATCGATCACCCATTCACACTAGTCACACGCTTTCAAGAGAGAGCTAGATAGGGCTCTTAAAAATAGCGGAGTCAGGGGATACGGGGAGAAGGCAGGAACGGGGTACTGATTGGGGATGATCAGCCAAAATCACATTGAATGGCGGTGCTGGCTCGAAGGGCTGAATGGCCTACTCCTGCACCTATTGTCGATTGTCTATTGTCTAGTCCTATGTACTTACCACACTTTCACATCCACTCTCCGCACACGAGGAGCGATTGACAAAGGCCAATTATCCTTCAAACCCGCACGTCTTTGGGAAGTGGGAGGAAACTGGAGCAAACCCACGCTGTCACGGGGAGAACGTGCAAACTCCCTGGGAGGTGAGCGATGTGTTAAAAAAAAAAAAAAAATCAGGTCAGAAGAGACGTACAGATCTGTACGTTAATTGGCTTGGTATAATTGTAAATTGTCCCCAGTGTGTGTAGGATAATGTTAGTGTGTGGGGATCGCTGGTCAGCGTGGACTCAGTGGGCCGAAGGGCCTGTTCCCGTGCTGTATCTCTAAACAAAACTAAACTAAGAATAAAGGGGAGGCCATTTAAAACTGAGATGAGAAAAAAACGTTTTCGCCCAGAGAGTTGTGAATTTGTGGAATTCTCTGCCACAGTGGAGGCCAATCCACTGGATGGATTTAAAAGAGAGTTAGATAGAGCTCTAGGGGCTAGCGGAATCGAGGGATATGGGGAGAAGGCAGGCATGGGTTACTGATTGTGGATGATCAGCAATGATCACAATGAATGGCGGTGCTGGCTCGAAGGGCCGAATGGCCTCCTCCTGCACCTATTTTCCTATGTTTCTGTGTTTCTAGGTAAACTAAACTAAACTAAAGATTGTTTCAAAGCAACATTTTCACAGGTAGACAAAAATGCTGGAGAAACTCAGCGGGTGAGGCAGCATCTATGGAGCGAAGGAAATAGGCAACGTTTCCAGTCGAAACGTTGCCTATTTCCTTCGCTCCATAGATGCTGTCTCACCCGCTGAGTTTCTCCAGCATTTTTGTCTACCTTCGATTTTTCTAGCATCTGCAGTTCCTTCTTAAGAATTTTTCAGAGATGACTTATTAGAGGTCTTAAAGATTACGATGGAGAAGATATTAAGGATATGATGGGTTTAGAGGATTATGGGCCAAGCGCGGATGGGACATGTCGGTCAGTGCGGGCAAGTCAATAGACAATAGACAACAGGTGCAGGAGTAGGCCATTCGGCCCTTCGAGTCAGCACCGCCATTCAATGTGATCATGGCTGATCATCCCCAATCAGTACCCCGTTCCTGCCTTCTCCCCATATCCCCTGACTCCGCCCTCTGAGTCAGAGAATTCCACAGACTCACCACTCTCTGTGAGAAAAAGTGGATAATAGGTTTACAGTGCATGCATGCATCTAGCAGGAACCTCTTTGTCCTGAATTCCTGCATTCAGCTGGAATGTTGAATCCTTTGTCACCGGGATCAGTTGAGGTGGATCCCGGATCATTGATGAAGGGGAACCGATGAGGTGGAAAGAAAATGAAGGGTCTGATGAGGGAGGATTGAAAACCTGTGCCAGCTCACGAGAAGCGTCAACATCAGGGTAGACATGTTCGGCCAAACAGCTCGTTTTTTGGGCTGTAAATACCTGATAATTACAACGCTTTGTAATTGCAATGTAATCTTGGTAAAGTAGTTTTGAAAGTTCGCTGCCTTCGGGATGGATCTTTTTTTTTTTCACTGTGCCCCCCCTGAGTGGCTCCTGTAGCCTGATCATTAAGGCTGATTGCCAAAATTGGTTGTCATTTATTTTCTCTGATGGGAAGTTTCAACGATTTTTTGAAGACGGACACAAAAAGCTGGAGTAACTCAACGAGACGGGCGGCATCCCTGGAGAGAAGGAATGGGTGACCCTTCTTCAGTCTGACTTTTTCCCTGGCTCATTACTAATAGCACAAAATAACGCTGCACGGTGGCGCAGCGGTAGAGTTGCTGCCTCACAGCGCCAGAGACCCGGGTTCGATCCCGACTACGGGTGCTGTCTGTATGGAGTTTGTACGTTCTCCCCGTGACCCGCGTGGGTTTTCTCCGAGATCTTCGGTTTCCTCCCACACTCCAAAGACGTGCAGGTTTGTAGGTTAATTGGAATCGACTTGAAATGAAACATGTATGAAAATTACACTCCATCACAAAAGACAAAGTGCTGGAGGAACTCAGCGGCTCAGGCAGCATCTGGAGAGGGAATGACTAGTGAACTGGTGATGTGATCAAAGACCGAAAACGTGAAGATTTCCAGCTGAGCGCAGAAGACGGGAGGAGATTTAAACTAGGTTTTATAATTATAAAAAGATTCAATAATTACAACATGGGTGGCGCAGCGGTAGAGTTGCTGCCTTACCGCGCCAGAGACCCGGGTGCGATCCTGACTACGGGTGCTGTCTGTATGGAGTTTGCATGTTCTCCCCGTGACTTGCGGGGTTTTCTCCAAGATCTTCGGTTTCCTCCCACACTCAAGTCGTGCAGGTTTGTAGGTTAATTGGCTTGGTATAAATGTAAATTGTCCCAAGTGTGTGTAGGATAGCGTTAATGTGCGGGGATCATTGGTCGGTGCGGACTCAGTAGGGCCTGTTTTTGCAGGCTTTACCTCGACCACTACGGGACATAAAGAGCGATGCCGCTGAACCGGGCCCCCGCTCATCCCAGTAGTTCCTTTCTACACAATCAAGCCATCCGTCTATACACACACTGGTGCAGAAAAAAAGAAATCCTTTTGAAACTCTTCAAACCTGTTCAGCTGTTATCAGGCAACTGAACCACCCCACCAACAACCAGAGAGCAGTCCTGAGCTACTATCTACAGTACCTCATTGGGGACCCTCGGACTATCTTTGATCAGATTTTTCTTGGACTTTACCTTGCACTAATCACGTTATTCACATTATTCCCTTTATCGTGCATCTGCACACTGTGGAGGCTCGATTGAAATCGTATATTGTCTTTCCGAAGAAGGGTCTGGACTAACTCAGAAAGGCCTGAAGAAGGGTCTCGACCTGAAACGTCACCAGTTCCTCCTCTCCAAAGGAACTGCAGATGCTGGTTTAAACAGAAGATAGACACAAAAAGTTGGAGTAACTCAGCGGGACAGGCAGCATCTCTGGAGAGAAGGAATGGGTGACGTTTCGGGTCGAGACCCTTCCTCAGACTTGTTATACTGGCCTGGCCGAAGGGCCTGTTTCCCTGATGTTTGAATCTATGTATACATATTCTGCTTTGTTTTGGGTTGAGGCCATTCTTCAGACTCTCAGACTGAAGAAGGGTCTCGGCCCGAAACGTCACCCATTCCTTCTCTCCAGAGATGCTGCCTGTCCCGCTGAGTAACTCCAGCGTTTTGTTTCTCTCTTCGGTGTAAACCGGCATCTGCAGTTCCTTCTTACACTTATGACAATAAAACACTTGTCTCTCCTGATTTGACTCTTCACTGGTTGTGATACACATCTCGTTTTTGCGATTTCTAAATCTCGGCTGTAACTGCAATGATTAATGGAGGCAATCGCGAACAGATTTCAATATTATCACATCCAGTTTCTCAATCCAATTCAGTCAGGGACTTTCATTTGGCAGAAAGCAGATTTTTAGCATAATATTATGTGTAGGAAGGAACTGCAGATTCTGGTAGACTCAAAATGCTGGAGTAACTCAGCGGGACAGGCAGCATCTCTGGAGAGAAGGGATGGGTGACGTTTCGGGTCGAGGGACTGAAAGTCTGAGAGTCAGAAGAAGGGTCACAAGTTCACAAGTTACAGGAAGGAAATTAGACCATTCGGCCCATCGAGTCCATTCCGCCATTCAATCATGGCCGATCTCTCCCTCCTAATCCCATTTTCCTGCCTTCTCCCCATCACCCTTCACACCCGTTCCAATCAAGAATTTGTCTATTTCTGCCTTCAAAAATATCCACTGACTTGGCTCTTGACCCGAAACGTCACCTATTCCTTTTCCTCCAGAGATGCTGCCTGACCCGCTGAGCTACTCCAGCGATTTGTGCCTCTCTTTAGGATAATATTATACTCAGTTTGCAAAGATCTTATCATCTGTAAGATGTTGCCATTGGAATTGAAACAAACCCATCAGTCTCATGGTCTGTATCTCATTTTCATCTTGCTTACAGCTAACAAATGCCTGTTTCCTTTCTCATCATTACTTTTTTGCACATCTTTCAATCATTTGTTCTATATCTCTCTCTCTCCATCACCGTCTATCTCTCGTTTCCATTTCCCCTGAAGAAGGGCTTCGGCCCGAAACGTTGCCTATTTCCTTCACTCCACAGATGCTGCTGCACCCGCTGAGTTTCTCCAGCACTTGTGTCTACCTTTGATTTTCCAGCATCTGCAGTTCCTTCTTAAACAAATCCCCTGACTTTCAGTCAGAAGAAGGGTCTCGACCCGAAACGTCGCCTATTTCTTTTCTCCAGAGACGCAGCCTGACCCGCTGAGTTACTCCAGCTTTTTGTGTCTGTCTTCGGTTTAAACCAGCATCTGCAGTTCCTTTGGAGAGGAGGAACTGGGTGACGTTTCAGGTCAAGACCCTTCTTCAGGACCTTCCGCCCTGGGTCTCCTCCATTGTCAGAGATTCATGCCTTCTATATTTTGTCGTGCTGAAGCAAAGCAAGAATTTCATTGTCCTATCTGGGACACATGACAATAAACTCTCCTGAATCTTGAATCTTGAATCTTTGGTTTAAACCAGCATCTGTTGTACCTACCTGCAGAGAATCTTCGGTTTAAACCAGCATCTGCAGTTCCTTCCTACACATCAACAGTACTGAGTTTAAATCTGTGCTTCCTTCCCACTAATTCCTTCTTCACATTGACATGAACACTAACTGCGAAGAGCTTTTCTTAAACCATAATTCCATTCCTCGATATCCATTCGTCTGAAAAACATGGGCCCGCTAAGTGGACAGTTGCTTATGGCTTGTGCGAACACGCAGTCTGTGAGCTCTCCACCACTGTTTATTATTCTTCATGGCGATATCTATAATTTATGAGCAAACTGTTTTGTAAGCATTCCATAAAGGTTGAGTAAAGTATTCAGTTGTTAACACTCACATTGTCATGCTCTGCATCGAAATGCGCCCACTTACATTCTATTCATCAAAGTACAAAGACATCAAGGCGAAGATATTATCCAAATATTATTAAAACTTTGAACCTTGTCTCCATAAATTACGGCAAAATGGCTTCTGAGCTATTAGTGGGGAAAATGTATGGGCTGCAGTTGCCGCGGAGTAATTATGTGCTTAGAGGAAGCGTGGCTGAGCATTCTCCGAGTGAAACAAGAAGTGTAATGATCATTTGTAACTTCTTTAGCACCGTTCAGTATTATCCATGCAGGTCAGACCAACCTTCCAGCAACACCATTATCTCTGCACAGAGCCCAAACATCTGTTACTGAGGATGGATAGAGAGACGGGATCGACACACTCGGAAATCTTGCCCAGTTCATCTGTTTTGCTTAAGAGTACGATGTGTTAAAACACTTGGCCAAGTTTACAAAGCAACCCCCCATTTCTCATCACTAGCTTGGTGCATCAACGATGAAATATGCAGCAGTTCCACTCCCCCATTATGCTGCTAGATGTATGCACAGCTGTAGGATACCAGCACTATCTGTCTGCTGGCTCATAACGGCCATGTTTTTTACCGTGGCTCAGTGCCATCACGCCAACCGCAACATGTACAGGACATGTGTGGGAAGGAACCGCAGGTGCTGGTTTCACACCGCAGACAAGAGGCGAAAATGCTGGAGGAACTCAGCGGGACAGGCAGCATCTCTGGAGGAAAAAAGGAATGGGTGACGTTTTGGGTCGAGGCCCTTCTTCAGACTGAGCGTCAGGGGGAGAGGGAAACTCGTGGTATGGGGCAAAGAACAAATGAATGAAAGGTATGCAAAAGGACAAATCAAAGCCAGCAACGATGATCAAGGGCAGGTGGAGCCCACAATGGTCCATTGTTGGCTGTGGGCCAGGTGATATTAGACAATAGGTGCAGGAGTAGGCCATTCGGCCCTTCGAGCAGGGGATACGAACAGTGAAACTGAGCAGAATGACAGTGAGACTGAACTGGGCACATCCTGAACGACATATTATTCTCTTTATCCTGTATCTATACACTGTGGATGGCTCAATTACAATCATTATAATCTTAACGTTGATAGACACAAAATGCTGGAGTAACTCAGCGGGTCAGGCAGCATCTCTGGAGAGAAGAAATTGCTGATGTTTTGGGTCCGAATCCTTCTTCAGACTTCACACATTTAGTCTTTCCATCGATTGGATAGCATGCGGCAGAGAGTTGTTCACTGTACAGTCCTCCCCCAGCTCCAGTTTGATGAAGGATCCTGACCCGAATCGTTACCCCTCCATGTTCTCCAGAGATAGCCACAAAACTCAGCGGGACAGGCAGCATCTCTGGAGAAATGGAATAGGTGACGTTTCGGGTCCAGACCCTTCTTCAGACTGAGAGTCAGGGGAGAGGAAACGGTGATGGAGACAGATATAGAACAAAAGTTAAAGATGATAAAGGGAACAGGCCATTGTTAGCTGAGGGCTATGTGAAAATTGGTTAAGGGCCTGTCCCACGAGCATGCGACTCCATGCGGCAAGCACGACCTAACGTGGTCGCTTGAGCCGTACGGCCTCGCGGGGCCGGCCCCACTTCGATCGCCGGAGCCGTATGGAGTTGTGCGGAGCTGGCCCCGACATCGAGCGGGGCTCCGAAAAACTGACCGCGTTCAAAAACTCCGCGCGGCAACGGCCTGCCGGCCCGCAGCCGCCTCGACGCCGTACGCAGCGCCTCGACGGGCGTGCGCAGCGTCACGACGGCGGACGCAGCGTCTTGACGCCGTACGTCACGCGTGAACTTCCCGCGGACTTCGCTCGAACTTCACCTCACTCACTTGACCTCCGCGCGGCCCCCGCTTCCGGTTTGGTCGCGCTTGCCGCATGCAGGTCGCATGCTGGTGGGACAGGCCCTTTACAGACAATGAAACTCAACAAGACGACTTTGAAGTTAGCACGACTTTGGTGGGGGAGGGATGGAGAGAGAGGGAATGTAGGGCTACTTGAAGTTAGAGAAATCAATATTCATACCGCTGTTGTGTAAGCTTCCCAAGCATCCAGAGATGCTGCCTGACCTGTTGAGTTACTCCAGCACTTTGTGTCCTTTCATGTATTAACCAGCATCTGAAGGATGGTCTCGACCCGAAATGTCACCTATCCCTTTTCTCCAGAGATGCTGCGTGACTCATTTTTCTCAAGTTGGCAGACCCTATCACTTCATCTCTGTCACCTGTGTAATGAAGTGAACAATGCAGGACCCAGATTAGATCATCCATTATCAGGCGCCCCATGAAAACAAAGCAAAAACCACCTGCAGTTTAACAGATGTGTAATCAATTACACTACAGCACTTTTATGAAATGTCCGTCCCCCTCATCCTCTGTCGCACTTGCTATCATTTGAGGAAACAAGGAATTGTAGACAGACACAAAGTGCTGGAGCAACTCAGCGCGTCAGGCAGCCTCTCTGGAGAGGATGGGTGACGTTTCGGGTCGAGACCCTTCTACGGACTCCACCCCACAGTAACGCGTTTGTTATTCTAAGCTTTGTCAACAGTTATTTAGTGTTCAGATAGACACAAAAAGCTAGAGTAACTCAGCGAGTCAGGCAGCAACTCTGGAGAGAAGGAATAGGCGAGATTTAATAGGAACCTAAGGGGTGACTTTTTTACACAAAGGGTGGTAGGTGTATGAACCAAGCTGCTGGAGGCGGTAGTTGAGGCTGGTACCATCGCAATGTTTAAGAAAAATGGAGACAGGTACATTGATACGATAGATTTAGAGGATACGAGACCTAGTGGGACCTAGTGGGACCCGTTGGCCCCGTCCCCCAATGCAATATTCCACCACTCACCCGTTCCCCCAACGCAATATTCCACCACTCACCCGTTCCCCCAACGCAATATTCCACCACTCACCCGTTCCCCCAATGCAATATTCCACCACTCACCCGTTCCCCCAACGCAATATTCCACCACTCACCCGTTCCCCCAACGCAATATTCCACCACTCACCCGTTCCCCCAACGCAATATTCCACCACTCACCCATAGCCCCATAGGGGGGCCTGGTCCCCCAACACAACCTGTCGGCACTCCCTGGAGGAGGGGGGGGGGGAGGAGGGGGGGGGGGGAGATGGGGACAGTCGGCGCCTCCCGGAGTCAATGAATGGACTCGACTTTTAGGTCGGCCAAACGCAGGCAGATGGGACTAGTGTAGATGGGACATGTTGGTCAGTGTGGGCAAGTTGGGCTGAAGGGCGTTTGTCCATGATGTATCACTCTATGACTCTCCTCATTCACTGGATAAAGTCACTGAGCTACCGAGTGAAATGAGGTCGCTACTTAAATGCAGTCAATGCAATGAATTTAATGTAATTTGACATTTCTTTGTAGTTTCAATTTTGCACGATATCTATATCCTATTTCAACCGCATCTCATGAACTCGCTCCCGATGGCACATCTTTTGCTCTTTCGAGTCAAGTCTTTGTGTTGGACACATACTGTGCCACGTGTATGCACATGGACCATCACCTAATTGCACCAAAACTCTTGGATAAGGTGTGAAAATTGCAGGGAGGGGATTCTGTTCTGTTTCTTCAATGTCTCCCTGTCTTTGGTGTTTTAAATTCAGACACTGATGCAATTTGTTTCATGTCTGTTGAAAGCTTGAAGCTGTTCTTGGATTGTCGGCACAATCTCAAACACCAAACAGCGGGCAAGTGAATGATTAATTTTGAGTGTCCAAGTCTGACAAGCTCAGTGAGTGGTCTGGCACTTTCTGGACTACCTCGGATGCATTTCTTATTCAAAAATTATAATAGAATTTTCGAAACAAAATAAAACGCGGTGTCGTCAATATGACGAAGGTGAACAGAACCAAAGGTCGGCACAGTGGCACAGCTGGTAGTGCTGCTGCCTCACAGCGCCACAGACCCGAGTTCGACCCTGATCCCTGTTACAGTCTGTGTGGAGTTTGCATGTTCGGCCCAACTTGCCCACGCCGATCGAGGTGCTCCATCTACACTTGTCCCACTTGTCCGCGTTTGGCCAATGTCCTTTCAAACCTTTCTTTGGCCCATTTCCGTCCAAACCTTTGTTTGTGTGAGAGAAAGTTGAAATTGCACACCACCAGACTCAGGAATAAATTCTTCCCCTCTGCCCAGGGGATAAGTCAGCGTTTGTTCGTTTGTTTGTTGTTCATTTGTTCCGCTGAAGGCGCTGTGCACCCAGCAGCCGGACAAGAGTCGCTTGTCTTTTTCTTTTAGTTTTCACTTTTAATCTCAATATTTTGTGTACCTCGTATGTTGTGACTGTCGGCAGACCAATTCCCCTCCGGGGATGAATAAAGTTTTACTGTATTGTATCGTATCATATCGTATTGTATCGGGCTTGTGAATAGCTCTTCCATAAGCTAGGGTATGGTATGAGTGCAGGCAGGTGGGACTAAGGGAAAAAAGTTGTTCGGCACGGACTTGTAGGGCCGAGATGGCCTGTTTCCGTGCTGTAATTGTTATATGGTTATATGGTTATATGGGTACTGTCCGATTCAACTCTACCCCAATGCGGATCATTGGATTTAGCCTCTGGAACTGATGCGCTACAATGCTGAGAACTATATTCTGCATTCTGCTTCCTCCCCTTTGCTCTACCTATTGTACTTGAGTTTGACTTGATTGTATTAATGTACAGATGCTCCCCCGATTTACGATGTTTCGACGCGATATTTCGACTTCACGATGGCGGAAACGCTGGACAACGGCATCGAGCCGCAGCTCGCTTCTGGTCACGCGATCACATAGTATTAAATGCGTTCTCGACTTTACCATATTTTCGATTTACGATGGGTTTATCGGAACATAACGGAAGATTGTTAAGGGCTTGGAAACATGTTGGGGGAGTCCAGAACCAGGGGCCACACACAGTTTAAGAATAAGGAGTAAGTCATTTAGAACGGAGACGAGGAAACACTTTTTCTCACAGAGAGTGGTGAGTGTAGAATTCTCTGCCTCAGAGGGCGGTGGAGGCAGGTTCTCTGGATGCTTTCAAGAGAGAGCTAGATAGGGCTCTTAAAAATAGCGGAGTCAGGGGATATGGGGAGAAGGCAGGAACGGGGTACTGATTGGGGATGATCAGCCATGATCACATTGAATGGCGGTGCTGGCTCGAAGGGCCGAATGGCCTACTCCTGCACCTATTGTCTATTGTCTATAACCCCATCGTAGGTCATGAAGCAGCTGTATAGATCTGACTGGATAGCAGGCAAAACAAAGCTTTTCACTGTACCTCGGTACACGTGACAATAATAAGCCTAAATCAAAACCTACAGATGAATGCACATGTATTTATATGAAAACATCTTTTGTGACCATACGATTCATTTTCAACACTAATACCAAAGTCCATCCACTGATGCTAATCCAGTTTGGTTCATCTGCTGTAAATGAGAGATTGGAAACTCATGATAATACAAAATATCTTCAAATAACTTGCAAGAATATTTTTTTTTGCTCTGGATAACACGCAACAAAAGCTTTTCACTATACCCCGGTACACGTGACAATAAACGGAACTGTCTTCTTTTGTTTTAGTGCAAATAAAAGCCATTGGTACCCTTCCGATGCAGCAGCTGCAGGATGCGATCGTTTCGCTGAACACCTCCGCTCAGTCCGCCTGGAATTACCTGATCTCCCGGTTGACAAACACTTCAACTCCCCCTCCCATTCCCACACTGACCTTTCTGTCCTGAGCCTCCTCCATTGTCAGAGTGAGGCCCAGCTCAAATTGGAGGAACAACACCTCATATTTCGCTTGGGCAGCTTACACCCCAGCGGTATGAACATTGACTTCTCGAACTTCAAGTAACCCTTGCATCCCCTCTCTCAACAATCCTTCCCCACCCTAGTTGTCGTACTGGTTCCACTCTCTTCCTGTTGAGTCTCAGTGTTTGCACAACTCGTTATCACCTAGCCCATGGCCAACAATGGACCATTGTGAGCTCCACCTTTCCTTGATCCTCGTTACTTTTTTGCATATCTTTCATTCATTTGTTCCATATCTCTCGACAGCACTGTCTATATCTCTCGTTTCACTTTCCCCTGAGTCTGAGATAAGGTCTTGACCCGAAACGTCACCTATTTTAGACACAAAATGCTGGAGTAACGCAGCGGGACAGGCAGCTTCTCTCAATAGAAGGAATGGGTGACATTTCAGGTTGAGACACTTCTTCAGACTGAGTCAGGAGAGAGGGAGACACAGAGATATGGAAGGTTAAGGTGTGAAGACGCCAAGACGCCACCCATTCCTTCTCTCCAGAGATGCTGCCTGACCCGCTGAGTTACTCCAGCTTTTTGAGTCTGTGTTTGGGAAAATCCCTTTGGCTGAGTTTGGTTTTGGACATGTTCAAGTTCAAGTTCAAGTTCAAGTGAGTTTATTGTCATGTGTCCCTGATAGGACAATGAAATTCTTGCTTTGCTTAAGCACACAGAAAATAGTAGGCATTTACTACAAAACAGATAAATGTGTCCATATACCATGATATAAATATATACACACATGAATAAATAAACTGGTAGTGCAAATAACAGAAAGTGGTTGCTAATAATCAGAGTTTTGTCCGAGCCAGGTTTAATAACCTGATGGCTGAGGGGAAGTAGCTATTCCTGAACCTGGTTGTTGCAGTCTTCAGGCTCCTGTACCTTCTACCTGAAGGTAGCAGGGAGATCAGTGTGTGGCCAGGATGGTGTGGGTCTTTGATGATACTGCCAGCCTTTTTGAGGCAGCGACTGCGATAAATCCCCTCGATGGAAGGAAGGTCAGAGCCGATGATGGACTGGGCAGTGTTTACTACTTTTTGTAATCTTTTCCTCTCCAGGGCGCTCAAATTTCCGAACCAAGCCACGATGCAACCGGTCAGTATGCTCTCGACATGAAGCCGGTTTCGCTTTATTTTCAGGCATTGAAAACAAAAGAGGAAAGAGGGCAGCACGGTGGCACAGCGGTAGAGTTGCTGCCTTACAGCGGCAGAGACCCAGGTTCGATCCCAACTACCGGTGCTTGTCTGTACGGAGTTTGTACATTCTCCCCGTGACCCGTGTGGGTTTCTCTGAGATCTCTGGTTTCATCCCACACTCCAGAGACGTACGTACGGGTTTTGTAGGTAAATTGGCCTTGGTATAAATGTAAATTGTCCCTAGTGCGTGTGGAGGGTAGTGTTTGGGGATCGCTGGTCGGTGCGGGCTCGGAAGGGTCGAAGGGCCTGTTTCCGCGCTGTATCTCTGAACTAAACGGAAATAAAAGTCAGGTTTAATGAGTGCCATCGCCGTCTTGCACTCATCTCCTGTTTGCAATGTAGATCAGATGCACTTTGCATCCAAACCAAGCCTTCCCGCCACAGTAACACAGCACCTTCTTGAAGCAGCCCGTGGATCAGATGGTGAGGACTAATTACTGCTTCACACATCCGCTATGTTGTGTGTGGCGGAGCTGGGTGGAGGAGGGGAGAGGCAGACAACCAGGAAAACTTGAAACCATCACGCCGACCCAAATGTTGCCATTGGCTTCTGCCGTCTGGAAGCTGGCAGCGTCTAACGTGGATTATAGAGGAACGAACTTGACTTGTCGCTGGTGCTCGTGTGCATCGTGCCAAGTCATTGTACCTTGAGGCACTGTTTCACCCTATTTAGTGGCGTGTGCTGCTCAGTATAATGTCGCTATCACTGAATAAAGATGAGGTGGCCCATTTTTTTTTCTCTCTCTCATGGGCTTCTGTCGCTTGCTGAAGACGGCGATGAGCTGGCCGGGTGCCTGGATCGTGACTTGGCCAGTCGGGCAGTGTCGGCCCCACGTCTCGTGGTAGAGCGGGCGCCCGGGCAACCCTCCCATGGCCCCCGACGCCAAATGCAGGCCCACCACCGGCTTACCTCCTTGTATCTGGCACCTCCTTTAATCCAGACAAAAAATAAAAATCACACAAAAGCGTTGCGTTCGGCGCGCGCTCTTTGTGCCTCCGTCCAGAAAGAGTTAATAGTTTCCTTCTTTGTTCATCGTTAGTTGTTTATTGGACTTCCTGGCGGTCCACGGTGCTTCAGAGAGGCAGGAGATGGTAGAATGAGTGGGTCGGAGGTGTGTTGTTGTGTTGTTGAATTGTCGAGTCCGTGACCTCCGGCAACATGGATGGTCTGGCCAGATTCTGGAACCAAGGGTGCCGGAAAATCGGTGGTTGGCCCGTGCCTCCGTCGGCCTGCTCCATTGGGAAAATGAAGCACCAGGAATGGCCAAGTATCAGACTGATGGGCCTAGCAGCCTTAACCTATGCCTGCGCTTCCTCGAACACGCTCCCTCCCACATACGCCCTGGGTGCATCAGCGATCCAGGTACTTATCCCCCCGGACAGCACAGGGAATAAAATTAGACTGCAAATTAGCCCAAGCTGTTCAATTGCACTTCCTATCAGCCAGCTGAATGGCACCAAATGTGTGAAGTTGAGGAGCTGCCCTTGTGTGTGAATGAAGGGAGCAGACCTCCTTTTACCGAGTTCAGTGAAAACGAAAATTCAACACTTCCCTCGATATCCATCAGCTCGCAGCCTCATTACAAATTCGTTTCTGATGAAATATCCTTCTGTGCTTCCGTACGCGCTGATGTGAAACGAGGCTCTCGGAAATGAATAACATGCGATAGATCCCTCGCTAACAAACATGGGCTACAACCGGCGCAGATGCGGGTTTAAACCGAAGATCGGAGGCCTGGATCGCCTCAACGCAGAGGGAGAACAAGGAGGGAAGAGACCGAGACTTTAAGACTTTTGCCTCCCATCACAGTGAGGAGGTGCCTGGTGAACTCACTGTGGTGGATGTTTATTGTGTGTTTTGTTATTTATTGTTCTATGTATGACTGCAGGCAATGAAATTTCGTTCAGACCTTTCGGTCTGAATGACAATAAAGGAATCTAATCTAATCTAATCTAATCTAATCTAATCTAATAGGCACAAACTCATGGGGGCAGGCATCATCTCTGGAGAGAAGGGATAGGTGAGGTTTCGGGCCGAGACCCTTCTTCAGGCTGAGAGTCAGGGGGGAGGGAAACGAGAGATATGGTGATGGAGAGTGATATAGGACAAATGAATAAGAAAGAACTGCAAATGTTGGAAAAATCGCTGGTAGACAAAAATGCTGGAGAAGTTCAACGGGTGAGGCAGCATCTATGGAGAGAAGGAATAGGTGACGTTTCGGGACCCGAAACGTCACCTATTCCTTCTCTCCATAGATGCTGCCTCACCCGCTGAGTTTCTCCAGCATTTTTATCTACCTAAAACAAAAGGTATGCAAAAACGTAACGATGATAGAGGAAACAGGCCATTGTTAGCTGAGGGCTGGGTGAAAACGAGTCGCTGACAATGAAGCTCAACAAGGCGACTTTGAAGCTGGTACGACTTGCGTGGGGGAGGGATGGAGAGAGAGGGGATGCAAGGCTTACTTGAAGTTAGAGAAATCAAATACATACCATTGGGTTGTTTAGCAGCCCAATTTGAGGCGCTGTTCCTCCAATTTGCCTTTGGCCTCACTCTGACAATGGAGGAGGCCTTGGACAGGAAGGTCAGTGTGGAAATGGGAGGAGGGGAGAGTTTTTGCCCCATCTTCTGCCCTTTGGTCATGAAAATAAATCAGTCGGGGCGGCGCGGAGGTGCAGCGGTAGAGTTGTTGCCGCACGGCGCCAAAGGCCCGGGTTCCATCCTGACTATGGGTGCAGTCTGTACGGAGTTTGTATGTTTCCCCTGTGACCATGTGGGTTTTCTCCATGTGCTCCGGTTTCCTCCCACATTCCAACACCCATGCGGATTTGTAGGTTAATTAGCTTCTGGGAATTGTCCCTAGTAGGATTGAACAAGTCGGTGGCCCCCGGCATTTCCTCTCTCTCTCTCTCTCTCTCTCTCTCTCTCTCTCTCTCTCTCTCTCTCTCTCTCTCTCTCTCTCTCTCTCTCTCTCCCTCCCTCACCCAAGTCGCACTAGTCCCGTTTTCACCCAATAAACTGCTAACAACGTCTGAAGAAGGGTCTCGACCCGAAACATCGCCAATTCCTTCTCTCCACAGATGCTGCCTCACCCGCTGAGTTTCTCCAGAATTGCATCTGCAGTTCTTCGTTAAACAAACATCGTTATAAACATCCTTTATCATTGTTACTTTTTTGGCATGTCTTGTATTCATTGTTCTTTATCTCTCTACATCATCGCCTATTACTCTCTCGTTTCCCTTAACCCTAACCAGTCTGAAGAAGGGACTCTTCTCTTCCAGAGATGCTGCCCATCCCGCTGAGTTACTCAAGCATTCTGTGTCTACCTTCGGTTTAAACCAGCATCCGCTGTTCCTTCTTACACAGGATAGAACTGGTGTAGGGTGATTGCTGGTCAGCATGGACTCGGAATGAAGGGCCTGTTTCCACGCTGTATCTCCAAACAAAGCCAAACTAAATCATGAATGTGTATAATTATTACAGCAAGTCCAGCCATTGAATCTTACTCTTCCTCTGCGGTGAGGAAAAAAAATATAGTGAATCTCGTCCAAATCAAGCATTTTTCCTCTCCACATGTTCTACCTTTCCACCTTAAACATGAACATGTATGTGATTACTACATGTGCGGGAAGGAACTCCAGAAGGTAGACACAAAATGCTGGAGTAACTCAGCAGGTCAGGCAGCATCTCTGGAGAACCATCAGGCTATTAAATACTATTTAATATTAAACATCAGGCTATTAGTCAGGCTAAAGTCTGAAGTAGGGTCTCGACTTGAAACATCGACCATCCCTTATCTCCATAGATGCTGCCTGACCCGTTGAGTTACTCCAGCATTTTGTGCCTAGGCTATTAAACACTACAAACTCCATTAAGCTCAGAACTACATAGACTATTATAATTATTATTGCACTATTATTGTTGTTTGCTTTTATGTATACATATGTGTGTGTACATGTGTGTGTACATGTGTGTGTATATGTGTGTGTATATGTGTGTGTACATGTGTGTGTATATGTGTGTGTATACACACACATCTATCGTTTTAATGTATGTGCGTATTATATATATATATATATAAACGATAGACACAAAATGCTGGAGTTACAGCGGGACAGGCAGTATCTCTGGAGAGAAGGAATGGGTGAGGTTTTGGGTCGAGACCCTTCTTCAGACTGTGTGTGTGTGTGTGTGTGTGTGTGTGTGTGTGTGTGTGTGTGTGTGTGTGTGTGTGTGTGTGTGTGTGTGTGTGTGTGAGTGTGAGTGTGAGTGTGAGTGTGAGTGTGTGTGTGTGTATGTGTGTGTGTGCGTGTGCGTGTGCGTGGCTGTGTGTGTGTGTGTGGCTGTATATGTGTGTGTGTGTCTGTGTGTGTGTCTGTGTGTGTGTATGTGATTGGGTATGTGTGTCTGTGTGTTTGTGTGTATATGTGTGTGTGTATGTGTGTGTGTATGTACGTGTGTGTATGTGTGAGTATGTGTATATATAAACACACTGAACTTTTTCTCTCGTATATTATATGGTTTACAGTGCACCATGTTTACACATTCTGTTGTGCTGCAGCAAGTAAGAATTTTATTGTTCTATCTGGGACATGTGACAATAAAACACTCTTGAGTCTTGAGAAAGAATGGGTAACGTTTTGTGTCGAGACCTTTCTTCAGTCTGATTATCACAGCTGGTCAAGCCTGTCGGCTTGCTCCACAATGATAACTAGTCGCGAGGAATGCAATCCCTAAACTTGGTACAATAAGGATCTCCCGTCCTCACACCCGGTTCATCTAATAAAAAAAAGAATAATACAGCGTTCGGAGTCAACATTAATATCATCTGTAAGTCGTCTGTATGTGCTAGTGATCCATCACAAGTGTGTGTGAAAAATACTGCGCCCTGCGTTTATGAGATCTCTAAAACAATGGCCAACATCTGTGCAAGCCCACAAAGTCACCGAGCACCTCCCTGCCAAATGGCTGCGAGATGCTGGGACCCGGGGAAAACACTCTTGGAATGCAGAGCTATTTATTCTTTATAAAAATAAACCATCTGGCCAAAGGCATACAGAAAAATCATATTGAGCAGCTGAGAAAGCAAGACTCTGGAGTTATCACTGTCCATCGATGATGCATCCAGACCACACGCGGAGACCAATCCTGACGTCCATTCCCACTTTAATGCCTTCTTTAGTTTAATTTGGTTTAGAGATACAACATGTAAAGGGGCCCTTCGGCCCGCCGGGTCCGTGCTGACCAGCGATCACTAGCGCTATCCCACACACACCAGGGACAATTTACAATTTTATCAAAACCTACAATTAGCTAACAAAGCTGCAGGAAGGAACTGCAGATGCTGGTTGACATTGAAGGTAGCCGCAGAGATGCTGTCTGTCCCGCTGAGTTACTCCAGCATTTTGTCTCTATCTGCAGCCTGCAAGCCTGTAGGTCTTTGGAGTGCGGGAGGAAACCGGAGCTTCCAGAGAAAACCCACTCAGGTCACAGGGAGAACGTACAAACTCCGTACAGACAGCAGCCGTGGTCAGGAGTCCAACCTTAGTCTCTGGCGTTGTGAGGCAGCAATTCTACCGCTGCGCCATCGTGCTGTATACAATATTCTTGTAAATAACTATGAGGCACTGTGTGCGGCTCAGAGTTTTGGAAACTGATATAATAATTGATATAATAATGACGAGCTCAATGCGTTTTACGCACGCTTTGACAGGGAGAATACTGATGTGCCTTCCCCCATTCGCTATGATGGCATTTCAGTCTCAGTCACAGGGGCCGATGTCAGGAAATCCTTCAGAGGGGTGAACCCCCGAAAAGCACCTGGTCCTGATGGTATACCCGGTCGTGTTCTAAAAACCTGTGCGGACCAACTGGCGGGAGTTTTTACGGACATTTTCAACCTCTCACTTCTGAGGTCTGAGGTCCCCACCTGCTTTAAAAGGGCATCAATTATACCGGTGCCCAAGAAGAGTAAGGTGACGTGCCTCAATGACTATCGACCAGTGGCACTAACACCGGTGGTGATGAAGTGCTTTGAGAGGTTGATCATGGAGCAAATCAACTCCTACATCGACAAAAACCTGGACCCACTGCAGTTCGCGTACCACCACAACAGATCAACGGTGGATGCGATCTCGCTGGCCCTCCACTCCGCACTGGACCACTTGGACAACAAAAACTCATATGTCAGGCTGTTATTCATTGATTACAGCTCGGCATTTAACACAATCATCCCCTCCAAACTGGTTACCAAACTCGCAGAACTGGGTCTCTGCGCATCCCTCTGCAACTGGATCCTCGACTTCCTCATCCACAGACCACAGTCTGTTCGTATTGGTGGAAATGTGTCAGCCTCAATAACAATCAGCACGGGAGCACCTCAAGGCTGCGTGCTCAGCCCCCTGCTGTACTCACTCTATACCCATGACTGCGTAGCGAACCACAGTGCGAACTCCATCATCAAGTTCGCTGACGACACCACTATTGTGGGGCGTATCACTGATGGGGATGAGTCAGAGTACAGAAGAGAGATCGAGCAACTGTCCATATGGTGCCATCGCAATAACCTGGCCCTCAACACCAGCAAAACCAAGGAACTGATTGTGGACTTTGGAAGGAGTAGGAGGGGGACCCACAGCCCCATTTATATCAACGGGTCGATGGTTGAAAGGGTCAAGAGCTTCAAATTCCTGGGCGTGCACATCTCTGAAGATCTTTCCTGGTCCGAGAACACTAATGCAATCATCAAAAAAGCACATCAGCGCCTCTACTTCCTGAGAAGATTACGGAGAGTCGGGTTGTCAAGGAAGAGTCTCTCTAACTTCTACAGGTGCACAATCGAGAGCATGCTGACCGGTTGCATCGTGGCTTGGTTCGGCAATTTGAGCGCCCTGGAAAGGAAAAGACTACAAAAAGTAGTAAACACTGCCCAGTCCATCATCGGCTCTGACCTTCCTTCCATCGAGGGGATTTATCGCAGTCGCTGCCTCAAAAAGGCTGGCAGTATCATCAAAGACCCACACCATCCTGGCCACACACTCATCTCCCTGCTACCTTCAGGTAGAAGGTACAGGAGCTTGAAGACTGCAACAACCAGGTTCAGGAATAGTTACTTCCCCTCAGCCATCAGGCTATTAAACCTGGCTCGGACAAAACTCTGATTATTACCAACCACTTTCTGTTATTTGCACTATCAGTTTATTTATTCATGTGTGTATATATTTATATCATGGTATATGGACACATTTTTATCTGTTTTGTAGTAAATGCCTACTATTTTCTGTGTGCTTAAGCAAAGCAAGAATTTCATTGTCCTATACAGGGACACATGACAATAAACTCACTTGAATTTGATAATTGGAAAAATTGACAAACATAATCAACAATTCTCGTATCTCCATAGGTTTAAGTTTCGAGGTAGCTTTCTTATTGTCACATGTATGGAGGTACAGAGAAAATCTTTATGTTGCATGCGAGGAATGTTAACAGATACGAGAAAAGACTCCACCTCCAACACGGCACGATATCCATACCTGGAAACACATTGCTGTCTGAAGAAGGGTCTTGACCCGAAACGTCACCCATTCCTTCTCTCCAGAGATGCTGCCTGTCCCGCTGAGTTACCCCAGCATTTATGTGTCTAGCACGGAGACGAGGAAACACTTTTTCTCACAGAGAGTGGTGAGTCTGTGGAATTCTCTGCCTCAGAGGGCAGTGGAGGCAGGTTCTCTGGATGCTTTCAAGAGAGATCTAGATAGGGCTCTTAAGAATAGCGGAGTCAGGGGATATGGGGAGAAGGCAGGAACGGGGTACTGATTGGGGATGATCAGCCATGATCACATTGAATGGCGGTGCTGGCTCGAAGGGCAGACTGGCCTACTCTATTGTCTAGTGTCTATCTCCGGATGGGTGACGTTTCGGGTTGGAACCATCTTCAGATTGATGATTTGAGTTACCACGTGGTCTGTAGTTGAGTCTGAAGAAGTGTTCTGACCCAATGTCCACGAGAGCCCCAAGTACCTACGAGCGGCTATTACTGTACCTCCCCGAGTTCGAATCAGGGGAAACTCGGGAGAACTCTTGAATTAGCTTGTACAGTGGGACAGGTCCCTTTACGGGACATACGACAATAAAACACTCTTGAATCTTGAAATGAAACATGTAGGAAAATTACACTCCATCACAAAAGACAAAGTGCTGGAGGAACTGAGCGGCTCAGGCAGCATCTGGAGAGGGAATGACTAGTGAACTGGTGATGTGATCAAAGACCGAAAACGTGAAGATTTCCAGCTGAGCGCAGAAGACGGGAGGAGATTTAAACTAGGTTTTATAATTATGAAAAGATTCAATAATAACAACATGCGTGGGTTTTCTCCGAGATCTTCGTTTTCCTCCCACACTCCAAAGACGTGCAGGTTTGTCGGTTAATTGGCTTGGTATAACTGTAAATTGTCCCTAGTGTGTGTAGGGTAGTGTTATGCCCCTGTCCCACTTAGGAAACCTGAACGGAAACCTCTGGAGACTTTGCGCCCCACCCAAGGTTTCCCTGCGGTTCCCGGAGGTTGTAGGTAGTGGAGGCAGGTAGGGAGACTGACAAAAACCTCTGGGAACCTCCGGGAACCGCACAGAAACCTTGGGTGGGGCGCAAAGTCTCCAGAGGTTTCCGTTTAGGTTTCCTAAGTGGGACAGGGGCATTAGTGTACGGGGATCGCTGGTCAGTGTGGCCTGTTTCTGTGCTGTATCTCTAAACTAAACTAAACTAATCTAAACAAATAATGATCAAAGTGAAGGGGAATGTTTGCAAATCTGTTTTGCTTTGGGAATAATTGAGACAATAACTATTTCAATTTTCATATAGGAAGTAGATAAATACTCGAATCTGATGAAGATAAAGATTCTGGGGAACTCACACACAGCGAGATTATCTTCTGATGGTGACAGGGACCAGCTAGCACTGACAGCCTGCTCCCTTTCATGTGGTATGTTTCTAAACTTCTCTTAGTCCTGCTACCCAAGCAGTTGAATCAGAGCAAATCCAAACTAAGCTCTCAATAATCCACTCCTTCCAGCAGGAACTGCGAGCTGACTGACCTTACCAAGTCACTTGTGTGGGAAGGAGCTGCAGATGCTGGTTTGCACAGAAACATAGAAAACTAGGTGAAGGAGGAGGCCATTTGGCCCTTCGAGCCTGCACCGCCATTCATTGTGATCACGGCTGATCGTCCACAATCAGTAACCCGTGCCTGGAGTTACTCCAGCACTTTGTCTTTTGCTCCAGATTCCAGCATCTGCAGTTCCTTGCATCTCGGCAATTTGTAGCCCTGTCCCACGGTACGAGTTCATTCCAAGAGCTCTCCCGAGTTTAAAAAAATAATCAAACTCGAGGTAAGCACGGAGAATGAACGTAGCGGGTACGTCGGAGCTCGGGGACGTCTCTTAGTGCTAACGGCAGGTATTCGGGAAGACTCGCTAACGGCAGGTAAGCACGGGAAGACTCGTGAAGATTTTTCAACATGTTGAAAAATGTCCACGAGAGCCCTGAGTACCGACGAGCGGCCATTCCCGTAATTCTCTGAGTTCGAATCAGGGCAAACTCGGGAGAACTCTTGGAATGAACTCGTACTGTGGGACAGGGCTATTGCTGAATGTCAGCCTCAATAGTCCTTGCCAACAATCTTGCCTACGATACTCCCAATTTCCGATAGTATTAAAAGAATCGCACGCTTTACAAAAAGAATAACAGTATCATTTTCTCAAGTTAAATTCAATTTTGTTTCACTGAAGCACACTCGGGCAGAATACACCATTTTGTATGAAGTAATCGTGCCAGGAAAATGGGTGTGTAGGTAGCTCAATTGATCCTTTAAAGCACCCATTAGCTTCCCAATAGATGACTTGGGGCCATTAACATAACTAAAGGAAAATACAAGCCCTAATTCTCTTTTCCTGTGCTAATCATCTGAAGCCTATTATGTATCCTGCAATTTTACAGTATCTGCTCCCATATCCCCTTGGGCAAAGAAACATAATTTCACAAATCTGCAGCGTTTAAAGGAAGCATGAAAAGAAACCGAAATTCACTGCTTCAGTCAGTGAGGTATCATGTTGCAACAGTTTTTTTTCTCTGTCAGGGGAAGCACTATTTCTATATAACTTGCTTTTCAAAGCACCAAACAATCGGTTTGCACTGAGATTCAATATATCTAGAAAAGGAATAGGTGACGTTTCGGGTCGAGTCCCTTCTTCAGGGTGCGAGGAAGGGTCTCGACCCGAAATGTCACCCGTACCATCTCTCCAGAGATGCTGCCTGTCCTGTTGAGTTACTCCAGATTGTTGTGACCATCTTCAGTTTAAACCAGCATCTGCAGTTCCTTCCCACGCATCAATATATTTATGTTGGCAGGAAGTAGCAATAATAAAAAGCACCAAATAGCTTCTTAGAAGTTCAGGTACTTAAGTTTCACACAATGCAAGATTGGCAAGGCCATATTTTGTAGTTTTTCACCATATCCGTCAGCTTCCAGAATGCCTGTCATTTCCTACAATTATATACTTTGACTGGTGTAACAATATTGCATTAATAATTACAATTACAGCAAAGTATTTTAATAGCTCAATTAACAAAAAAAGTCCTGGTGATTGAGTCACCTGAGATGCCGTTACTTTGATAAAACTGTTGAACATTTTCACAAGACTACATATGCTGGAGTAATTCAAGGAGCTGTCCCACTGTACGAGGTAATTCAAGAGTTCCCCGAGTTTCCCCTGATTCGAACTCGGAGAATTACGGTAATGGCCGCTCGTAGGTACTCGGGGCTCTCGTGGACATTTTTCAACATGTTGAAAAAACCTCCCGAGCTTACCGCGTTTCCCGAGTACCTGCCGTTAGCGTTACGAGTCGCTAAGAGACGTCCCCGAGCTCCGACGTACCCGCAACGTACATTCTACGTACTTACCACGAGTTAGATTTTAAAAAGAAACTCGGGAGAGCTCTTGGGTAAACTTATATAGTGGGACAGGCCATTCAGCGGGACTGGCAGCATCTCTGGAGAGAAGGAACGGGTGACGTTTCGGGTCGAGACCCTTCTTCAGACCAGAAACGTCACCCATTCCTTCTCTCCAGAGATGCTGCCTGGCCTGTTGAGTTCCTCCAGCACTTGCCGTCTATCTTTGGTATAAACCAGCATCAGCAGTTCTTTGTTTCCACATTTAACCGTTTGTGTCTTGTTTTAATTATTATAAAACTGTGGTTTACTCCTTACAAAGGCAACAGGCGGAGAAATGTGTGGGAAAGAACTGCAGATGCCGGTTTACACCAAAGATAGACACAAAATACTGGAGTAACTCAACGGGTCAGGCAGCATCTCTGGAAAAAATGGAATAGGTGACGTTTCGGGTTAGGACCCTTCTTTAGATAATTACCAGTTAAATATTGCTTAAGCTTGAGTTGTATTTCCTTGATTGATTGAACGAAAGATACAGCAGGGAGGAAGGGAGAGATATATCAGCCACGATTGAATGGCGGAGTAGACTTGATGGGCCAAATGGCCTAACTCTACTCCTATTCCTTACGATCTTATGGCCTTCTGTGTTTCTGCTATCAGGGCATGATCGTGAAGTGAGGATGTTAAGGGCCTGTCCCACTTAGGCGGGTTTTAGGCGACTGCCGGCGACTGTCATAGCCGTAGCAGCTCGCCGAAAAACCGGCGACTGGACTGATTGGGCCACTTAGGCGAATTTTTTAGGCGACTGCCGGCGAATACGGCAATGGAATTCACTGAAGTCAACACCAGCGACAACCTACGGCATCCTGGCGACAACCTACGACAACCTACGTCAAGCTACGCTCATTGACGTCAAACCCACGGTCGCCACTGTCGTCGAAAAATTTTCAACGTGTTGAAAACCCAACGACGACCAGAAAGGCGCTACGACTCTATGGGCGACTGAGGAGACGACTCACGACCATACAGGCGACACCCCAGCAACCATCTGCCGACGGCCTAGTCGCCTGTAGTCACCTGAAAAATCGCCAAAGTGGGACAGGCTCGTAAGAAAGCATCTGCAGTTCCTTATATCTCCAGAAGTGAGAACTGGAAGCTGATGGTTTCCAGTCTGAAGAAGGGTCTCCATCCGACACGTCACCTATTCCTTCGCTCCATAGATGCTGCCTCACCTGCTGAGTTTCTCCAGCATTTTTGTCTACCACTGGAAGCTGATGGTGTCAAATTATTTTAGTATCCGTGGTTAAAGGGAAATGTCTTCCCCATTACCTGTGGTTCTCTGATTCATACACAACATTGTTCTCTGGCTGTGGTCTGACTAGGGGTCACGGTAGTTGAGGCATTACTCACCCACTTTCAAATTCTCCCCCCCCCCCCCCCCCCTTCCCTCCAACTTGAGATAAAGACCAATATCCAATTAGCATTTTAATTAACATTGTAGCTGTTCTCCAGATTCCAGGAAATTATTTGCGTGGGTTCCAAAACATCTTTGCTTCTCCACAAATACTCCGTCTTGGATCCAAGTACATGACCTCACATCTCCTCACAAAGAACTCTATCTGTCACAATGTTGCTCAACTTTTAGTTGAGATGAGTTCAGAGATACAGGCCCTTCGGCCCACCGAGTCCGCGCCGACCAGTGGTCACCCCGTACACTAGCACTGCCCGCGGTTCTCGGGGGCGATTCACAATTTTTACCGATGCCAATTCATTTGGAATGTGGGCTGGTGTGGGCAAGTTAAGCCAAAGGGCCTGTTTCCATGCTATGACCTATGTTTCTAGTGCATTTGATTCAAAATAATTTAACGAAGATCTTCAAATGCTGGTTTATACCAAAGAGAACCTCTCTTTCTATTTCCAAATTGACAGAGAACAGATTAATCCACAGCTTACTGCAAAGTATATAAACAAGAACGACAAAATCAAACAGCTTCCTTCAAAATAAATAGGTAGCAAGGAGAATCAGTCTGAAGAAGGGTCCCGACCTGAAACGTCGCCCATTCCTTCTCTCCAGAGGTGCTGCCTCACCCGCTGAGTTGCTCCAGCATTTTGTGTCTACCTTCACAGTAAATCTTCGTGGGGTGGGGGGATTGCAACCTTCACGTGGTCCGCCCTGTTTTGACGAATGCAATCAACCCGGCGTGCACAATCAAATAAGATCAAATAGAACAAGTTGTCCTACAACTTTAGACTGTGCACGCCATACACAAGAAGAAGAGTAAATCTTCGTTAACCAGAGAATGTCCCTAAATCGAAGATGGACAGAAGAAGCTGAAGGAACCTTCTTCAGGCACTCGACCTGAAACGTCACCCATTCCTTCTCTCCAGAGATGCTGCCTGTCTCGCTGAGTGACTCCAGCTTTTTGTGTCTAACTTCGGTTAATCCAGCATCTGCAGTTCCTTCCGACACGATGTTCCGCTATCAGTAGGTGTCCTTCCTCAATTGCATTTCAATGGATTCATTAGCTGTGGCCCATTGAAGGACCTTTGCAGGGGCATAAAATAGATCCTGCAATTGTATGCATCACAATGCTCATTGCATTACAAAGTACTTTCTAGCATCAGTGACAATTTGTTTGAGTGTGGATTTGATCATCTCTGAGTCAGTCCTATGTCTCAGCCACACATTACAGCAAAATAAAAGACTCAAAGCAAAGATCCTACAGCGAGCAAGTTCGATCACTCGACGAAAAAGACGTAGTACGGTCATGGGCAGATTCATGGGTAATTTTCAGCCCCATTTCCGTAACCGGCTTCCGTCTCCGCACCAAAGATCCCATCGTAGCGGAGCAAAGATACTAGTGCGGAGACGGAATCCCGGTTACGGAAACATCCTTGTAAAAATAAAAGGTCTTTGGTAAAAATCTTCTCCTCATTTTCAGAATTATAATTTATTAACACAAACTGTTCCCCCGCAACGTTGATTACACTGCGAGTCGGGTCGGGTTGGGTTACTGAAATGGATGAAAAAAAGGCCCACGTTCCGCTCCGTTGCGTACAACACGTCAGGCCATTGCATTTAGAAGGAGTGGTCTATCTTGCTCCGCTATAGGATCTTTGACTCAAAGTGCAGGGTGGAACTGTAGATGCTGGTTTAAACTGAAGATAGACAAATAATGCTGGAGTAACTCAGCGGGACAGCAAGCAAGAATTTCATTGTCCTATCTGGGACACACGACAATAAAACTCTCTTGACTCTTGACTGTTGCATCTCTGGAGAGAAGGAATGGGTGACATTTCGGGTCTGAAGAAGGGTCTCGACCCGAAACGTCACCCATTCCTTCTCTCCAGAGATGGCTGACAGCCCCGCTGAGTTACTCCAGCATTTTGTGTCTATCTGAGGAACTGCAGATGCTGGTTTACAACGAAGATAGACACAAAATGCTGGAGTAACTCAGCAGTACAGGCAGCATCTCTGGAGAGAAGGAATGAGTGACGTTTCAGGTCGAGACCCTTCGTCAGACCAAATGCAGGCAAATGGGGCCAGCTTAGATGGGGCACCTTGGTCAGCATGGATGAGTTGGGCCGAAGGGCCTGTTTCCGTGCTGTATGGCTCTATGGTGTTCCCAAAGAAAGGGAGGATAATTGCTCTTCCTACAGTATGGGGTCAGAAACATAGATACATCGAAAAGAGGTGCAGGAGTAGGCCATTCGGCCCTTCGAGCCAGCATCGCCATCCAATATGATAATAAAATAATAATAATAATAATAATAATAATAATAATAATAATAATAATAATAATAATAATAATAATAATAATAATAATAATAATAATTATAACAATAATCTATTTTATTAATGTTCCTGAGGACATTAAAAAAGACTGGTCTGCCCCAACAGCTGCTGACAACCTTCTACCGCTGCACCACAGAGAGCATATTAACGTATGGCATCTCTGTGTGGTATCTCAGCTGCACGGAGGCGGTGAGGAGAGCTCTTCAGCGCGTCGTCCACAGAGCGCAGAAGATTATTGGGACACCGCTACCAGCCTTGGAGGGCATCTACCACACACGGTGCCTCAGGAAGGCATCATGGCTGATCATCCAAAAAGTACCCCGTTCCTGTTTTCTCCCCATATCCCTTGATTCCGTTTGCCCTAAGAGCTAAATCTAAAGCTCTCTTGAAAACATCCAGTGAATTGGCCTCCACTGCCTTCTGTGGCAGAGAATTCCATCCGCCCACTGCCAGGAGACAAGAGGGTGGGAAAAGCAGACAGGGAACACCAAGTGCAGCCACACTTGGAGCGGAGGTGGGTGCCTGGGAGAAACCTGAAACAGTCACGTCAACTTCAAACCCATTGTTTCGCTCAAATCTGCGGAGAGGATCATTTCAAATTAGATCATCAGCAGATGCTGCAGCAAATAATAATATTTAGCATTTAGCCGATTCCAATTCCTCCTTCAACTAATGTAAGAGTTTAACTGCATGTTATTACGAAAGGCTTACTGTGATTGATAAAGATTAATTTCGTGCAGCCTTTTATATATCCGCATCATTGTCGGGGTTTGAGTATGTCTTTAACGCCTCTACATCCTCGGAAGGCTGAGGAAGTTCGGCCTGTTCCCGACAACACTCGCCAACTTCTACAGATGCACCACAGAAAGCATTTTGTTGGCATGCATCACGGCTTGGTTTGGGAACGGCTCCGTCCAAGACCGCAGGAGATTGCAGAGAATTGTGGACGCAGCCCAGACCATCACACACACCAGCCTCCCCGGCCACGGACTCCTCACGCTGCCTCGGCAAGGCCAGCAGCATCATCGAGGACCAGTCTCACCCCGGTCACTCCCTCTTCTCTCCTCTCCCATCGGGCGAAAGGTAGAGAAGTGTGAAAACGCACACACCTCCAGATTCAGGGACAGTTTCTTTTCCCGACTGTTATCAGGCAGCTGAACCATCCTATCACCAACTAGAGAGCGATCCTGAGCTAACATCGACATTATTGGAGACCCTCAGCTATCGTCTGATATTTAGGGACGACAGATGGCACAATGGGCTAAGTGTTCGGCTGGCAACCGGAAGGTAGCCGGTTCGAATCCCGCTTGGAGTGCATACTGTCGTTGTGTCCTTGGGCAAGACACTTCACCCACCTTTGCCTGTGTGTGACTGTGTGTGAATGTGTGTGAGTGATTGGTGGTGGTCGGAGGGGCCGTAGGCGCAGATTGGCAGCCACGCTTCCGTCAGTCTGCCCCAGGGCAGCTGTGGCTACAGAAGTAGCTTACCACCACCGAGTGTGACTGAGGAGTGAATGAATAATGCGATGTAAAGCGCCTTGAGTATTAGAAAGGCGCTATATAAATCCCATCCATTATTATTATTATTATTATTATCGTCAATCAGACTTTATTGGCCTGTTATATGAAGAAGGTTAAAAATCTGCACCTCCTCAAAATCTCCCGGTCCTTGTCCCACCTGCTGGCAAATTGCAAATGCAACATAGCTGTGACTTAGCCGGTAGTCTGCCAGTGTCTGAGTCACACCAGTTATGTGTTTGAACATCAACCTGAGTCTTAAATCTAAACTCAATCTGGATAGCGAGACTATAATAGAGTCACAGAGTCTTACAGAGTGGAAACGGGCCCTGTGACCCAATCTGCCCATACCAACTAATGTGCCTCATCTACACTAGTCCCACCGGCCTGCGTTTGGCCCATATGCCTCCAAACCTGTCCTATCCATGTGCTTAAGAAGGAACTGCAGATGCTGGAAAATCGAAGGTACACAAAAATGCTGGAGAAACTCAACGGTTGCAGCAGCATCTATGGAGCGAAGGAAATAGGCAACGTTTCGGGTTTCTCCAGCATTTTTGTGTACCTGTCCTATCGATGTACCTGTCCAAATGTTTCTTAAACCATGCGATAGTCCCAGCCTCAACTACCTCCTCTGGCATCTCGTTCTATACGCCCACCATCTTTTGTGTGAAAAAGTTGCCCCTCAGGTTCCTATAAGTTCTTCCCCCCCCCCCCCCCCCTCACCTTGAACCTATGTCCTCTGGTTCTCGATTCCCCTGCTCTGGGCAAGAGACTCGATCTAGATGTTTACCCGATCTATTCCTCTCATGATTTTGTACACTTTTCTGGACGGGGCATTGGACGGAGGTCTTTGGAGTGTATACTGTCGTTGTGTCCTTGGGCAAGACACTTCACCCACCTTTGCCTGTGTGTGAATGTGTGTGAGTGATTGGTGGTGGTCGGAGGGGCTGTAGGCGCAGAAGATTCCTATTCTGCAAACAAACAGGAGTATTTTGACAAATATTATCCCTTTTTGATCATTATTTCAATAGCTCGTTGGACCTGGGTCTGTGTGAATTTGTAATCGAGTCCCTTACGTGACGTGTTACAATAATGCTTCTCATGAGCTTGAAGCATGCGGATGGAACGAGCTGTGGCCATGAAAGGCGCTATCTAAACGATAATGCTTATGGTCTTTCAGAGCGGATCACCAAACCACGGCTGATTGAGATAAATTCAAATTTGAATCCTGGAATTTAGAAGTGTAGCTTAGTTTAGTTTAGAGATACAACGCAGAAACAGGCCCTTCAGCCACCGAGCCTGCACCGACCAACGATCCCCGCATACTAACGCTATCCTACACACACTAGGTACAATTGACAACCCAAGCCAATTAACCGACTGACATGCACGTCATTGGAGTGTGGGAGGAAACCGGAGCACCCGGGGAAAACCCACGCAGTTCAAGGGGAGAACGCACAAACTCCATACAGACAGCACCCTAATTATGCCCCTGTCCCACTTAGGAAACCTGAACGGAAACCTCTGGAGACTTTGTGCCCCACCCAAGGTTTCCGTGCGGTTCCCGGAGGTTGCAGGTGGTTGCCGGAGGTTGCCGGTAGTGGAAGCCGGTAGGGAGACTGACAAAAACCTCCTGGAACCTCTGGGAACCGCACGGAAACCTTGGGCGGGGCGCCAAGTTCGCCAGAGGTTTCCTAAGTGGGACGGGGCATTATTAGTCAGGATCGAACCCGGGTCTCTGGCGCTGTGAGGCTGTGTCACCGTGCCATCCTTAAGGTAGAATTAAAACAAGGAGATTAAACAGGTTCATGCCGAGAACGTTGAGAAAGAAAAACTCCACCTTAAAAATCCATCTGGTGTCTGACGATAGGGGCAGCACGGTGGCGCAGCGGTAGAATGGCTGCCTCACAGCGCCAGAGACCCGGGTTCGATCCTGACTATGGGTGCTGTCTGTACCTTCTCCCTGTGACCGCGTGGGTTTCACCCGGGCGCTCCGGTTTCCTCCCACATCCCAAAAATGTGCGGGATTGCCGGTCATTCGGCTTCTGTAAATTGTCCCTAGTGTGTGTAGGGTAGAACTAGTGTGCTGGTCGGCACGGACCAGGCGGGCCGAAGGGCCTGTTTCCACGCTGTATCTCTGAACTGAACTGAACGAAACTAAACTGAACTACACAATTCTTTTTGATTTTTAATTTTTTAACTTTATTTTTAAGAGCACAATAACCATAAGGCGACGCCCCCATGACATAAAGTGTTCCGGAACCTTCTAAACATTTTACCAGCTCTATAATTTAGCGTTCCTTTAAGCCCACACTCATCCCACACCTATATTTCATGCGGCATACATTCGTGTAAATTGCAGGTCCTGTACAAGCTGACAACTTCTCTAGACGTACAGCTGAAAGCTCCATGAACAAAAATACATTTCAAGGAGCCACAACAGTTCAGCAGTTGGCTTACTAATTCAATGTGGTTCCCTACAAATTGCGAGGATGGTCCTGAAAAATACAGTGCAGTACAGTACACGTACAGGCTCTTCAGCCCACAATGTTATGCCAAGCATGATGGTAAAGGGCCTGTCCCACCAGCATGCGACTGCATGCGGCAAGCGCGCCCTAACGTGGTCGCTTGAGCCGTACGGCCTCGCGGGGCCGGTCCCACTTCGATCGCCGGAGCCGTATGGAATTGTGCGGAGCTGGTCCCGACATCGCGCGGGGCTCCGAAAAACTGACCGTGTTCACAAATTCCGCGCGGCAACGGCCTGCCGGCCCGCAGCCGCCTCGACGCCGTGTCACTCACTCGACCTCCCCGCGGCTCCCGCTTCTGGTTTGGTCGCGCTTGCCGCATGCCGTACGGCTCAAGCGACCACGTTAGGCCATGCTTGCTGCATGCAGGCGCATGCTGGTGGGACCAGCCCTTTAGGTCACGCTTGCCGCTTGCAGGTCGCATGCTCGTGGGACAGGCCCTTAAGACCATCTCTTATCTACCTGCTCATAATCCATATCTCTGCATTCCCCGCATGTTTATATGTCTATCCAAGGGTCTCATAACAACCACTTCTCATTTCTGCCTCAACCACCAATCCCCTGATTACTAAATACTAGTCCAACCTCCGCAGTTTTGGGGACAGAGCCTTCTCCAGGGCAGCTCCCAGGCTCTGGAACTCCCTCCCCCAACTGATCCGCAATTCCGTGTCCCTCCCCATCTTCCAGTCCCGCCTCAAGACCCATCTCTTCACCTCTGCCTATCCTTAGCCCCACGTCCCCGTCCCTTTTCATCTGTGCATTAATTGCCTCATGCTGTGTTTTGTATTGAATTCTGTCTTTACTTTGTGTACTAGTCATGTCTCTACTATTTATTTCATTCCCCTTACATGTTTTTCCTATACATGCTCAATTTTTGTAAGGTGTCCTTGAGACTCTTGAAAGGCGCCCATAAATAAAATGTATTATTATTATTATTAAATTGCCCCACACACCTCACTGAAGAAGGGTTTCGGCCCGAAACGTTGCCTATTTCCTTCGCTCCATAGATACTGCTGCACCCGCTGAGTTTCTCCAGCTTTTTTGTGTACCTTCGATTTTCCAGCATCTGCAGTTCCTTCTTAAATACCTCATTTAAACGTTGACCCCTCACCTTAAAGCTGTGCCCATGTGTGTAGGAAGGGACTGCAGATGCTGGTTTACACCGAAGATGGAGACAAAATGATGGAGTAACTCAGCGGGTCAGTCAGCATCTCTGGAGAGAAGGAATGGGTGACGTTTCGGGTCGAGACCCTGCTTCAGACTGGCGTTTCAGGTCGAGACCCTTCTTCTGAACGTCTGAAGAGTCTGAAGAAGGGTGAGTTCAGTTAGGTTGATTGTCACGTGTACCGAGATACTGTGAAAAGTTTTAGTTATCACCTCTTCCTTTCTCCCAGAGATGCTGCAGAATATAGATGAAGGCCCAAAGTCCAATGTCCACAATGGGGTAGAGGTGAATCGGACAGTCCACAAACTCATGGAAGGGCCGTTCAGAAGCCTGATAACAGAGGGGAAGAAGCTGTTCCTTTGAGCTATTGAAATCGTCCATGCCCAAAATATAACAATCTTTCTCGTTGTAAATACATAGCAAAAATAAAAAGTTCAGAACCTAAGAATATTTTTTTTTTGTTTGTTAACGCCTCATTAAACAGGTTGCAGTGAGTTTAAACGCTGGGACGTCAGAGGGGCGTAGAAATCCAAACGCACTTGCCTCATCCATGGGGGATGTAACCAGTAATCACCAAACTAGCAATTTACAATCCATGGGGCGCATTGTGGAAATGACACATGTGGGTTAATGAAGCATCTAAGTCTGAGTTCAATTGTTGCACTTCCATGCTATTTAGCAAATATCATAACAATATCATTGTTTCGATACTTCTACTGGTGTGCGTGTAATTTTGAGGGGTAAACAGAAAAATAGAAGAAAACTAGCGAGGAAACACAGGAACGTCGAAAGCTGTTTTGACAAAGCGTAACACAGTTTTGGACAAAACAACACATTTACCGTAAGCATTTAAAACGGTACTTTATTCTTTGTGCTAATACGGCACCACTAAAAAGTTCTTCATCATTATTTTCTTTTCCGGCCACCTATCACAAATTCAACATATATATTTTGGTGCATTATCAGGGAATATGGGGAGAAGGCAGGAACGGGGTACTGATTGGGGATGATCAGCCGTGATCACATTGAATGGCGGTGCTGGCTCGAAGGGCCGAATGGTCTCCTCCTGCATCTATGTTCTATTGTCTATGAATCTGTTTTGATTTGTGATAGACTTTTGTCTTCTGCTCCTCACACACAAGCCAAACATGAGGACAGTACAAAGTTTCGTTTCGTTTAGTTTAGAGATGCAGTGGCCCTTCGGTCCACCAATGCCGCCCCGTACTACAACACGATCCTACACACGCACCAGGGTCGATTTACAATTGTACCAAAGCCAATTAACCTACACACCTGTACGTCTTTGGAGTGTGGGAGGAAACCCACGCGGTCTGGGGGAGAACGTCCAAACTCCGTACAGACAGCAACCGTAGTCAGGATTGAACCCGGGTCTCTGGAGCTATAAGGCAGTAGCTCCACCATGGTGCCACCCCTTATGTGTGGTAAATGTGGGCATTCTGCACCTTTTTGCACAGGATTACATATTTGCCCTGCAAAGTACCCAATGAGTCCTGGCACTATCTTCAGCTCGTTGCCATTAGACAAAGCACCTGCATCCCTGAGAACTCAGCATAAGGTCTCTCTGCCTTTAATCTCTAAACCAAATATATAAACTGTGCACAGTGGCGCAGCGGTAGAGTTGCTGCCTTTATGCCCCTGTCCCACTTAGGAAACCTGAACGGAAACCTCTGGAGACTTTGCGCCCCTCCCATGGTTTACGTGCGGTTCCCGGAGGTTGCAGGTGGTTGCCGGAGGTTGCAGGTAGTGGAAGCAGGTAGGGAGACTGACAAAAAACCTCCGGGACCCGCACGGAAAACATGGGTGGGGCGCAAAGTCTCCAGAGGTTTCCGTTCAGGTTTCCCAAGTGGGACAGGGGCATTACAGTGCCAGAGTCCTGATCTACCCGATCCCTACCATGGGCGCTGTCTGTACGGAGTTTGTAAAGACGTACGTGTCTGTAGGTTAATTGGCTCGGTATAAATGTAAATTTGATCCTAGTGTGCGTCGGATAGTGTTAGTGTGCGGGGATCGCTGGTCAGTGCGGACTCGGTGTGCCGTTTCCACGCTGTATCTCTGAACTAAACTAAACTAAGATATAAAAGAAGAGAGACACAAAATGTTGGAGTAACTCAGTGGAACAGGCTGCATCTCCATTCCTTCTATCCAGAGATGCTGCCTGTCCTGGTGAGTTACTCCAGCATTTTGTGTCTATCATTGATTGAAACCAGCATCTGCAGTTCCTTCCTACACATAAGGTATACAAAGGTGGTTTGAGGAAGCATCTTCGAGGAGGTGCAGTGTATTGTGCATTCTTGTGAAAGAATGAACTACAGATGCTGGTTTAAACCGAAGATAGACACAAAAAGACTGAAGAAGGGTCTCGACCCGAAACGTCACCCATTCCTTCTCTCCAGAGATTGCTGCTGCCTGTCCCGCCGAGTTACTCCAGCTTTTTGAGTCTATCCTCGTGCATTCTTGTGAACCTGCCTCTGGAGCTGGTTGCCGCTCACTCAGAGCATCGAGTAAACACAACCTTCGCAGCTGCCAGACAGTCAGTGTTGAACGGAAATGCGAGCCTGGTGCAAAGAATGTTACAAGGAACGAGCTCGTGCGATGGTTTCATGGAGTAGCAACTTCTCCCTCGGGCTGGGAAATGAGTGCAGGGCTTGCTGCTTGCTTGCAGGTTGCTGGCATGTTGGCTGCCTTTACTGCAGGAGTCTGGCACATCAAATGCTGCGAGCAGTGCTGACAAAAGGGATGTGCCATCCTGAGCTGTAAGTCGCATCTAGTTCAACACAACACAGTGAAGTACAAAATGCTGGAGTAACTCAGGCGGGCCGGCAGCCTCTACGGAGAACATGGATAGGTAATGTTTCTGGTCGGATGCCTTCTTCAGACCATAGAACAACTACGGTCATAAGGTCACTCACGATAGGAGCAGAATTAGGCCATTTGGCCCATCAAGTCTACTCCACCATTCTATCATGGCTGATCATTCTCTTCCTCCTATCACTATTTTCCTGCCTTCTCCCCATAACCCCTGACACCCGTACTAATCAAGAATCTATTTATCTCTGCCTTAAAAAAATAGCCACTGATTTGGCCTTCTGCGGCAAAGAATCCCACACATTCACCACCCTCTGACCAAATAAATTTCTCCTTATCTCCTTTCTAAAGGAACGTCCTTTAATTTTGAAGCTACGACCTCTGGTCCTAGTCTCTCCCACTAGTGGAAACATCCTCTCCACATCCACTCTATCCAGGTCTTTCAAGCCAAGTAAAAGGACACAAAGTGCTGGAGTAACTCAATGGGTCATGGAGAGCATGAATAGGTGACGTTTCAGGACATGAGCCTTTTGCCTGATGAATCTGAGGAAGGGTCTTGAACCTAAAATGGCACCTATCTCCAGAGATGCTGTTTGACCTGCTGAGACACCACTCACTCACTGCACAGCCAATACAAGTCTTCTACCCTCAGGCCAGAGATACAAGTCACTCACATTCAGGAGTAAAGGGCCTGTCCCACCAGCATGTGCTGGGGCCGCTCGGAGGTCGAGTGATCCCCATACAGGGCCGGTCCCACCAGCGTGCGACTCCATGCGGCGAGCGCGACCAAACCGGAAGCGGGGGCCGCGCGGATGTCGAGTGAGTGACGTGAAGTTCGAGCGAAGTCCGCGGGAAGTTCGCGCTTGACGTACTGCGTCGAGACGCTGCGTATGCCCGTCGAGGCGGTGCGTACGGCGTCGAGGCGCCTGCGGGCCGGCAGGCCGTTGCCGCGCGGAATTTTTGAACACGGTCAGTTTTTCGGAGCCCCGCGCGATGTCGGGACCAGCTCCGCACAACTCCATACGGCTCCGGCGATCGAAGTGGGGCCGGCCCCGCGAGGCCGTACGGCTCAAGCGACCACGTTAGGTCGCGCTTGCCGCATGGAGTCGCATGCTCGTGGGACCGGCCCTTAAGAGAGCCATGTCGAGTTTCATGCCTACAACCATAGTTTTTTTTTAGTTTTTTTTTAAATATTTTATTTTATTAGAAGTAAGTACAGTCATATGGCACCAAAGTGCCTAATATATATTTTCATAATACATTTTATGTACAACTTCTTTTTTTTTTTTTTTTACATTGAAAAAAGAGTAGAATAAGAAAAAGAAGTTAGATAGTAAAGGATAGAAAGATGTGAAATATATAGTGTGTGAAAAAAGAAAACGAGTAAATGAAGAAAATTGAGAGAGAAAATAGAGAAAAGAAAATAAAATTAAAAAGAAAAGGAGATCATTATTTATAATCTTGACCAACCCTCGTCCAGTCCTGAAACAGTTATTTTTTACAATTGTGTTGCATCATATGATTCCAAAAAAACGACGAATGGAGACCAACTCGTTATGAATTGGTCTGATTTATCCATTAGGAGGAATCGCATTTCCTCAAGATGAGCGGTGAGGAAATGCGATGCCTACAACAATAGTTGATCTATTTATTTATTCATTTATCTATATATACATTTTTAACATTCTTTTAATGTTTTTATTCCTATTCTTCATGTATTGTGCTTTGCAAGTTTTACCTACTGACCCACTGTTGGACTGCTGGTATATGCGATGTGTGTGGTATATTGTGTTGTGTTAGAAACATAGAAACATAGAAAATAGGTGCAGGAGGAGGCCATTCTAGGTATTGCTCGGTATGTGAACTGTACACACACTGATGTTCTGCACAAGTGAAGTTCCTAACGGATAAATAAAGTTAATTGATTGATTGATTGATTGATGAGTTACTCCCGCGCTTTGTGTCCTTTTGTGCATCAACCAGCACCTGCAGTTCTCACTATCGACCAAGTAGCATTGTTGCTGAGCAGACAAGGATGCAGTGGCTGCACGGCACCTCTCCAGATTTCCATTCTGATTCGTGCAATGTCGTTGGAGAACTCAAATTCTAATAATTAAATACATCTGGAATACAAAGAACAGCACCAACAATGGTGACTCACGAGATGAGAAGATAGTTGTAATCAAAATGATCTCTTTTACCCATGATTCAGCCTTAAGGGCCTGTCCCACTGTACGAACTAATTCAAGAGCTCTCCCGAGTTTAAAAAAAAATCAAACTCGTGGTAAGCAGGTAGAATGTACGTAGCGGGTACGTCGAAGCTCGGGATGTCTCTTAGCGGCTCGTAACGCTAACGGCAGGTACTCGGGAAACGCGGTAAGCTCGGGAAGACTCGTGAAGATTTTTCCACATCCCAGGACACATGAAAATAGCAGAGGAAGTGTAGATACACAATTTGATACTACCTAAATGACTTTAAATATTTCTGATAAGCCATTTAGAACGGAGACGAGGAAACACTTTTTCACACAGAGAGTTGTGAGTCTGTGGAATTCTCTACCTCAGAAGGCGATGGAGGCCGGTTCTCTGGATATTTTCAGAGCTAGATAGGGCTCTTAAAGATAGCGGAGTCAGGGTTTATGGGGAGTAGGCAGGAACGTGGTACTGATTGGGGATGATCAGCCACGATCACATTGAATGGTGGTGCTGGCTCGAAGGGCCGAATGGCCTACTCCTGCACCTATTGTCTATTGTCTATGTGAACAGGAAGATTGAACATTTGTGTAAAGCTCATGCCATTGAGAAAGAGAGCAGAGAAGATTTACGAGGATGTTGCTAGGAATCGAGGGCCTGGGCTATAAGGAGAGGTTGGGCAGCACAGGACCTTATTCCTTGGAGCGCAGGAGGCTGAGAGGTGATCTTGTAGAGGTGTACAAAATCATGATGGGAGTCGATAGGGTGAATTAATTTTCATCCAGAGTAGGGGAATCAAAAGCACGAGAACATCCATTTAAGGTGAGAGGGAAAGACTTAACATGAACCTGAGCGGCAACTTTTTCACACAGAGAGCGGTGGAACAAGCAGCGAGAGGAGGTAGTTGAGACAGGTACGTCAAGACACTTGGACAGGTACGTGGATTGGAAATCTCCAGGGGGATATGGCCTAAACTCGGGCTAATGGGACTAACTTAAATGGGGCATCTTGGTTGGCTTGGACTTTGAGCTGAAGGGCCTGTTCCCATGCTGTATGGCTCTATGGTTCTAGCTGAGATGGGGCACCCTAGTCGGCATGGACGAGATGGGCCGAAGGGCCTGTTTCTATGCTGCATGGCTCTACGTTTCCAGCTGAGACGGGGCACCTTAGACGGCGTGGACGAGATGGGCCGAAGGGCCTCTTTCCGTGCTGTACAACCCTACAGCTTCACCTGAAGGCCGACAGGTGGGGGGGGGGGGGGGGGGGGAGCTACAACATGGGGGGGGGGGGTACAGAGCCTCAGCACTGCGCCGGAAGTTTCGCCTGACCCCTTTGCACGGAAAGCGAAAGCAGAGGCGGGCGTTCGAAGCCGCCGCTCCCGCCGCCTCGGGGAGCGCTGGGCAGAGCGAGGCAAAGAAACATTTCTTCCGGGGGCCCATGAATTATTCACGACCAATTGATCGGTGACACTCGAGTGCACTGGATTCTAGTTGGCAGGCCGTTCTTGGCCTAGTTTTATTTCAAACGAGGCAAATGCTTCCCATGCAAAGTTGTGTAACCATGCCTGCTGTTTTTATTTCTTTTGTGGCAGTGCCATTACTCAAAGTCTTGGGTTGCCAAACAAAAATTTGGATGGTGATCACACTTGCTTGGCTTGCAATTTAGTTGGTTGATTCTTAAGTAATCCAAACCAAGAAACAAGCCGGCAATTAGTACTGGGAAATCATAATTCATCATTGATATAATAACACATTAATAGTTTGTAAATGTAATACCTTTATTCTTTTGAGAGGGGGGGGGGGGGGGTGGGTTTGGGACACAGGTTCAGATTACACCTAATGGGTGGGGATGGGAAACTGCGAATTATTTTTTTTGTGATCTACAGTCGCCAAATGCCATAATAAATAAGCTCTCTGAGATTTAGCACAAGCCGTAATTTAAGTAGGTGTTTGTGCATTAGATGGTGGGAACAAAATCTGTTCACATAATTCTTTCAACTAATACCTTTCCTATTTCACACCTTGGGGATGCTAGGATGGATACAAGTTTTCTGCATTGGAGAAAAGCCACTTTGAAAGTAAAAAGCAGAGTAGAATGTGAAATATACTTGAGATGTGCACTAATGTAGAGTGCTGACGTGGGCAGCAGGTTCCAACTCTTTCAGGCCGGCCAGTGTAGATGGCATTCAAGTTTGTTGGCACATTGGCATAGCTGGTAGATCTTGCCTCATGGTGCCACATGCAATCTGTTTGATCCTGACCTTAGGTGCTGACCGGGTGGAGTCTGCACGCTCCCTTTTCATTTTCAAGAGAGAGTGCGAGTTTTTAAGGGTGAGTTTGATTTACCTCTTAGGGCAGGGGTTGACAACCTTGTTCTGCATAGGAGGCCGGGACGCGTGTCTGTAAGCGGATGGCGGGCCACATCTATCACGTGTAGTCATGGATCCCGCCCCCATCCCGCGCCGGATGGCAGGCATCAAATCACGTGTTCACAGAAGGTGGACAAAAATGCTGGAGAAACTCAGCGGGTGAGGCAGCTTCGTGCAATCCTTGCGTGTCTCACCCACTGAGTTTCTCCAGCATTTTTGTCTACTTTTGATTTATCCAGCATCAGCGGTTCTTTCTTAAACGTGTTCACAGAAGGTGCGCGGCCGTGCCGGCTGCTTTGCGCAGGACGCGGTACGGCCAGAGCTCGGCGCTCGGTGGGCCGGATGATTACGGGGAAAAAAAATCCGTCTGCAGGGCGGATGATTATGGGTTACGGGCCGCATTCGGCCCGGGGGCCGTAGGTTGCCAACCCCTGTCTTAGGGCTAAGGGAATCAAGGGATATGGGGTAAAAGCCGGAACGGGGTACTGATATTGGATGATCAGCCATGAGCATATTGAATGGCGGTGCTGGCTCGAAGAGTCGAATGGCCTACTCCTGCATTTATTTTCTATGTTTCTATGCTTCCTCCCTTACATTTGACCTCCCAAAGTGTAACACCTCGCACTTGCTCGGATTAAACTCCATCTGCCATTTCCCCGCCCATTTCTGCAGCTGAACTATTTCCCGCTGTATACTATGACAGCCTTCCTCACAGTCCGTGAGCCCAGCAATCTTAGTGCCATCTGCAAACTTACTAACCAACCTGTCTACATTTATGTCCAAAGTAGACAAAAATTGCTGGAGAAACTCAGCAGGTGAGGCAGCATCTATGGGGAAAAGGAATAGACAGTGTTTCGGGTCAAGACCCTTCTTCAGACTGATGTCGGGAGTGGGGGGGGGGGGGGAAGAAAGGAAGAGGCGGAGACAGTAGGCTATGTGGGAGAGCTGGGAATGGGGAGAGGAAGGTGGGAGAAAGCAAGGACTACCTGAAATTAGAGAAGTCAATGTTCATACCGCTGGGGTGTAAACTACCCAAGCGAAATATGATTTGTTGTTTCGATTTTTCCAGCATCTGCAGTTCCTTCTTATACATTTATGTTCGTCATTTATGTATATCCCAAACAGCAGAGGTTCCCAGCGCAGATGGCTCCACTGGTCACAGGCCTCCAGCATGAATATTGTCCTTCCACCACAACCCTCTGTCTTCACAAGTTCACAAGTTATAGTAGTAGAATTAGGCCATTCGGCCCATCGAGTCCATTCCGCCATTCAATCATTGCTGATCTCTGCCTCCTAATCCTATTTTCCTACTTTCTCCCCATAACCTTCGACACCCGTTCTAATCAAGAATTAGTCTATCTCTGCTTAAAAAAAACATCCACTGACTTGCCCTATGTGGCAATGAGTTCCACAGATGAACCACCCTCTAACTAAAGAAGTTCCTCCTCAACTCCTTTCTAAAAGAGCGCCCTTTAATTCTGAGGCTGTGACCTCTGGTCTCAGACTCTCCCACCAATGGAAACATCCTTCCCACATCCACTCTATCCAAGCCTTTCATTATTCTGTAAGTTTCAATGAGGTCCCCCCCCCCCCTCAACCTTCTAAACTCCAGCGAGTAGAGGCCCAGTGCTGTCAAATTCTCATCAAATGCTAACGCTCAACCCTGGAATAATTCTGAAAACCTCCTCTGGACCCTCTCCAGAGCCAGCACATCCTTCCTCAGATATGGAGCCCAAAACTGCTCAAGGTACTCCAAATGCGGCCTTACTAGCACCTTACAGAGCCACACTATACCAGTTCTGTCACTATTAATCCCATGTATTAATCTTCTGGATTACCCTACCATGGGGGAAGTTATCAAATGCCTTTCTATAATCCAGGTAGTCTGAAGAAGGGTTTCGCCCCGAAACGTTGCCTATTTCCTTCGCTCCATAGATGCTGCCGCACCTGCTGAGTTTCTCCAGCACTTTTGTCAACTTTCCAGGTAGACAATGTCCACCGCCCTACTCTCTCCCATCATCTTCGTCACCTCATCAAAAACTCAATCACGTTAGTAAGACTCAAAAAACGTGATCAAGTTAGTAAGACTTTAGACTTTAGAGATACAGCAGCGAAACAAGCCCTTTGGCCCAACGAGTCCATGCTGACCAGTAATCGCCCCATGCACTAACACTAAGGGCAATTTTACCGAAGCCAATTAACCTCTATGTCTTCGGAGTATGGGTGGAAACAGGAGCACCCGGAGAAAACAGACAGCACCCATGGTCAGGATTGAACCCGAGTCTCCGGCGCTGTACGGCAGCAACTCTACCACTGCGCCACCGTGCCGGCCTTAGACATGGGAAAGCTCACATGCAGACAGGAGGACCTCCACACTGTTTTACACAGTGTAGTTTAGAGATACAGCGCGGAAACAGATCCTTCTGCTCACCGAGTCCGCACCGACCAGCAATCCTCGCACATTTAACACTATCCTACTACACACAATGGACAATTTACATTTGTACCAATCCAATTGACCTACAAACCTGTACGTCTTTGGAGTGTGGTAGAAACCGAAGATCTCGGAGGAAACCCACGCACACGGAGAACGTACATACTCCGTACAGACAGCGCCCGTAGTCGGGATCGAACCCAAGTGTCTGGCGCTGTAAGGCAGCAACACCGCCGCTGCCCCACCGTGCTGCCGTATTGACATGGCATTTTTAAGGTGAGAGTCTCAATTGGCATTTGCAGGCAAATATCACAGAGAGATGAATCAGACTCAAGCTGAACCCTCTCCTTACCCACCATGTGTATATGCACGCATGCACAGAGGCACAAGGACACGCATACAAGCACGCACACACAAACCTACATACAAACAGACACACACATACATACACCTCGACACAAAGACAGACAGGTACACTTATAAATACACACACACACACACAAACCTACACACAAACACAGCACATACATATAGACACAAAGACAGATTAGTTAACAATGATCCATTCTACATTCATCTTGATCTCCACCCCTTTGTATCATTTTCACACCTTGCACTTCCTTATCTCTGTATCTCCTTCTCCCCTGATTCAGTCTGAAGAAGGCTCTCGAACCGAAACATCACCCATTCCTTCTCTCCAGAAATGCTGCCTGTCCCGCTGAGTCGCTCCAGCATTTTGTGTCTATCTTCAGTTTAAACCAGCAGCTGCAGTTCCTTCCCACAACAGGCACGCTTAAGGGCCTGTCCCACGAGCATGCGACTCCATGCGGCAAGCGCGACGTAAAGCCTGCAGCTGCCTCGACGCCGTATGCACGGAGGTCGAGTGAGTGACGCGAAGTTCGAGCGAAGTCCGACGGGCGTACGCCGTCGAGGCGGCTGCGGGCGGCTACTGGTCTCGACATCGCGCGGGGATCCGAAAAACTGAGTTTTTCGGAGCCCCGCGCAATGTCGAGACCAGTCCCGCACAACTCCATACGGCTCCGGCGATCGAAGTGGGACCGGCCCCGCGAGGCCGTACGGCTCAAGCGACCACGTTAGGTCGCGCTTGCCGCATGCAGGCGCATGCTGGTGGGACCGTCCCTTTAGGTCGCGCTTGCCGCATGGAGTCGCATGCTCGTGGGACAGGCCCTTTACACATCCACACACCCAAGCAAGGGCCGAATGGCTTCGAAGGGCCGAATGGCCTCCTCCTGCACCTATTTTCTATGTATTTTTCTATATACACAAACAGACACACGCATACATGCACCTAGACACAAAGACGCACAAGTACATTTATATATACGCACACACAAACATGCACACAGACAGTCACAGACACAAGCAGACAGATAGGCACGCTTATAAATGCGTACACACAAACATACGCGCATACATGTACATACAAACACAAAAATGCATGAAGCATGTACAAAACACGCTGAATTGTGTAGTCAAAGCCACAGCGACCATGAGCTTGAATGCAATGGCACTAATAGCATTCCATTAATTGCATATTAATTTATTACTTCCTCCTCTCCCACATTTGGCAGGACGCAACATTCCAGTATTTCCAGTGAAGTCAGTATTTTTTTTTGTTTTTTTGCAGCTTGCTTTGAGAAACCCTCCGAGCCTCTGTTAGAGTTTGTTGTAGTTTGTTGTCGACAATGTCCACGCCAGCCAAAAACGCCTATTATCCCACTGAACGAAACGGAACAGGTTGATCGCAAGAATTGCCTCAGCCACGGGTCTGTAGCTTTGTGAGGAGTGGTGGTGCCACCGATACTGTAACGTCTTCTAGTATCACTTGTGTTTTGACTGTGCTCTCTGACACGGTTAATAAGAGTAATACAGAGTGTCAAGGGATTCTGATCTTATCATTTCTCACTGTGCAGTCTATAATCAGTGGGCTATGATCTATGCAATATATATCACAGCCCCGCAGAGCCTAAAATACATATTTGAGCCAGCGTTATACCCTGTTATTAACATGAGGGGGGAAAATATCCTTTACGATTTTGCCGAGGAACTTGTTTTTTTTTAAAATGTAAGATTACCACCGCTTCATTACAGGTCTCCCGATTATAGTCGGGTTGCGTTCTTGTAAATATGCGCCTGCCTGTAGCATTGGGATGGTGTAGACAAGACGGAGCCCATCAAGGGAAACAAAAAGCAGATGATAATTAGAGGGAAAATGTTTCAAACTTCATTTCCGTATCGAACCAGAGGACTCGGTGTTTAGACAGACCTATAAGTCGCCTCGTGACCTTACTACTGATATTTAACAAAACATTAATCTTCTTGCCACCAATTATAAAGAATACAGTGATGTGGCTTCTTACTCAGCCAGTGAGTAATAGTAATTCCATTGTTCTTGGTTATTTATGCCCAAGCTGTGCCAGGCAGATGAGGCAAGTTGAGGCTTAGAAATGTTATTATTCAAAACTAGCAATGCATAAAGGCTGATTACACAAGTGTCTGTCTGTTTTTTAACTACAACAGATCACTCCTCCACACAATTCGATAGCAAGGCATGTCAGCTCTTCCTAGATATCACATCACGGGATTATGCCACTGGTGACTTTTCCCACTGGCACACTGTTTCAGTTCGGTATAGTTTAGTTCAGAGAACAGGCCCCTTCGACCCACCCAGCCCGCGCCGACCAGCCATCCCCGCACGCTAACACTACCCCACACACAAAATGCTGGAGTGACTCTGCGGGACAGGCAGCATCTCTGGAGGGAAGGATTGGGTGAAGATTCGGGTCGGGTTCCAAAGAATGGGTCTCGACCCAAAACATCACCCCAAAACTTTGTGGCGTGATGCGGCGAGATGCGGCGTGACGCGGCATGATGACGTTTTACGCGCGGTGTTTTTTCAAGTGTCGCAACGTTTTTTTTGTCGCCGCTGGATTTTGAAATGTACAAAATCTTTTGGCGACACTGATATGATGCCGGCAGTTGCCGGAAAAATTCGCCAAGTGGAACAGGCCCTTAAAAACGTTGGCAGTCTAATCCCCTCATGAGAAGACCAAGGTGTTCATTCTGGTTGGTTTCATGCAGTTTTCTCTCTGAGTGTCAGATACAGTTGAAGACAGACACAACATGCTGGAGTAACTCAGCGGGTCAGGCAGCATCTCTGGAGAAAAGGAATGGGTGACGTTTCGGGTCGAGACCCTTCTTCAGTCTACTTCAGGTGGAGCCCACAATGGTCCATTGTTGGCCGTGGGATAGGTGAAAACGAGTTACACAGGCAGTGAAACTCGAATGGAGACTAGGGTGGGGGGGAGGGACGGAGAGAGAGAAAGAGAGGGGGGGGGGATGCAAGGGTTACTTGGGGTTAGAGACATCACTATTCATACTGCTGGGTCGCGAGCTGCCACAGATACAGTATCGGTTTTGTGCCTGCGTGATTTGAAACGCCAAAGCAGAGCGCCTTATCAATCACTGCCGCAAAAGCAGGACAAACCAAAGTTTCCATCAGTTGGGAGACAAGGCTCTACAAAAACCACTGCACACAGAATATTCATGAAGAACCAGTTTGGTGTTGTAAATCATCTTGGGCACAAATAACAACTCCACAAAGCTAAATCATCATTTCAGAGGTCGCTATAGTGACTGCTTTTATATGAAGGACACATTTATGGGGGGACAATAAATGCTTCGTTGTTCAGTTTTTTTTAACTAGTGATGTTATGACCCCATTGTGAACTAGGTGTAAGCTCGATAAACCTAGGCATCTTCACTTGGAAATTACTTACACCAACTAGAACCAAGACGAGCACAAATAAAGACGACTCCATAAACGGAATCCACTCTGGAATCAATAACAAGACATCGAGTGAAGATTGCCCCTGTCCCACTTAATTTCTTTAAGAAGGAACTGCAGATGCTGGAAAATCGAAGGTACACAAAAAAAGCTGGAGAAACTCAGCGGGTGCAGCAGCATCTATGGAGCGAAGGAAAAAGGCAACGTTTCGGGCCGAAACGTTGCCTTTTTCCTTCGCTCCATAGATGCTGCTGCACCCACTTAATTTCTTACCTTCCACTATCTGCAACCTCCGGCAACCACCTGCAACCTCCGGCAACCACCTTCAACTAGCATCGCAACCGACTTCGACTAAAAAATCACCGATTTTTAAAACGGCAACCTATTTATAGTTTTGGACTTTTTGAAATAATCGCCGGAACATAGAAGAAGCGGAAACCACTTTCGACCATTAGGGAGACGGACAAAAACCTCCGGGAACTGCACGGAAACCTTGGGTGGGGCGCAAAGGTTTCTCCAGAGGTTTCCGTTCAGGTTTCCTAAGTGGGACAGGGGCAGGGGTGGAAAACCCGGGGGGGCCAGAGGGGACACGCCCCCCCCCCCCCCCCCATGTTTTGAGAGGTAGGGGACATCCCCCCCAAGTTTTTGTGATCCCGATTTTAAAATCTCCGCTCTTAGCGCTAGATTGAGCCTCCGAAGCCTCGCGCGTGTGTGTGAGTGTGCGCATGCGCGCGTGGCCGCCAAAAAATTGTGTCCCCCGCCCCCTCCATGTTTTAATAGCGAGTTCCGCTCTTGGACAGGGGCATAGCTCAGCGAGGGAGGCAGTATCTATGGAGCGAAGGAATAGGTGACGTTTTGGGTCGAGACCCTTCTACAGACCTAATATATCTTGGTTGTTTTTGTTTACTGAAATGTTTGCCTTAGTTCAGGCACATTATTACAGTGGTGACCTTTATTTTGACCATCTAGTGAAAGTCAAAGATAAGACAGATTAGATATTGACTCGGATTGTGAAATGCCACAAAATATTCCAACATCAGGGCCTGTTCCAGCAAATCCTGTCGTAGATCTAATTACTATAATACCTGGGCACCTTTGAATTCTTCCATGTTTTTGTTATTTAAAGAACAGGACCAGTGGTACATCCTGAATAAATCAATATTACTTTCCTTGCTAATAACTTTTGTTAATTAGAAAAGAGCTGGTATCAGCTATTACAATTAAAAAAAAGTTTTTTCAACTTTTGCATTTAATTCACGTCGAATCGGCAGTGAGGACAGCAAATTCAATGCTAGCATTTATATCAAGAGGACTGGAATGCAAAAACAGGGATGTAATGCTGCTGAGGCTCTATAAGGCGCTGGTCAGGCCGCATTTGGAGTACTGTGAGCAACTTTGGGCCCTATATCTGAGGAAGGATGTGCTGGCTCTGGAGAGGGTCCAGAGGAGGTTTACAGGAATGATTCCAGGAATGAGCAGGTTAGCATATGATGAGCGTTTGACGGCACTGGGCCTGTACTCGCTGGAGTTTAGAAGGTTGAGGCTGGGGGCCTAGAATGAAAGGCATAGATAGAGTGGATGTGGAAATGATGTTTCCACTGGTGGGAGAGTCTAGGACCACAGGTCACAGCCTCAGAATTAAAGGGCGCTCTTTTAGGAGTTTCTTTAGTCAGCGGGTGGTGAATCTGTGGAACTCATTGCCACAGAGGGTTGTGGAGGCCAAGTCAGTGGATATTTTTAACGCAGAGATAGACAAATTCTTGATTAGAACGGGTGTCAAGAGGGTTATGGGGAGAAGGTAGGAAAATGGGTTTAGGAGGCAGAGATCGGCCATGATTGAATGGCGGAGTGGACTCGATGGGCCGAATGGCCTAATTCTACTCCTATCACTTGTGAACTTGTGAACTTTAGTGTCCGTGAGAAAACTCAGTCAGAGACGCTGGGTAGAGTCGCTGCCTCACAACACCAGAGATCCGGGTTCGATCATGGCCTCGGGTGCTGTCAATGTGGAGTTTGCACGTTCTCCATGTTACCGCGTGGGTTTCCTCTGGGTCCTCTGGTTTTCTGCCACATCCCAAAGACGTGTGGGTTTGTAGTTTAACAGGCCTCTGTAAAAGTGTGTTGGGAGTGAATGAGAAAGTGGGATAACATGGAACTAGTGTGAATGGGTGATTGAGGGTCGGCGCGGACTCGATGGGCCGAAGGGCCTGTTTCCATGCCGTATCTCTTAAAACCAAAGAGAGGAACTTGAAGATTTACAGGATATCTGTTGGCTTATGGTAACGACACGAAGAAGAACCTCAGATTATGGATGTGTTGGAAGATTTTCATCAATCCTGACCGCGAGTGCTGTCCGTACGGAGTTTGCACGTTCTTTCCGCGACCGTGTGGGTTTTCTCCGGGTGCTCCGGTTAATTCCCACACTCCAAAGATGAACATGTTTGTATGTCTCGACCCATTCCTTCCATCCAGAGATGCTGCCTGTCCCGCTGAGTTACTCCAGCTTTTTTGTGTCTATCCTCGGTGTAAACCAGCATCTGCAGTTCCTTCCAACACAAGTCTGTAGGTTAATTGGCTTTGGTCAAAATTGTAAATTGTCCCTAGTGTGTAGGATAGTGCTAGTGTGCGGGGATCGCTGGTCAGTGCGGACTCGGTGGGCCGAAGGGCCTGTTTCCGTTCTGAATCTCTAAACTAAACTAAATTTGCTGAGCGATCTATTCAATAGAATTTAAAGAGTAAGCTATCAGGGGCTGGCTCGGAAACAAGCAATGATGGGACCCCATCATTTTCACCAAGAATGACCTCTCCGGCCCATCGTGAGAGAGAGACACTGTACCTCTCACCCTCCTTTTAATAGCCATTCACAAAACACAAATTGACACTTTGATATGCTAATCTAGCCGAACATAACCTCCGAGAGGGGAGATGGTCGGCAAAGAGTGGGCTATCTGTAGCAAACACAATAAAAGAAAAAAGCCAATTGACGCTTGAATATTGGACCAGTTGGCAGGGTCTTGTGAAGCAATCTGTGCGACACCAATACTTAACCAGAGGCATCATTATCTGTGGGGAATGCAAGAGAAGGATATTTTTGCATGGACGTTATCTTTGTAGAAAATAGAAAATAGGTGCAGGTGGAGGCCATTCGGCCCTTCGAGCCAGCATCTTCCTCATGATGAGGGCAAGCATTTTACTCAGATGATCTTTTCCTCCCAGATCTTCTTCTCGGTCATTCGTTGAGGAGCCTTAGTAAATCTTCCTCTTAAATGGAGGCAGGAGGTGCATACCAACTGAGGTCCAGGCTGGAAGCTGGGAGATATAATAATGGCACTCCTGACCTCTGCATTTATTGAGCACTTCAACTCCTGTCCTAATCTGCTACTTTATATCAGAACTCCATGCCATAAAGAGTAACTAGCATGTAGAACATACTGCTGTGGAGGTCTGGCAGTCACATGTATGAAACCCTTTCGCTCTTCGCAGGCATAATGAATCTCCTGTTGCTATCAGCGGGGGAGTGAGTCTTCCTTCGCTTTTATTGCTTAAAAGTAGTTTTGAACAAATTCCATTTTAACAGCAGCACTCGCACAATTAAAAGGGCAAGACACGGAGCCAAGAACGATCTCATCTGAATATAGCCTGGAGTTTTTTGTTTATGTTTTCACTCCATCTTTAAAAAAAAAAAAAAAAAAAGTTCATTTATATGTTAATATTTGCCAGCTCCCCTGACAAACCACCCATAATTTGTGCCATGGGAATCTGACAAATTTTGTCAGCCCGTCTATGGCTCCACGTTTCAATGCTGGCAATAATCTTGATTAGCAAAACAAAGGGGTCCAAAAGGATCCTGCTGTTTCTAAGACCCCGCTCTCAGGTTACAGTTTGCTAAAGTGGACCTTCCGTCAATGCTGGCTGGGGCTTGAAAAAATTCTCAAAAGAAGCAGAATTTAGGCAAATGAAGCGGCCCTTTTTTGCGCGGACAAAGGGGTTAATTCAATTGAATATGTCTCCAATGACTTATAATAATCATTTACTTAACAAGCATATTGTTCCCAATTCAATGGGAACTGGTGATTTCAAAACGAAAAGTTATAAAGGAATATCTGTTTATTCAAGCTGTGTGGGAAATATAGACAGAGCAGTAATTACAGAATGTGGTATCAATGCTTGTTTAGCAAACTACTGTGAAGTCTTGCAAACATTTCGGAGAAAATTGGGCGCAAATAAAATCCAAGGACTATCCCCCCCACCCACCCCCCAACCCCCGACTTGTCCGATATTTAATTTTATTATTGCTTTCAACGCGCAGCGCTGCCCACTTGAATTTTGTTATCTTCAAAAGCAACGGCGATAAAAGTCTGATGTAAGATGGCAACAAAAAAATAAAAGATAAAACGTGCATTTTGTTCCCAAAAAGAAAAGTGGCGAAAATGAGATGTTCGTGTTGGGAAGCAAGGAATCGTGAGGTATCGGACACAGTCATTACAAGTGTGTTTTCAAACGAAAGGAGAATGAAAGACAGATACAGGCCAGGACATAAATATAACGCAGCAATCAAATACAAAGCACTTTGCCTGTAGTTTTCACGGAGCTCGGAATGAACCCAGCCAGGTTCAAACTCTAGATAAATCAGTACTCAAAGATCTGAAAAGCTAATAGGGCTGGGTTTGTTCCAATTCATTATTTTGGTTGAACATTGTGAAGAATGTTTAGTTATATATTAAAATCCAAGGTACAACTAGTCCCAAACAAATCCAAGAAAAAAATTCCATTACATTTCGAGAGCGGCGGGTCAAAGGTCGCTTGCTTGCTTGCTGCTGCTGTTGTTGTTAAAACCAGCATTTTAATGCATTAACGCTATAATTTCAGCTAATTGCTATCTGCCAACAGATAAGAGGTATAGGTTTTCTGAGAGGCTGCATCAAAAACGTTATCTAGTCAGAAATCAGACTTCATTCAACTTCAGCTCGAGCAGAGAGATTGTCAAAGAATGCAATTTTTTTTAATGAACTTTAAGAAAAAACTTGTGTAACTAAAATACCATTTAATGATACACAGGTTTCATGGAATTGTCAATAAAAACCTCGACAAGGGCTATATCATATCAGTCTATTTGCTGTCACAAGCAGGCTGTTGGAAATACATTTACATCCCCGCATAACAGGTTTGACCTTAGAAATGTCAACCCTTGCCAAAGCATTGTTAATTTTAACTATTGCGAGGAATTCCCAGAATTGGCTCACGTTACATTATTAATACACATTGTCTGTGGTGAGTCAGAGCCCAATCAATTGGAAATGAAAGGAAGAAAGATTAATTTAACACAAACATGTGCAGCGACGTAATTATATGTGTTGTTTATGAACCACTGGTGCCATGTCACAGATAACAACCCCCCAACTGCGATATAAAGACTTAATCCAATTCCACAGAAAATCTGTTCCAACTTTCAGTTAAGCTTGGAAGTTATCTCACTTTAGGGCAATATAAAACTGTAAATACATAATGAGGTATGACATTATTGCACAAACATTTACTGTGAGTGATTTATAAACCCCAAGTAATATTCTCTTGAATTAGAGCTCTGGTTGTGTATCACAAAGGAAACTAAAAATGATGCATTTTTTTTACAACTAGCAAGATTTACTGTGGTGCTTCCATTTTTTAATTATCTTTCGGTGTAATATGTACTGTGTTTAAAGAAAAGGAATAGGTGACGTTTCAGGTCGAGACTCTTCTTCAAACTGTCTGAACAAGGCAGGCACTCTGAAGAAGGTACGCAAAAATGCTGGAGAAACTCAGCGGGTGCAGCAGCATCTATGGAACGAAGGAAATAGGCAACGTTTCGGGCCGAAACGTTGCCTATTTCCTTCGCTCCATAGATGCTGCTGCACCCGCTGAGTTTCTCCAGCATTTTTGTGTACCTTCGATTTTCCAGCATCTGCAGTTCCTTCTTAAACAGCCAGTCTGAAGAAGGGCCTCGACCCGAAACGTCACCCATTCCTTCTCTCCAGAGATGCTGCCTGTCCCGCTGAGTTACTCTAGCATTTTGTGTCTATCCTCGGTTTAAACCAGCATCTGCAGTTCCTTCCTGCACATGGACTACGTTTATCTATTTTACCGATTATGGTTTTTTTCTCTCTCTCGTTTCACAAATGCATAGTTTACACTACCAAAAATGGTTGACTTCTGTGGATGCACTTAGACAATCATAGAAATATAGAAACATAGAAAATAGGTGCAGGAGTAGGCCATTCGGCCCTTCGAGCCTGCACCACCATTCAATATAATCATGGCTGATCATCCAACTCAGTATCCTGTACCTGCCTTCTCTCCATACCGCCTCCCTGATCCCTTTAGCCACAAGGGCCACATCTAACTCCCTCTTAAATATAGCCAATGAACTGGCGTCAACTACCTTCTGTGGCAGAGAATTCCACAGTTTCACCACTCTCTGTGAAAAATGTTTTTCTCATCTTGGTCCTAAAAGATTTCCCCTTTATCCTTAAACTGTGACCCCTTGTTCTGGACTTCCCCAACATCGGGAACAATCTTCCTGCATCTAGCCTGTCCAACCCCTTAAGAATTTTGTACGTTTCTATAAGATCCCCCCTCAATCTTCTATATTCTAGCGAGTACAAGCCGAGTCTATCCAGTCTTTCTTCATATGAAAGTCCTGACATCCCAGGAATCAGTCTGGTGAACCTTCTCTGTACTCCCTCTATGGCAAGAATTTCTTTCCTCAGATTAGGAGACAAAAACTGTATGCAATACTCCAGGTGTGGTCTCACCAAGACCCTGTACAATTCAATTCAATTCAATTCAATTCAATTAAAAAAATTTGAACATTTGAAAAAAAAAAAAAAAAAAAAGGAGATAAAATCTGTACGCAATACTCCAGGTGTGGTCTCACCAAGACCCTGTACAACTGCAGTAGAACCCACTGCTCCTATACTCAAATCCTTTTGCTATGACCTGACCTCAGATGGTATACCTGCTGTGAGTCTGAAGATGGGTCTCAAGCCGAAACTTCACTCATTCCTTCTCACCAGAGATGCTGCCTGCCCCGCTGAGTTACTGCAGTATTTTACACAAGCATATGTATCTGCTGTTCAGTTAATCCATTGAAGGTGGACAACTGTGTGTGTGTTACCAGACCGTAAAAATAATATTTATCATCAAATTAAAACTGCACTGTTTGGAAATATCTCCGTAATTTTGACTGTGTTATCCCGAAGTTCGACAGCGAGCAGGAAAAAAAAATCTACTGTGGTGCTGAACACTTACAGATGGCGACTTTATCATAATTGGATATTGATAAAACATTTTCACAAAAAAGAGATGGTTGATGAAAGAATGCCCGACAAAGGAACTATCTAAAAACCAACGAAACAATGTGGTTTTAACAAGAACTCCTATATATAAACTGATGCATGGCACAAATTAACTACAGCTTACCCATGGAATTTGGAGGAAAAAAACACACACACACCCACTAGTATTTTAAAGACAATGACATTCTTTATAATTGAGATTTGCTAAATATTGCTTTGGAAAGACAGTTTTTATAAATCTCGGGGCCAATTGCAGGTGCAGATTCAACCTTCATATTTATAGAATATAAAAAAACCCATCATTAATCATTGTTCATTTGCATATTTGAAGCTTTCCTTTCCCTGGGCCTGACAGACAATATTGCTCTGTTAGACTATTAAAGAAGACACTGACAAGATTTTCGCAGTTCCTTTTGTATTGTGGATTTTCATAATTAATCAATATAAAAGAAAGAGGAATGATACGCTAACAGCTAATTAAAAGGCTTGTTCACCTTGTACACACAGGGATCTTTACAACTTTATTAAACTGCAACGCATTAAAACAGCGTTATCTGCAACCTAATTCATGTCAAATTTTTTTTTTGCATGATTGTTTTTATAGATTTGATAGACTTGTCTTCTGCTCCTCACACCAGACAATATGAGAACAACACATAGTTGAGTTTAGAGACACAGCTCGGGAACAGGCCCTTCGGCCCACCGAGTCCGCGCCGACCAGCGATCCCCGCACACTAACGTTATCCTACACGCGCGAGGGACAATTTACATTGTTACCAATCCAATTCAACTACTGACTTGCACGTCTTCGGAGTGTGGGAGGAAACCAAAGATCTCGGTCACACGAGGAGAACGTGCAAACTCCGTTACGGACAGCAGGATCGAACCCGGGTCTCCGGCTCTGTAATGCAGCAACACTACAGCTGGGCCACCGTGCCTCCCTGTAAATGGAGTAACTCAGCGGGTGAGGCAACACCCCTGGAGAACATGGATGGACACCGTTTTGGGCCGGGACCCTTCTTCAGACAGAAAGGTAGGAGATCGGCAGGAGGGGAGCAGTGAGAGAGGGTCTCACGGAACTCCCGGAGAGAGAAGCCAATTGACACTGGGATATTGTGCGAGCTCGCAAAGAGTGGTGAAGAAATCTATGCAACACCAGGGAGAACGTACAAACTCCACACAGACAGCGCGTGTGGTCAGGATTGAATTCGGTTCTCTGGCGCTGTAATAATAATAATAATAATAATAATATATCTTTTATTGTCATTGCACGTCAGTGCAACGAGATTTAGTGTGCAGCTCCACTGATGTACAAGAAAGGTAAATAAATACAATACATAAATAAACAAGCTGAATTGATTGACGTGACCATCTGAGGGAGACTGTCCAAAGGGGGTGGGTGGGGGGGCACTCATTAGGGACCAAGGTGGGTGGGGGGGCACTGCAGTGCCCAAGGTGATGGAGGTACTGTAGATACGATAGTGCTGTTTAAGGGACTTACGTCAGCACATGGATATGCAGGGAATGGAGGGGTATGGATCAGAGTCAGAGGGTGATAGAGTGATACAGTGTGGAAACAGGCCCTACGGCCCAACTTGCCCACACCGACCAACTTGCCGCAGCTACACTAGTCCCACCTGCCTGCGTTTGGCCCAGATCCCTCCAAACCTGTCCAGTCCATGTACCTGTCTAACTCTTAAACGTTGGGATAGTCCCAGCCTCAACTACCTCCTCTGGCAGCTTGTTCCATACACCCACTGTGTGAAAAAGTCTCCTCGTGCATTCTTATTAAATCTTTTCCCCTTCACCTCAAACCCATGTCCTGCTGGCAGGTGGGACCTGTGCAACTGGGATATGTTGGCCGGTGTGGGGCAAGTTGGTCTGAAGGGCCTGTTTCCATGATGTACGACTCACTGACTCCATAACATTGTGTTGCAGCCATCCAGAGCATAATCTGCAGAAAAACTAAACGGCCTGTCCCACCTGGCGATTTTTTTCGGCGACTGCCGACGTCATATCAGGGTCGCCAAAAGATTTTGAACATTCCAAAATCCAGCGGCGACAAAAAAAATGTTGCCACACTTGAGAAAACAATAGACAATAGACAATAGGTGCAGGAGTAGGCCATTTGGCCCTTTGAGCCAGCACCGCCATTCAATGTGATCATGGATGATCATCCCCAATCAGTACCCCGTTCCTGCCTTCTCCCCATATCCCATGACTCCGCTATTTTTAAGAGCCCTATCTAGCTCTCTCTTGAAAGCATCCAGAGAACCTGCCTCCACCACCCTCTGAGGCAGAGAATTCCACTCTCTGTGAGAAAAAGTGCTTCCTCGTCTCCGTTCTAAATGGCTTACTCCTTATTCTTAAACTGTGTGGCCCCTGGTTCTGGGCTCCCCCAACATCGGGAACATGTTTCCTGCCTCTCGCGTGTCCAAGCCCTTAACAATCTTATATGTTTCAAACAATCTTATATAACACCGCGCGTCCATACGCCATCACGCCGCGTCACGCCGCGTATTTTTCGGTGACGTATTACGTCAGTCAATGATGCCGGACAGGCCCTTAAAACACCAGAACCTATTGGCATTTTTTATCGCTGTGAAACTTTTGCAGGAGGTGTAGCAGATTTTAATGGTGTGCTAAGCCATAATTATTGTTTAACTGTCTCTTGATACTTAAAAAATAATGTAATGTAGGTGGATTAGTATTCCCTTAGAAAGTATACCCTAAACTCACACACCTGTTTGAAATAATATTTTTATTGCACTTGTTAAATTTATATTTCTGTTCCAGCCTTCATCTCCTTTGAATGTTGCAAGCTTTATTATGCATTTAGAAATGTTTAAAAATAATTAACTGTTGTGCCTCTGGTTTGCAGGCCGAGTAAATTATTTAGTAGTGGTCTGCCGGCTTCATGTATTGCACCAGAGATTCCCCCCCCCCCACAAATGAAGGCCAAGTGAGCAAAGTGGGGAACATTTCGGTGGCACGGCGGCACAGCAGTAGAGTTATGACCTCTCAGCACCAGATACCCATTCGTCGATCCTGACCTCGGGTGCTGTCTTTACGGAGTTTGCACGATCTCCCTGCGACTGGTTAGTTTTTCTCCCGGTGCTCCGGTTTCCTCCCACCTACCAAAGACGTGCAGGTTTGTAGGTTTGTCGGCACCGGGCCTGTACTCGCTGGAGTTTAGAAGGATGAGGGGGAATCTCATTGAGACGTACTGAATAGTGAAAGGCCTGGATAGAGTGGATGTGGAGAGGATGTTTCCACTAGTGGGAGAGTCTAGGACCTGAGGTCATAGCTTCAGAATTAAAGGATGTTCCTTTAAGAAGGAGATGAGGAGGAATTTCATCAGAAGGTGAATCTGTGGAAGTCAATAGATACTTTTAAGGCAGAGATAGATAGATTCTTGATTAGTATGGGCGTCAGGGGTTATGGGGAGAAGGCAGGAGAATGGGGGTTAAGATGGAAAGATAGGCGGTCACATTGGCACAGTGGTAGAGTTGCTGCCTTACAGCGAATGCAGAGCCCGAGACCCAGGTTCGATCCTGACTAGGGGCGCTGTCTGTACGGAGTTTGTACGTTCTCCCCGTGACCTGCGTGGGTTTTCACTGAGATCTTCAGTTTCCTCCCACACTCCAAAGATGAACAGATATGTAGGTTAGTTGGCTTGGTATAAATGTAAAAAATTGTCCCTAGTGTGTGTAGGATAGTGTTAATGTGCAGGGATCGCTGGTCGGCGCAGACTCGGTGGGCCGAAGAATCTCTAAAAGAACAGCTATGATTGAATGGCAGAACAGAATTGATGGGCCAATTGGCCTAATTCTGCTGCGCCACCGTGCCGCACTAAAATACCTGTTAGAAAATCTGATTGACAGTTCAATTGGTGCTCATGGTCGAAACATTCCTTATCTTTACATCCCACTGATTTTCAGTCTCTGCATCAGTAAAATCATCGTTACACTTCCTTGATCATTTAACAATCATTTCGGAAGTTTGCATTTTGTTATTTTTGTATTTTATTTTGTATTTGGGTAGATAAAACAGGGACAGTTTCTTCTCAGCTGTTATCAGGCAACAGAACCATCTCATGTTCAACTAGAGAGTGGTTTTGAGCTACCATCTACTTCACTGGAGACCCTCGGACTATCTTTAATCGGATTTTATTAGACTTTATCTTGTACTAAATGTTTTCCCCTGTAGATACCACATCTAATAAACTAAATAGCAGATGTCTCATCACAGATTTTGCATCAACCAAAGTTCTATTCAAAATGAACAGTAATATCAAACAATAACAAATATTGGAATTTATAATATTTCCATTGGATCAAGACCTTACTCTGTTTATCATGTATCTGTATGCTCTGGATGGCTCAATTGTAATCATGTATTGTCTTTCCGCTGACTGGTTAGCACGGAACAAAAGCTGTTCATTGTATCTCGGTACACGTGACAATAAACTAAACTAAACTAAATTAAACAAAAATAATGTAAACTAAACTAATCTAAACTAAACTAAACTAAAACTTTATGAAGGAAGGAATTGCAGATGCTGCTTTACACTAAAGATAGACACAAAATGCTGGGATAACTCAGCGGGACCGGCAGCATCTCTGGAGAGAAGGAATGGGTGACGTTTTCGGGTTGAGACCCTTCTTCAGACCTGCAGAGGTCTTGACCCAAAACGCCACCCTTTCCTTCTATCCAGAGATGTTGCCTGTCCCGCTGAGTTACTCCAGCATTTTGTGTCTTCTTCTTCTTCTTGAGAATGAAACATAAACCAAAGGAATAGTTAGATCTTAAGCCGGGTGTTGAGCAGCCAGGTTGTTGTGTCTGCGTCAATGTCTGCCAGGCCCTGAGCTCCATTTGATGGGTGGTAGACCGGGCACCCAGAGATGACATGGTTGGCTGCCCGTCGACTTGGTTCATGTCTAAACTACAACTTCTGTCTTCTATCACTTGGGAATATTTAGTGTTGTGGAAGCACAAACTCGCCTTGCGAAAGCACCAGCAGACTGGGCTGTGAGAGATTCCAGGCAATAGTAAACAAGACCTAGGAGTCTCGTTCTGCTGAGTCCTGGCCAACATCAGACTGAGCGAACTCTGCTGATTTAGACAATGCCGTCCATCCATGGTTAACAAGGTACTGTTTTTAACAATACCTGTGTAAACATTGACCTTGCTCTGTGCTATTTCTCCCCCTTCCTTTATGCAACCCAGACATCGAATAAAACTACAACTAGAATATAATTCTTCTTTCAAAGTTATACTTTCCCCCAAATGGGCGGAACGTGGTGCAGCGGTAGAGTTGCTGCCTTCCAGCTCTTCTAACGCCAGAGTCCTGCCTACGGCTGCTTGTCTGCGCGGAGTTTGTACGTTCTCCCAGTGACTGTGTGGGTTTTCCCCGGGAGCTCTGGTTTCTTCCCACACTCCAAAGACGTGCAGGTTTGTAGGTTCATTGGCTTGGTATAAATGTAAATTGTCCCGAGTGTGTGTAGGATAGTATTAATCTGTGGCCAGTGCAGACTTGGTGGGCCGAAGGGCCTGTTTCCACACTGTATCTCTAAACTAAAAAGTAAATAGCATTATCTGCTTCTAAATTATAACAACAGATGGATGGCACCAAATGAAGTGCCCAGCCCCGAAACATCACCATGGATTTTCTCCGGCAGGTTTGTAGGTTAATTTGTTTCTGTAAATTGTCTTTAGTGTGTCGGATGGAACTAGTGTATGGGTAATCGCTGGTCAGCACGAACTCGGTGGGGTGAAGGGCCTGTTTCCACTGTACGTTGAACTAAAACATTTAATACTCCAATTTTAGATAAAAACCTACAATCAACCCTTCAACCCTCGTTGTCACCTTCCCTGAAGTTAACAATGAATGATTCTACATTTCCTTATCATCATCTGCTTTGATCTGTGTTTTCACATCTTACCCTTCCATATCTCCAGACTCGCTCTCCCCTGACTCTCAGTCCGAAGATGGGTCTCAACCTGAAACGTCACCCATTCTTTCTCTCCAGAGATGCTGCCTGTCCCGATGAGTTACTCCAGCATTCCTTTCCCATTCCTTTCCTGCATTATAAGGTCATAAGGACATAAGTGATAGGAGCAGAACTAGGCCATTCGGCCCATCAAGTCTGCTCCGCCATTCAATCATGGCTGATCTATCTCTCCCTCCTAACCCCATTCTCCTGCCTTTTCCCATAAACACTGACACCCGTAACTAATCAAGAATCTATCTATCTCTGCCATAAAAATATCCATGGACGGCCTCCACAGCCTTCTGTGGCAAAGAATTCCACAGATTCGCCACCCTCTGTCTAAAGAAATCCCTCCTCATCTTTCTAAAGGTAGTTCCTTTCATTCTGAGGCTGTTATCTCTGGTCCTAGACTCTCCCACTGGTGGAAGTATTCTCTCCACATCCACTCTATCCAAGCCTTTGTGGTCGGCACAGACTCAGTGGGCCAAAGGGCATGTTTCCAAGCTGTATCTCCCAACTAAACTAAACTAAACTAAACGATGTATTTGTTTTTATTCCTCTGTACGGTCCCTACAGATGACTCACTCCTCTGTGGTGGCGGAGTTGCCTGGTTTGTGCATTCCCCCACACAAAACCTCGGTGAAGTCACTCTGACCTCGAATGACTGGGAGAGGATTTCCTTATCGTAGGAGTGAGCATGACTTCATCCTCTCCCAGTTTTTCATGTGGTACAATGTAACTCAGTTAGCTTGGCAAATAAGGGGAGCCAAGTCTGAATGCTGGCCAAGGTGGGCTTCAAAATTAGGTCAAGCGGCCAGAGTGTTTTATTGTCATATGTCCCAACCAGAACAATAATCTGAACGATGATCTGAGGAAAGGTCTCGACCCGAAACGTCACCCATTCCTTCTCTTCAGAGATGCTGCCTGTCCCGCTGAGTTACTCCAGCATTTTGTGTATAACTTAGAACAATGTAATTCTTACTTGCAACAGCACAACAGAATATGTAAACATAGTTCTCTGTAAACAATATGAGAAACAAAAATATATATATTGTGATATTACTAAAGGTCTGATCTTGACCACTTCCTGTTGTTCTGTATATTGATTTTAGAAAAAACGCTGCCACTTACGGCTATGATTTTTGGCCATCTTACTGAGTCCCCCTCCGCTGGGTAGGACAAGAGGATTTTTCCCATCGATGAAAAATAAAAGAGTTATTAGTGTTTAAAAAATGTTGAGATTCTCTCTCCTGAAAGCCACGCCCCTTCCGGAGAGACTATAAAACCCGGAAGTGTTGTGCCTCAGTCAGTCTCTGCAAGATGGGGGAGCGAGAGGGTCACGTCTTTCAGTCTGAACTTTGAATAACACTGAACACATGTCTACTAAACTGTGAGTGTGGTTTTACTGGCCATGAGTGAACACAACAATGTTAGAATAAAGGGGAGGTAATTTAAGACTGAGGTGAGAAAAAACTTTTTCACCCAGAGAGTTGTGAATTTATGGAATTCCCTGCCACAGAGGGCAGTGGAGGCCAAATCACTGGATGGATTCTATGTTTCTAACAATGATAAAAAGATCTTTGTTTTGATTGCACCTACCACCATGCATACATTATTATATTACAGTTACTATGTACCGAGGGCAAATTTTTGTTCCAATGCTCCCCATTCCCAATTACTTTTACATTGAAGTGATTGAAATCCAAGTGAAGTTTACTTGGCATCAGAATAATAAAACCTCCGGAATGGATGATATTCATGACATGGTTGGTTGGAGTCAGTATCAGCACAATTACTATATTAAGCTTTGAATCTTCAGATGTCCTGGTTCAAGCTAAAACTAAAGACAAATAATAACCTCCACACACATTCCCCTGCAAGTATCTTTGTCACTCTGTTAAAATATGCCCCTTCTTTGAACAAGCTCTTAAACATTGCATCTGAATCAGTTTCCATCTGATTACACTCCTTGAGGATGTTCAACTACATGTTCAATTAATAAAACAATGAGATTGGGGACATTCCTATTCAACCTGTCAATGCAATTTGGGGGGGGCGGGGGGGGGGGGGGGGGGGGGGGGGGGGTTAGAAATAGTCACTGAGGTAAACAAACATAATAGTTGAGTGGCAAATGACAATAGTGATACCTTCCCAATATTTAACTGAATGAAATAATGGGTTATCGGGGCTGTATGTTGTGACAGACAGACTGACACCTTGCATGTCATTTTAATATTATACTTATCCCATCCCCATGGATATTCCGGATTAATAAATTAAGATTTTGTCAACTGATTACAAATCAGGCTAATTACAAATCAATAACATTAGCCAACTCCGAAACACAAAGCGCTGAGCATTGGGATCCAGACATCACGGACAACTGGCCTCACATCTTCCCTGCTCACATCTGGCAGTATTCTCCATCTGAACCAGGGGCTGCGGAACGTTTTTGAAAGTGGGGGGGGGGGGGCTGAGCGATCACTGATCACTGGCCTTCGGGGTACCTGCCGAGGGAGTGGAGCAGCATAGTGGAGGGTGGGTGTGCGAGGGGGGTGCCCCAAGAGCTAAATGTATCTCTGTCTTGAAAACATCCAGTGAATTGGCCTCCACTGCCTTATGTGGCAGAGAATTCCACAGATTCACAACTCTCTGCATGAAGAAAGTTTGTCCTCATCTCAGTCCTAACTGGCCTACCCTTTATTCTTAAACTGTGACCCCTGGTTCTGAACTCGCCCAACATCGGGAACATTTTTCCTGCAGATACAGTAAGGAAAAATCTAGCAGGCAAGCAGGATGCTTTCTCCAACCACCCCATTTGAAGGCCACTATCTTCCACCGTTTCCACCTAGTACTTGATACTTACTTCAAGTAGCCACTGGAGCCGCAGCCTGATCCATGCCAGTCACCTGGGTGAATTTGGCACAGAGACTCTCACGGCCACGGCGCTACAATTCCAACGCCTCCGATGGCCAGGGACTCTTGCACTGAAGCTGCTCCATGGCCGGTGCTCCAGTGACTCGTCAGCCCGGCAAACACTCGTCAGCCCCGGCTCCCCGTCCGCATCTGTCCCCGCCACTGCTTCTGCTTTCATCCCTCCTTCCTTCAGCCCCGGCTCATGCAGTTGATATGAGTTTTGACATTTTTTATGTGATCACAGAATTTCTCACGACAGAGAGTGGGAAATTTGTGATCAGCGTGAGAGCGTGAGAATTTGGCCAAACGCGTGATTCTCACGCTCAATGCTTGAAAGTTGGCAGCCCTGATATACACACATACCAGGGCTGCCAACTCTCACGCATTGAGCGTGAGACTCGCGCATTTCATGAAATTCTCACACTCTCACGCTAATGACAGAAGTTCTCACGCTGAAATTTTTCAAATATATATATATAGAAATAAATAGTCAGACTCGGCCACACTCACCAATGAGAATAGTTTTCTGTCGGCGGGTTTCCTGTAAAGAACGAGCAATTTGATTGGCTTTCGCCCATCGCACACCATTTAAAATGGCAATGTAGACAAAAATGCTGGAGACTCAGCAGGTGAGGCAGCATCTATGTCTGAGTTTGACCCTTCTTCACACTCAAGCATTTCTCCAGCATTTTTGTCTACCGCTCCATAGAAGCTGCCTCACCCGCATTCACATTCCCGTCCAGATGGTGTGATAGGTGAGACACAGCGGTGGTCCCAGCACCGCCCCCCTGAGGCACCGCTCACACCTCCCACCCTCACCTCCGGCGGCTCTGTGTCCGGCGGCCGCTCTGTCCACACCGCATGGAGTTTTAACCCGGCCTGGAGTGAGTGGGGGCGTCGGTGCTGCCTCCGGAGCCACGAGGATGAATCTTGGGCTAAGGCTCTGCTCCGATGGCCCGACCCCTGGGTCATTGACCCTCACCTCCCCCGGACTCCAGCTGGACACAGAGCACCTGGGCCGGCCCGCATTCCTGGGGGGGGGAGAGAGGGAAACGTTCCCTGTTCCCCGGACATCGCCAAGTCTCCGCTCACTCCGGGTGTTGTCGCCGCTTCACGGACCCACACTCTCACACACAACCTAACACACACCCTTACACACACACTGGCACACACAAGGTTTAAAGGGATATGGGCCAAATGCGGATAAATGGGACTAGTTTAGATCTGCATAGACAAGTTGGGATGAAGGGCCTGTTTCCATGCAGTAAGACTATGGCACATTGTAGAAAGGGTGCAATTTTTTCTGGTGAGTAACCAAGGGCGATTTATGAAGATGTTGGCAGGACTGGAATTTTCTTTTCGCTTTGAAGAAAGATTTGATAACTAGGATTGTATTTTCTGCAGCAACGGAGGTGAAGTAAAGACTTCGTTGAGGTGAATAATATGAAGAGAATAGGACCTGTTTCGCTTAACAAAGAGTGTAGGAAGGAACTGCAGATGGTGGTTTAAACTGAACTGACACAAAAAGTTGGAATAACTCAGCAGGACAGGCAGCATCTCTGGAGAGAAAGAATAGGTGATGTTTCATGTTGAGACCTTCAGTCTGAAGAGGTTGAAAACCAGCCATAAAACACAATGACTGGAGATGTGCGTTACCCAACTAAGGGCAGAATCAGGATCATGTGTTCATCTTTATTGACGTGACACCATAATAAATATATTGTAGAAAAAATGATTTAATGGGGTGGCACGGTGGCGCAGCGGTAGAGTTGCTGCCTTGCAGCACCACAGACGCAGATTTGATCCTGACTACGGGTGCTGTCTGTACAGAATTTGTACATTCTCCCTATGACCACATGGGGTATCCCGGTTTCTCCCACATCCGAAAGAAGTACAGGTTTGTAGGTTAATTGGCTTCTGTAAATTGTCCCTGGCGTGTAGGATTGAACTGGTGTATGGTAGATTGCTGGTCGGTGTGGACTTGGTGGGCCGAAGGGCCTGTTTCCACATATATATTTTACATATATATCTTAATTTCATTGAACCATATACGGTTGAATATGTGGTATTATTTTCGTCTTGTTTCTATAGTCAAAGGGTAAGGTTGATTAATTTATTTGTGCAGAACAGTGATGGAAGTCTGACTCCTCTTGCTTGGTTTCTATGTTTTTGTTTCTCTATATATTTGCATAACAACATGAATTATAATCTGATTTCCATGCATGAATATACTAAGGCCATTCATGTGCTGCACCTGTTGATCAGAGCCTGGCTCTACTGTGGAATGTAATTAGGAATGTAATTTAGCCTAACCTTATTCATACCTAATCCAATTTGAAGCATAAATGTTGCATTCAAGTGTAAGTTAAAAGACTTGCTACAGTATGCACCAGATTGCATAATTTCAAGCAAAAGCTCCCTACCGTGGGAGGCAGGACACCCCCCTCCCACACTCTCCCCCCCCCCCCCCCCCCCCCTCGGTCACTACGTTCCCTCGCAATTTCTCACTCTTAACTCTCACCCAATGTTGGCAGCCCTGCACATACACACACACATACACACAAGCACACACACAGACACACATATACATATATATACACGTATACACTGAACTTTTCATTTATAATTTATAATATTATAATAATATTATTTTTCATTCATAACAATTACAATATTGTTTACATAGTGCTATGTTTACATACATAGATGCATACACACATAAAACAAACAAACCACCAATAATATTGGTAAATAGCTCCTCCACTTGGTACAATGTCCCACCACTGGAATGGCCACCCAGGGAGTTCTACAATCCTTTGCATACCTTTATGGAAAGTCACAGCTAACTGCGAGCAGTGTTTCCACCAAAGATCGTAGAGCTCTAAGGTCTTTGGTTTCCACTGCTTCCCTTGCAGATTAGAGTCGTGCAAAAGCCAGCGTGCACCTTGGAGCCTTGAAGATATCATCCCACCACAGTATTCGGTTGGGCACAGGGTGTAAAACATGAGCAGAGAGATGCACTCACTGTTAAATGTAAAGGTTTAACACTTACGCAGAACAATTCATATCCAGCTTCATGATCAACAGCCATCTCCTTCACCCTCTGTCATTCTAACTTAAACTCACAAATATAACAACCACTTTTGTGTAATATCTTTCAGAATAACACAGCCCCTTACAATTCTTCACAAGAGCTGTAGTTTACTCCTCTGGATGGGGCCAAAATGCATATGGAATCAGCGGGATGTTAATGTCATAAGGTCCTAAGGTCATTACACTTTTTCTCACAGAGAGTGGTGAGTGTGTGGAATTCTCTGCCTCAGAGGGTGGTGGAGGCCGGTTCGCTGGGTGCTTTCAAGAGAGGGCTAGATAGGGCTCTTAACAATAGCGGAGTCAGGGGACATGGCGAGAAGGTAGGAACGGGGTACTGATTGGGGATGATCAGCCATGATCATATTGAATGGCGGTGCTGGCTCGAAGGGCCGAATGTCCTACTCCTGCACCTATTGTCTATTGTCTATTGTCATAATGAATAGTAGAATCAGGCCATTCAGCCCATCAAGTCTACTCCGCCTTTCAATCACGGCTGATCTACCTCTCCCTCCTAACCCCATTCTCCTGCCTTCTCCCCATACCCTCTGATGCCCGTACATTCTGTACTGACCAGGGGATTGCACTAATGTACGGGGATAGGCCTCCTGAGCTGTATGCTATTAAATGTATTTCACTGTACCTTGGTCCACGTTATTCCCTTCTGTATCTGTACACTGTAAATGGCTCGTCTGTAATCGTGGATTGCCTGTCTGTCGACTGGTTAGCACTCAACAAAAGCTTTTCACTGTACCTCAGTACACGTGACAGTAAACTAAACTGAAACTGAACTGACAATAAAGAAACCATTGGCCATTGAACCATTGGTTGGCCATTGAACCATAGACCATCATCATCAGCGGTCACCCGAAACGAGTATGACTGTCTTCTCATGGAGGACGCCCGTGCGTGACTTTGTTTAACGTGGGGAGACTGGTGCACAGACAGCCACCCCACGGTCCTTGACAGATCTGGGTCAGGATCCAGTGGCATGGAGTCCAAGACGACCGGAGACCCTTTTCTGCTGCAGCCTTTATCCGCCTTCCCAGCCGTTGTAACGCTCCACTAAGGTCAGCCATCGTCCTCCGCCTGTTCCACCGTTGAGGTCTTGGTTGGATTGCTCTTTGTCAGAGACCTCCCCCTCGACCTTACCGCCCTGGGTGGCCCTACTGGGAGCGTAGCTCCAGACGGCATCGCTCTCAGGATCTCAGGACCACACAAGCTTCTCCACCACGACAACCATTGACCAGGAGGGACATTACAGGAGGTACCAAAGGGCTTAGTGGAGAAAAATTTCTAAGGTGGGTAGAGAGGTGGAAAGAATGGAGGGCGGCATGGTGGCGCAGTGGTAAAGTTGCTGCCTTACAGCGAATGCAAGACCGGAGACCCGGGTTCGATCCTGACTACGGGCGCTGTCTGTACGGAACTTGCACGTTCCCCACCCCTGACCTGCGTGGGATTTCTCCGAGATCTTTGGTTTCCTCCCACATTCCAAAGACATACAGGTTTGTAGGTTAATCAGCTTGGTGTAAATGTAAATATTATCCCAAATGTGTGTAGGATAGTGTTAGTGTGCGGGGATCGCTGGTCGGTGCGGACTCGGTGGGCCGAAAGGCATGTTTCCGTGCTGTATCTCTAAACTAAAAAGTAAATAGCATTTTCTGCTTCCAACTCATAACAACAGATAGATGGTCCCGACCCAAAACGCTACCTATCTATGTTCTCAAGTGATGCTGCCTGACCCCCTGAGTTACTCCAGCATCTTGTGTCTTTTTTAGTAAACCAGCAACTGCAGTTCCTTGTTTTTTTTTTTAGAGATATAGCGTGGAAGCACTTACATGGAGAATCAGGAGGTTTTTGAGGTCAGCTTTTGATCGTGGCAGTGAACTTTATGGAAATAAAGGCAAAATATTGACAGAAGTCAGAAATTGGGTGAATGACAGGAGACCAGGAGTAGGAATGATATTCAGGATGTGACTCTTAGGATCTGGGACTAATCACCATTTATAAATGACTTGGATGATGGGATTAAAAGCTACATATCCAAGCCTACCAAAGCACAGAGAGAGGCAGATAGCATTGGAAACAGCGCAGATGAAAGGGATACAAGCGATTGAGTAAATGGATGAAACTGTGGCAGATAGAATTTGGCACGGTGGCACAGCGGTAGTGCTACTGCCTAATAGCACCAGACACCCGGGTTCGATCCTGACAACAGGTGCTTGCCTGTACGGAGTTTGTACGTTCTCCCCGTGAAACATATGAAAACATAGAAACATAGAAAACAGGTGCAGGAGGAGGTCATTTGGCCCATCGAGACAGCTTTTCTCATGACTTGGTACTAATGTAAAACTTGTCCTTAGCGTAGGGTAGTGCTAATGGGTGGAGGTCGCTGGTCGCTGTGGACTAGGTGGGCCGAAGGGCCAGTTTCCACGCTGTATCTCTAAACTAAACCGAACTAAACAGTGTTCGCTGAATGATGAAATAATGGAAATCTAAAGAGAATATCCAGTGACATGGATTGTTAAACCATCATGTAAATACAAGGTGCACAAAAATGCTGGAGAAACTCAGCGGGTGCAGCAGCATCTATGGAGCGAAGGAAATAGGCAACGTTTCGGGCCGAAACCCTTCAGAAAGGAAATAGGTAACGTTTCGGGCCGAAACCCGGAAGGGTTTCGGCCCGAAACGTTGCCTATTTCCTTCGCTCCATAGATGCTGCTGCACCTGCTGAGTTTCTCCAGCACTTTTGTGCACCTTCGATCTTCCAGCATCTGCAGTTCCTTCTTGAACACATGTAAATACAAGGAACTGCAGTTGCTGGTTTACACAGAAGGTAGACACAAAAATCTGGAGTAACTCAGCGGGACAGGCAGCATCTCTGGAGAGAAGGAACGGGTGACGTTTCGGGTCGAGACCCTTCTTCAGACTCTAGGTGATAGGTGACGTTTCAGGCCGGGGCCCTTCCTCACACCGATCGTAGTGGGGGTGCAACGGCAATAAGTGACGTGCGGACAGGGCAAGGCCTGGCGAGTGATGGGTGGATACAGGTGGAGAGGGAGAAGGAGTGGGGTTGGTGGGCAGATGGGTGGACAAAGGCCGGAGATGGTAATAATAATAATAATGATGGATGGGATTTATATAGCGCCTTTCTAGAATACTCAAGGCGCTTTACATCGCATTATTCATACATTCCTCAGTCACACTCGGTGGTGGTAAGCTACTTCTGTAGCCACAGCTGCCCTGGGGCAGACTGACGGAAGCGTGGCTGCCAATCTGCGCCTACGGCCCCTCCGACCACCACCAATCACTCACACACATTCACACAAGAAGACTAAAGGCTGTGAAATGAGAGGCATGAAATGTGATGCCAGAGGAAAGGATATAGGTGGATGGGGGAAGGGGAGGAGGGGGGGGGGGGTGGAGGCAGGATAGTGGGAGTGATGCCTATGCATCCAGATGGGGCACATGGTAGAGAATGGAAAAAAAGGGGGGGGGGGAGAGAAGGGATTTGGTGAGAGGTCATCTAAAATTGGAGAATTCAATGTTCATCGTGTTGGTAGACACAAAATGCTGGAGTGACTCAGCGGGACAGGCAGCATCTGTGGAGAGAAGGAACGGGTGATGTTTCGGGTTGAGACCCTTCTTCAGACTGGGTTCATATCATTGGGTTCTAAGGCAAAGAGAATAAAGAAAAGGCCAACAGGCCCTAGTTCTGACAGACTGGAGTGGAAGAGGAGAATTTACGTACAGTCTTCAAAGTAGTCTGCTAGCTTCAGTCATCTTGTTGAGTCTCATTGTCTGTAGCTCGTTTTCACCTAGCCTGTTTCCTTTAACAATGTCACTTTCTTTGCATATCTTTCATTCATTTGTTCTGTATCTCTCTGTATCATCGTCTATATCTCTCGTTTCCCTCTCCCCTGACTCTCAGCCTGAAGAAGGGTCACGACCCAAAACGTCACCCATTCCTTCTCTCCAGGGATGCTGCCTGCCCCGCCGAGTTACTCCAGCGTTTTGTGTCTAATCTTGACAACCAGCGAGCAGTTTTGAGATTATTCCTCAGAAGGAATATATTGATGGTGAGCAGAAGACATCTTGAAGGGTCCTCAATGCTACCTGAAGTCCAGGTGTTGAGTTTTGAGATAAGATGACAAGAATCATGGTTTTGGCCCACTGAGTCCGCGCCGACCAGCGATCTCTGCACACTTTCACTATCCTACACACACACACACAAGTGATAATTTCCAATTTTACCGAAGCCAATTTGCCGGTTCGAAACCTGTACGCCTTTGGAGTGTGGGAGGGAACAGGAGATCCTGGAGAGAATCCGGACAAATTCCGGACAGGCAAGCGCCTGAGGTCAGTATCCAACCCGGGCCTCTGGCGCTGTGAGGCAGCAACTCTACCGCTGAGCCACCGCGCCGCCCCACGACTTGGGCTACATCCGCGAACAGAACTAGCCTGGTCCCACCCACTCCGGAAACCTGGTTGGGTGTTTAGCTGAATCCAGTTTCCACTGGTTTAGAAGTAACGAACAAAAGCCGCCTCTGCCTTTAAAGGGGAATGTAACTGATTTGTTCGAAATGGTTGTATAAAATGGTTGAAAGGGAACTGGCCGGCATTTTTGATGCTATAACATTTATATGAAGCTTTAGCTGAAAATTACAGGAAGCAGTAAAGACTGAGTCTGCTGCCTTCCTTTTTGTACAAAAAAAAAACGAAACAGCTTACCTTTGAATAAATAAGTAGGATTAATAAAGATGCCTGGAATTTTTCTGCTGGCGGCTTCAACAGCAATATAAATGTTTATAGCCTCAGTGCAGAGCTTATGTGGCAACCAGCACACAGATAAACCACACCAAGCTGTGTCGCTGTGGGAAATCCTCACCGTGTGCAGGTATTTGTAAAATCCAGGGAGTTTTCTCTTTACCAAGGACTTTCTCATCCGTAAACCTTCATACATGGACCAGCCTGTGTGGAACATAGAGCATAGAACCGTACAACACACAGGCCCGTTCCTCCGGAGATGTTGACAGACCCGCTGAGTTATGGGCCTGTCCCACTTAGGCGACTTTTCAGAAGACTGCAGGAGACTATGCGGTCGCCACATGGTCGCCACATGTTCGCGGGTGGTTGCCGGGGAGTCGCCTTCGTGGTCGCGAGGAGTTCCCGCATTCTGGGAACTCGTCGCGGCCTCATTATGGTCGCCGTGAATTTTTCAACATGTTGTAATATTTAGCGGCGACTAGAATGAAGACGCCGTGGAGAGCAGCGAGAATTCTCGTGCCGTAGGTGGGTCGCCAGGAGGTCGAAGGGTCTCGGAGGTTCTCGTAGGTTGTAGCCGGTGCTGACCGGTGAATTTCATTGGCTCATTGAGGAAAAATAAACGTAAGCAGTAGTTTTCAGAACCAAGGATAACCGACCGGTAATGTTAAATGTCCGCCGAGCTTCACAGCCGTGTATCTCCGGCTTCTTAAAAGTTGTCTCCATTCCTTCTCTCTCCTTCTCCCCCCCTCTTTTAAAGGACTTACCATACACTGTGTTTTAGCCGTCTTAATTACAGTGCCAACCTTCCTGTTCATCGCGGTGTGTGTCTGTTTCACCTTGGCTTTGCACCGTATGAATTTCAGACAGCGCTCCCCCTGCTTGCCCTGTACCCCGCCTGCGATGTGTGTGTGTGTGTTCCACTCTGACAATCGCCTGAAAAATTGCCTAAGTGGGACAGGCTCATTACTCCAGACTTTTTGTGCATTCTCCCGAGTCGTACCAGCTTCAAAGTCGTCCTAGATACAAAGTGCTGGAGTAACTCAGCGGGACAGGCAGTATCTCTGGAGAGGAGGAATAGGTGATGTTTCGGGTCGAGACCCTTCTTCTGACTGAGAGGAGAGAGGAAAACGAGAGATAACGAGGGTGATGTGGAGAGATATAGAACAAATGAATGAAAGATATGCAAAAAAGCAATGATGATTGTTAGGCCATTGTTAGCTGTGGGCTGGGTGGGATCGCATACAGATAATGAGATGCAACAAGCTGGTACGTCTTGGGAGAATGCACAAAAAGCTGGAGTAACTCAGCGGGTCAGTCACCATCTCTGGAGGAGCGGGCCAAAGGGCTTGTTCTGTACTGTTCTATGCTCTATGTTCTACATAGGCTGACTCATGTATCTTTTTTTTTTGACAGAGATACATTGCGGAAATAGGCCCTTCGGACCGCCGAGTCCACGATGACCAGCGATCCCCGCACACCAACGCCATCCTACACACACTAGGGACAATGTTTACATCTACACCAAGCCAATTGACCTACAAACCTGCATCAGGTCTTTGGAGTGTGGGAGGAAACTGAAGATCTCGGAGGAAACCCACCGCAGGTCACGGGGAGAACGAACAAACTCCGTACAGACAAGCGCCCGTAGTCGGGATAGGAGCTCGGCGCTGCAAGCGCTGTGAGGCAGCAACTCTACCGCTGCGCCACCGTATTAGGGGTCCAGAGATGGGAAAGAGGGGTCTGCTTGGGGGGCTGTGGGCGAGGGAGGGGGAACATATGTTAAACTCAGCATGTACTCCCAATTCATTTATTGGAATATACACAGATAAGCTGTGGGGTTTACACCGGCTCAGTATTAACACCAAATGGGACATTTATTGCAAAGTAATTACTGCTTGGACTAAAGTAGCAAATCACAATCTGAGGGTTGACAGACGATAAATAAATAAATGGTCCCACCTCACAAATCATCTCCACACCCAGACAGATGATTATGAGCGATTGCCGAAGATCGATTTATCAGAACAAGCGTCTGTGTTTATTTCCTTCAAACATTCCTGAGACAATTGCCTGAGGAAGGGTCTCGACCCGAAACGTCACCCATTCCTTCTCTCCAGAGATGCTGCCCGTCCCGCTGAGTTACTCCAGCATTTTGTGTCTCCTATTGTTTGCACCCCCCCCCCCCCCCCCCACTGTTTTGCTTTTAATCCCAATACTTTATGGCTGTACTTTGCTGACAGGAATATTAAATAATCAGCAAAGCTTCCAAACGTAGCCCAATTATCTGGCGAACCCGATCTCCCGGTGGCTCAGCACTTCAACTCCCCCTCCCATTCCGAATCTGACCTTTCTGTCCTGGGCCTCCTCCATGGCCAGAGTGAGTCCCACCGCAAATTGGAGGAACAGCACCTCATATTTCGCTTGGGCAGTTTACACCCCAGCGGTATGAACATTGACTTCTCCAATTTCAGGTAGTCCCTGCTTTCTCCCTCCTTCCTCTCCCCTTCCCAGCTCTCCCACAGCCCACTGTCTCCACCTCTTCCTTTCTGTTTCAACCCCCCCCCCCCCCACATCAGTCTGAAGAAGGGTCTCGACCCGAAACGTCACCTATTCCTTCGCTCAATAGATGCTGCCTCACCCGCTGAGTTTCTCCAGCATTTTTGTCTACCTTCGATTTTCCCAGCATCGGCAGTTCTTTCTTAAACATTCTCCAGCCCACAATTTTATTGATGTTGTCCGAATATATTTGCAACCTGCACAAATACAAAAGGCAATATCCTGACGTGTAGGAGGGAACTGCAGATGCCGGTTTACACCGAGGATAGACACAAAGTGCTGGAGTAACTCAGCAGGTCAGGCAGCATCTGTGGAGAGAAGGAAATGGCGACGTTTTGGGTCGACACCCTTCTTCAGACTGAGAGTCAGGGGAGAGGGAGGCACAGAGGTATGGAAGGGTAAGGTGTGTAAACGAGAGGTCAAAGGGGACGAAGGTCAAAGGATGATGTAGAATAGATCATTGTCAGCTTGGGGAAGGTGACAACGAGGTATAAAAAGATAAAAATGTAATCATAAGGTCAGTCAGACTGGTCGGAGAACTAGGAAAGGGGAGGGATGGAGAGAGAGGGAAATCAGGAGCTACTTGAAGTTAGAGGAGTCAGTCTTGATGATCATGCCGTATGCACAGCAATCAATTAACCTGCCTTTGGGATGTGGAGGAAATCAGTCCAAATGCTCGAGGGCCTAGCTTTAAGTTGAGAGGGACAAAGTTTAAAGGAAATGTACAGGGCAAGTTTTTTTAAACAGAAACTTACCGAATAGTGAAAGGCCTGGATAGACTGACCCCTCTCACCCTGGCCACAAACTCTTTGAATCACTTCCCCCTGGAAGGCGACTCCGGATTGTCAAAGCTGCCACAGCCAGACATAAAAACAGCTTTTTTCCCCCCACGAGTAGTAGCTCTACTCAATAACCAAAAATCTGTAGCCTCCTTTTGTTCTGGTATTTTATTTAATTCACATGTTTAATCGATAATGTTTTATTATTAATGTTTAATGTTTTATGTGTCACTCTTAATTGTCACTGTATGTCATGTTGTCACTTGCGCGCGGAGCACCAAGGCAAATTCCTTGTATGTGAATACTTGGCCAATAAACGTATTCATTCATTCAGAGTGGAAGCAGAGAGGATGTTTCTACCAGTGGGAGAGTCTAGGACCAGAGGTCATAGCCTCTGAATAAAAGAGCATTCCTTTAGAAAGGAGATGAGAAAGAATTTCTTGAGTCAGAGGGTGGTGAATCTGTGGAATATATTGCCACTGACGGCTGTGGAGGCCAAGTCAATGGATATTTTTAAGGTGGAGATTGACAAAGTCTTGATTAGTGCAGGTGTCCGAGATTATGGGAGTAAGTCGGGAGAATGCGGTTGAGAGGGGAAGATAGATCAGCCATGATTGAATGGCAGAGTAAACTTGATGGGCCGAATGGTCTAATTCTGCTCCTAGAATTGATGAACTAAATGTCTTGTGAAATGCTGGATTATGTGGAAGGGGTTTGTACGTTCTCCCTGTGACCTTGTGGGTTTTCTCCAGGTGCTTCAGTTTCCTCCCACACTCCAAAGACGTACTGGTTTGTAGGTTAATTGGTTTCAGAAAAAAAATGTAAATTGTCCCTAGTGTGTGTCGGATAGTGTTAAGCCCCTGTCCCATTTAGGAAACCTGAACGGAAACCTCTGGAGACTTTGCGCCCCACCCAAGGTTTCCGTGCGGTTCCCGGAGGTTGCAGGTGGTTGCCGGAGGTTGCAGGTAGTGGAAGAAGGTAGGGAGACTGACAAAAACCTCCGGGAACCGCACGGAAACCTTGGGTGGGGCGCAAAGTCTCCAGAGGTTTCCGTTCAGGTTTCCTAAGTGGGACAGGGGCATTAGTCTGCTGGTCGGCACAGACTCGGTGGGCCGAAAGGCCTGTTTCCGCGCTGTATCTTTAAACTAAGCTAAATTAAAAACCAAAGTTACTATTTGAAATATTGTAGTGAAAGTCTTGCTGTAGTTTGCTGTCAGGGCTGTGCTGACTCATTGCGACTTTTATAGAGGGCATTGTGAACAGCCGATAGAGAAACTGAAGCCAATCTGGTGTTTCCTCTTTTTTGTTTAGTAATCTGATAACCATCTACTTTACTCCCTGCATTTACTTGGGTCAGGTGAATTCAGGCAATTAGATTTTAGTTTCAAAAGGAACTGCAGATGCTGGAAGATCGAAGGTACACAAAATTGCTGGAGAAACTCAGCGGGTGCAGCAGCATCTATAGAGCGAAGGAAATAGGTGACGTTTCGGGCCGAAACCCTTCTTCAGACTGATGGGGGGTGGGGGGGGAGAAGGAAGGAAAAGGGGAGGAGGGGGAGGAGCCCGAGGGCGGGCGGATGGGAGGGTGGGAGGAGACAGCTAGAGGGTTGAGGAAGGGGAGGAGACAGCAAGGACTAGCAAAATTGGGAGAATTCAATGTTAATGCCATCCGGACGCAAGGTCCCCAGACGGAATATGAGGTGCTGTTCCTCCAATTTCCGCTGTTGCTCACTCTGGCAATGGAGGAGACCCAGGCCAGAGAGGTCGGATTGGGAATGGGAGGGGGAGTTGAAGTGCTGAGCCACCGGGAGGTCAGGTTGGTTATTGCGGACTGAGCGGAGGTGTTCGGCGAAACGATCGCCCAACCTCCGCTTAGTCTCGCCGATGTAAATCAGCTGACATCTAGAGCAGCGGATGCAGTAGATGAGGTTGGAGGAGATACAGGTGAACCTTTGTCGCACCTGGAACGACTGTTTGGGTCCTTGAATGGAGTCGAGGGGGGAGGTGAAGGGACAGGTGTTGCATTTCTTGCGGTTGCAACGGAAAGTGCCCGGGGGGGGGGTGGTGCGGGAGGGAAGGGAAGAATTGACGATGGAGTTGCGGAGGGAGCGGTCTTTGCGGAAGGCAGACATGGGGGGAGATGGGAAGATGTGGCGAGTGGTGGGGTCACGTTGGAGGTGGCGGAAATGGCGGAGGATTAAGTTTAGAGATACAGCACGGAAACAGGTCTGTCGGCCCACCAAGTCTGGCCAGCACATTAACACTATGGTCACGGTGGCGCAGCGGTAGAGTTGCTGCCTTCCAGCGAATGCAGCGCCGGAGACCCGGGTTCGATCCCGACTACGGGTGCTGTCTGCAAGGAGTTTGTACGTTCTCCCTGTGACCTGCGTGGGTTTTCTCCGAGGTCTTCGGTTTCCTCCCTCACTCCAAAGACGTGCAGGTTTGTTGGTTCAAGAAGGAACTGCAGATGCTGGAAAATCGAAGATAGACAAAAATAGACAAAAATGCTGGAGAAACTCAGCGGGTGCAGCAGCATCTATGAAGCAAAGGAAATAGGCAACCCTTCTTCAGACTGATGCAGGGTGGGTGGGGGGGGGGGGGGGGGGGAGAAGAAAGGAAGAGGAGGAGCCCAAGGGCTGAGGGAGAGCTGAGAAGGGGAGGAGACAGCAAGGGCTATCGGAAATTGGAGAAGTCAATGTCAGGCCACTGGGATGCAGACTGCCCAAGCGGAATATGAGGCGCTGCTCCTCCAGTTTCCGGTGGTTCTCACTCTGGCCATGGAGGAGGCCCAGGACAGAAAGGCCGGATTCGGAATGGGAGGGGGAGTTGAAGTGCTGAGCCACCGGGAGATCAGGTTGGTTAATTCGAACCGAGCAGAATTAGACCATTCGGCCCATCAAGTCTACTCCGCCATTCAATCATGGCTGATTACCTTTCCCTCTCAACCCCATTCTCCTGTCTTGCTCCCATAATCGCTGATACCTGCGCTAAACAAGAATCTGCCAATCTCCACCTTAAAAATTTCCATTGACTTGGCCTCCACAGCCGCCTGTGGCAATGAATTCCACAGATTCTCCAACCCCACCCCCCCCTGACTAAACCCTCGCGGTAATGGGGAGAATGTGCACACTCCGCGCAGACAGCACCCGCCGTTGGGATCGAACACGGGTCTCTGGCGCTGTGAGGCAGCAGCTCTACCCGCTGCGCCACCGTGCCGCGCCACGTGATGTTGCAAGCTTCACCAGGCTCAGACCCTGGCTGTGGCTTTTAACTGTGAAAACTTCCCTTCTGTGACAAAATTCACACCATTCGGATTTGCATTGACGAACACACGGTGAAACTCAAGCCTTCACTCCTGCTCTGTGACTAAGCCCCTGTTATATCAGCACCTTGCTTTGGAGGAGAGTCATTCACAACCCTTAATGCCATCTCTAGAAATGTCACAAACATCAACTGCAGGATCAAATGTGACATTCTCGTACTTATGATCTACATTGCTCTCTATTCAAATCCACAAACAAACCTGCCATGCAACACTAGAAGTGTTAGTTTGATTCAGTTTAGTTTATTGTCACGTGTACCGAGGTACAGGGAAAAGCTTTTTTGTTGTGTGCTAACCAGCCAGCGGGAAGATAATACATGATTACAATTAAGCCGTCCACAGTGTACAGATACAGGATTAAGGGAACCCTTAATACCCTGGTTACAAAGAATCTCCTTGTGATTTGTCACATGTGATGATAAAGTATCGTTCAATCCTTCATACTTGTACTGAACTGTATACAACAATTAATGTCACTATACCTCGGTACTTGTGAGTAGAACATAATATTAAGCATTGTTTCCACTTTTCTGGCCTTCACTGTTTATTGCAGGTCAAACAGGTGGCAGCACAGTGGCGCAGCGGTAGAGTTGCTGCCTTTCAGCGCCAGAGACCCTGGTTCGATCCTGACTACGGGTGCTGTCTGTACGGAGTTTGCACGTTCTCCCCGTGACCTGTGTGGGTTTTCTCCCACACTCCAAAGACGCGCAGGTTTGTAGGTTAATTGGCTTGGTATAAATGTAAACTGTCCCTGGTGTGTGTAGGATAGTGTTAGTGTGCGGGGATCGCTGGTCGGTGCGGTCTCGGTGGGCCGAAGGGCCTGTTTCCGCGCTGAACCTCTAAACCAGGGGTCGGCACCCTACGGCCCCCGGGCCTAATGCGGCCCGTAACCAGAAGTCATCCGGTCCGCCGAGCGGCGCTGAGCTCTGGCCGTACCGCATCCTGCGCAAAGCCGCCAGCACGATCGCGCACCTTCTGTGAACACGTGATTTGATGCCTGCCATCTGGGGCGGGTTGGGGGCGGGATCCATGTGTACACATGATAGATCTGGCCCGCCATCTGCTCACAGACATGCGTCCCGGCCCCAATGTAGAACAAGGTTGCCGACCCCTGCTCTAAACTAAACTAAACTAAACTAAAAAGAGGAGATAGAATCAGAGATTAACACATAGGTTATTTGATCCCTGCGTAAGATATTGAATAGAATATCAACGAGTTGTGATCAAGAGCACAGTTCAAAAGTTTAAACGAAAGGAGACTGTAAAATACATAAGATTCCTCTGTATTGAGTCAAGGAGAAACTCATTCTTCACTTCAAGAAAGAGAAACAATGACGGTAACACAAGTTGCCTTTGTTGAAGGCCAAGATAACTGAGAGAGTGTCTAGAGAGATTAAATCTGCAAGTAATGTTAAAATGTGAACCACTTTCTATGCAAAAAAAAAGCAAAGCAGTACCTAAATTTGTCGAAACTAAACTAAACTGCACTGAACTACAGGCACAGGTTGATAGACACAAAAAGCTGGGGTAACTCAGCGGGGTCAGGCAGCATCTCTGGAGAGAAGGAATAAGTGCCGTTTCGGGTTGAGACCCGTCGTCAGACTGAGAGACAAGGGCAAGGGGAAAAGTAGACAATAGACAAAAGGTGCAGGAGTAGGCCATTCGGCCCTTCGAGCCAGCAACGCCATTCAATGTAATCAGGGCTGATCATCCCCAATCAGTACCCCGTTCCTGCCTTCTCCCCATGGCTCGAAGGGCCGAATGGCCTACTCCTGCACCTATTTTCTATGTTTCTATGTTTCTATCCGCTGACTCCGCTATTTTTAAGAGCCCTATCTACCTCTCTCTTGAAAGCATCCAGAGAACCTGCCTCCACCGCCCTCTGAGGCAGAGAATTCCACAGACTCACCACTCTCTGTGAGAAAAAGTTTCTCGTAGAAACATAGAAACATAGAAAATGGGTGCAGGAATAGGCCATTCGGCCCTTCGAGCCTGCACCGCCATTCGATATGATCATGGCTGATCATCCAACTCAGTATCCCATCCCTGCCTTCTCTCCATACCCCCTGATCCCTTTAGCCACAAGGGCCACATCTAACTCCCTCTTAAATATAGCCAATGAACTGTGGCCTCAACTACCTTCTGTGGCAGAGAATTCCACAGATTCACCACTCTCTGTCTCCGTTCTAAATGGCTTGCTCCTTATTCTTAAACTGTGGCCCCTGGTTCTGGACTCCCCCAACATCGGGTACATGTTAACGAGAGAGATATCGATGGTTCACTGAACAAATTAATTCATTGAGGGGGCAGCAGCGAGAGAGGATGTACGGGCCACTCGTCGGAGTGAGAGGAGGAGAGCTCCTTCGATGTAGGCGTAGCTTGAGGAGATATTGCGGTGGAGTGGACGGAATGTGTGGGAAGGCACTGCAGATGCCGTACCCCCTGCTCTGTATACGCGGTCCCCGCTGATGACACTGTGAAAACCCCGACGACAGCGGAAAGGTCTGCCTGTAGTATCTTCGCCCTCTGTCACCAATGGCTTGACGTCTGTGTTAGTGGAATAGATGCGTGAGTTCTGGCTTTAACTGCATGCGGTTTTGGGAGTATAATAAATAACTGTGCGACCTGTGGAGCAGCTAAATCATGTGCATCTTGTTTAATCTACTCTCTCTCACCAACTCCACGCTGCATTTAGTTTAGTTTAGTTTAGAGACACAGCGCGGAAGCAGGCCCTTCGGCCCACCGAGTCCGCACCGACCAGCGATCCCCGCACGCTAACACTATCCTACACACACTAGGGGCAATTTTTACATTTATACCAAGCTAATTAACCCACAAACCTGTACCTCCTTGGAGTGTGGGAGGAAACCGAAAATCTCGGACAAAACCCCACGCAGGTCACGGGGAGAACGTACAAACTCCGTACAGACAGCGCCCGTAGTCAGGAACGAACCCGGGTCTCCGGCGCTGTGAGGCAGCAACTCTACCGCTGTGCCACCGTGTCGCATCTAAACCAACACATGATCATGTGGTTCAGTTGCACAGCAGAGTGTGAAATAGATCCTCTGGGATATCAGCAAGTGAAGACCCGCTCTCACACTTACTGTCTGAAGATGGGTCTCGACCTGAAACGTCACCCATTCCTTCTCTCCAGAGATGCTGCCTGTCACGCTGAGTTATTCCAGCATTCTTCACATACGTTCTCGGAGAAAACCCACGCAGGTCACTGGGAGAAGGTACAAACCCCGTACAGACAGCACCCGTAGTCGGGATCGAACCCGGGTCTCCGGCGCTGCAAGCGCTGTAAGGCAACAACTCTACCGCTGCGCCACCGTGCCGACATTAGCACACGCATCATACATTTAATCTCAAGAGAGATTTTTATGTTTTATTTTCTTTTTTCTATTTTCTTTTTCTCAACTTTCTTCACTCATTCGTCTTTTTTCTTTTCCTTCACACACTATATATCTCACGTCTTTCTATCCTTTACTATCTAATTTATTTTTCTTATTCTAATCTTTCTTTAATATAACAAAAAAAAAAAAGAAGTAAAAAAAAAAAAAGAGAGAATAAAAAGTTCAATGAAAGTGCAAAAAAAACTGCTGGAGTAACTCAACATAATAGGCAGCAACTCCAAAGAACATGGATGTATGACATTTCGGGTCAGGACCTCTCTTCTGTTCAATGTGACTCTACGTCAAATGTTAAACAATGGATTATTATTTCTAACAGCAAATAAGTGAGAATAAAATACCCGAGAAAATAAAATCCTTACGTATTTAAATTGCAAATTCCTTTACCCGTTTTAACATTGTATTTCCTAGACTTTTTTATTAAATACAAACTACATCAGTTGAACTGAGAAATTATAATTAGCCTTAGAACAGAGACAATTAACGGATTTGTTTTACTTACTGAATTGTTTTTATTCGTTGACAATGAAAGCACAAGATGCGTTGTTCTATGTAAAACACTCTGGAGAGGCAAGGCACAGCTGTAACGTGCAGCATGATGCTGAAGGGTCTCAACCCGAAACGTCAATTATTCCTTTCCTCCAGAGATGTTGCCTGATCCACTGAGTTACTCCGGCATTTTGTGTCTATCTTCTTCTTCTTGCCGAGTCCACACACAAGATTAGAAGTTGTTCAGCCCAAAGACCCTACAGCGAGCAAGATAGGTCACTCGACGAAAAAGACGTAGTACGGTCATGGGCAGATTCATGGGTAACCGGCTTCCGTCTCCGCACCAAAGATCCCGTAGGATACTAGTGCGGAGACGGAAGCCGGTTACGGAAACATCCTCGTAAAAATAAAAGTTATTTGGGAAAAATCTTCTCCTCATTTTCAGAATTATAATTTATTAACACAAACTGTTCCCCCGCAACGTTGATTACACTGCGAGTCAGGTCAGGTTGGGTCAGGTTGGGTTACTGAAATGGATGAAAAAAAGGCCCACGTTTCGCTCCGTTGCGTACTACACGTCAGCCCATTGCATTTAGAAGGAGTGGTCTATCTTGCTCCGCTATAGGATCTTTGGTTCAGCCAGAGCTGAACACACTTCTCGGCATCTGCACACAATGGTGTCTGTCTTGTCGCTTCTTGTGCTTCTTGTGGGTGGTGGTGGAAAGATGGGTGGAAACAGGGCCGTGACGTGAACGCTCTTCCCCTGACCCCGTGGCTATCTTCAACATGATGTTGTCAATTGGTTTTACTTTAGTTTAGTTTAAGTTTAGTTAAGATTAGTTTAAGTTTAGTTTAGTTTAATTTAGTTTAGAGATACAGGCCATTCAGCCCATCAAGTCCGCACAGACCAGCGATCCCTGTACGCTCTCACTATCCTACACACACTAGGGACAAGTTACAGATATACCAAGCCAATTAAATTACAAACCTGCGCGTCTTTGGAGTGTGGGAGGAAACCGGAGCACCCGGAGAAAGCCCACGCAGGTCACGGGGAGAACGTGCGAACTCCGTACAGACAGCAGCCGTGGTCAGGATCGAACCCAGGTCTCTGGCGCTGTGAGGCAATAACTCCTCCGCTGCACCACTGTCGCCCTTTTGTCACCGAACTGCCTCTTTGAGATCTTGGGTTGAAGTTTGCAATGAGTAAGTGCTTTTCGATCAGGTCGGGAGGAGTTCCCCCCGCCATGGGTACCATGTAATCCCGTGCTACCTGCTCCATGGTCGGATAGTCGGCGACTAAACCGTCTCCCCCACCTGGTTTGCCAGGTGAGGAGGGGGCTGTGGACCCCCAGCAGGACCAAAGACAAGACCTGTCAAAGGGCGGATGAGCTTCTAGCGAGCCGACAGCCATCCACACTTCAGTAGAAGTTGCGATCACTGTCGTACACGGCATTGTAAGGAATGATGATAAAGCACACACACACACACAAAAACCCGATACTTCCAGCGGCGGAAGTCCGCAGGAACTGGAGGACGGAGATGTGTGGTGCGTCCGTCACCGTTCCCGTCGGAAACCAGCACCACTGCGTCGCTAGTGTTTTCAAAGATGATGAATGAAGGAGTTAACAACAAGATGTGAGTGAGGAGTGTGAAGTCGTTTCTCAGTCACCTGTTAGATCCACTTCCTGCCCTAAAGTCAAGGAGGAACAGCATCTCGGCTTCAAGCCTAACACACCCAAGCAATTTATTAGGATACAATTTAAATAACAAAGCATCCAATAGACAATAGACAATAGACAATAGGTGCAGGAGCAGGCCATTCGGCCCTTCGAGCCAGCACCGCCATTCAATGTGATCATGGCTGATCATCCCCAATCAGTACCCCGTTCCTGACTTTTCCCCATATCCCCTCACTCCGCTATCTTTAAGAGCCCTATCCAGCTCTCTATTGAAAGCATCCAGAGAACCTGCCTCCACCGCCCTCTGAGGCAAAGAATTCCACAGACTCACCACTCTCTGTGAGAAAAAGTGTTTCCTTGTCTCCGTTCTAAATGGCTTACTCCTTATTCTTAATTAAATGTTTATAATTCATAGAGTCATAGAGTGATACCATGTGGAAACAGGCCCTTCAGCCCAACTAGCCCACACTGGCCAACATGTCCCAGTTACACCGGTCCCACCTGCCTGCGTTTGGTCCATATCCCTCCAAACCTGTCCTATCCATGCACTTGTTTAACCTCTTCTTAAATGTTTGGATAGTCCCAGCCTCAACTGCCTCCTCTGGCAGCTTGTTCCATACACCCGCCACCCTTTGTGTGAAAAAGTTACCCCTCGGATTCCTATCAAATCTTTTCCTCTTCACCTTAAAACTATGTCCTCTGGTCCTCAATTCACCAAAGAGTCATAGAGACCAGACAGAGATACACCACGGACACAGGCCCTTCAGCCCAGTGGCTCCATGCTGACCATTGTCCAGTTATTGATACAAATCCAACACTAATCTTACTGTCTGAAGTTCTCAGTTCTCCAGCGATGCTGTCTGACCCGCTGAGTTACTCCAGCACTTTTTTCTGTAAACCAGTGTCTGCAGTTCCTTGTGTAGGAAGGAACTACAGATGCTGGTTTGCAGCAGAGATAGGCAGAAAAAGCTGGAGTAATTCAGTGGGTCAGGCAGCATCTCCGGAGAAAAGGAATGGGTGACATTTTGGGTTGAGTACCTTCTTCAGACCAGACCCAAAACGTCACCTATCCATGTTCTCCAGGGATGCTGCCTGACCCATTGAGTTATTCCAGCACTTAGAGCCATTGATTCAAGGAGTGACACAGTGTGGAAACAGGCCCTTCGGCCCAACTAGCCCACACCAGCCAACATGTCCCAGCTACACTGGTCCCTTTTTTTGTAAACCAACACTGTAAAAATTAGGTTAGAGATTTCACATCTTTGGGGAAAATAGAAATGATTTAGAAGGTAGACTATAGAACAGTCCAACACAAGAACAGCTTATTCGGCCCACAATGGCTGTGCCGCAAGATGATGCCTAGACCAGCTCTTATCTGCCTGCACATGTTAGTTTTTTAACATCGCATTTTTCGCTTACGTTAGATTTCTGCAGTTTGTTTGCAAACTCCACGCAGACAGCACCCGAGGTCAGGATCGAACCCGGGACTCTGGTGCCGTGAGGCAGCAGCACTACCAGCTGCACCTCGGAAGAACAGGTCAAATTTACCAGCAAGATGTAGCATCCTTGTGAACGCCACGGGGGAAAAAAAAAAAAAAAGAAAATAGGCAAGAAGTTAAAATAAATACATTTCTGCAATATAATGGATGCCTTGTTCCTATTGCAAAGGCTAGTAAAAGCAATTCTAATGTTAATAACCAGCTATTTTGTCAGTTAAACCTCTTTGAGAATCTGAGCACTTCTTAGTCCGGAAGCCAGATGTTTACTCTAGTTTGCATTCTTTATTAGTTCTCAAGGTAGTTAAAACGGCAGAATTAATACTGCCGAATAATTTGCAATTGAATGTACTTTCAATCCGGGAAATATATCGCACAATTGAATGTAAGTGAGATCGACAAACGGCTGCTTTGTTCGGGAAAAGGAAGTGAAATAGTGCGGTAATTTATTACCAGCTACAAGCATTTCAGCCTCGATGTCCCGGTAACATAGTTCTTTTCAAATTAGCTTCCCTTAAAGCCACGGTTATAGAAAGAATATATCAGGCAGCGCCAATGTGCGAACATTTATAGATAGTGGGCAAAGCCTTTATTTTTTTGCCTGAAAGTTGGATAATTTCACGAGAGAATAAAAGAAATACTGTTGACCTGTTGTTCAATACTTTAAAAAAATGTTTTAATTTTCAGATGCAATCTGACTCACAAACAGCTATTATGCGTTTAATATATTCTGACTGCGATCGTTATAAGTTGTTTGCACTTTTTGTTACTATTAAACAAAACTTTGTTTAATACTTTAGGAAATGTTTTAATTTTCAGATGCAGCCAACTCAAACGCACTTATTATGCATTTAATACATCTTGACTGTAATCATTCGAAGGTGCTTGCTTTAAGGTTCATCTTTTTTAAGCATTGCTGTACGCAAAACTGTTGTTCTGCTGTTTAATACTTTAAAAAAAATTTACTTTCAGAAGCAGCCCAGCTCAAAAGTACTTAATATATATATAATATAGCCGGACTCTATTAATTTTAAGTTGACAGCTTCTTGGTGTACTTTTTGACATTATCATTACTTTACCAGTGTACAAAACAGTTGTTCCACTGTCTAATACTTAAAAAAAACATTTTAACTTTCAGAAGCAATTTCCAAGTCGGAAACACTTGAAGTGCATTTAATAGATCCTGATTGTAATCATTTGAAGGTGCTCGTTTTTCGGTTGTACTTTTATAAGCATTGAACTTGTTGTTATTATATGGGCAGTAAACAATTTTTCTATGCGTCAGTGCTATTCAAAGCAGTTATTCTTTTATTAAGGTCACATGATAAATGTAGCTGTTTCTGTCAAAGGTCCCATTCTTCATTCTGTTTCGAAGATGGCAGATGGGTTTTGGTAATATATCAACCAGTGTTGTTGCCGAGTTGTTTTTGAGAAAAGGACTCAATAAATCATACATATTCTTTGATTTTATTTCCCCCCTCCCTCTCTCCCTCCTTCTCTCTCTCCCCCCCTCTCACACACTCTCTCTCTCCGCCGTTATTCTTCCCCCCCCCCTTCTTTTTCAATTGTGATTTGCGGAAAGCATGAGTTTAATGAATATGGGCCACAAAGAAGTGACTCCTTGCTTTCACGAGCTGAACGCTCCAGTGATCTCCCACCCCCCCCCCCTCCCCTCACATTTCTCCCCTCGGCTAGAGCATGAATATCGCTAACAATCCCCGGTAATGTATCGATTTTCACAATGTCCTCCATTATGCCCCCCAAAAAAGAACACAAGAAACAAATTTCTGTGTGGTCCCAACCATCTGCACTTTCTCAGCAGTTTGAAAAGAAACAAAAAATTGCTCAGTGGAACAAAATTTGAAGAAAAATTACCAAAGAAGGATTGAGCATTAGGTATGCTTGGCTACTTCCCCCTTTTTTTTTTAACCAGCTTTCTCTGCATTTTCTTTCTTTCAGATGCACAGTGGGTCTAAAGAGGTGAATTGCTGGGCAAAAAAGAGTGGCCCTTGCCAGAGCGGGTATGAAATATGAAGGCGCAGCAATTGTCTGGATTCAGTGCATTGGAATAACGCTAGTTAAATTATGGATAGTTTTGAATAGTGTCACTATATGCAGATGGCTGCTCAGACAAGAATTGCAGGCTGCATAATTGTATCACTAATAAGCAGTAAGGCAATTAGTTGTATAAGTGTGCTATAATCGTTCGAACAGAAGAGATGGCAAAGAGACAAAAAGGAGGGACAAAGAATTTCTCTTTTCAATTCACCAACTGACAGGCATAATTAGATATATATAATTGAAAATTCCGCAGTAGGGGAGCAGACTTATACAAATGGATTTTCATTGCCTTTCCTTATACGTTTCATTGTTCCTGTTTTTTTTTTTTTTTTGCATCTGAAATTTGTCATTCTACGAGCGAGCATTTACTGTATGTGTTGGAGCCTGTTCGTCCAAGGGAATGATGTCAGAATAAAAAAACTAAGGGAAATCAGTGAGAAACAGAATATCCACAGAAAGTGGTCTGTTGACTTTTTTTCGTGCCCCCCCCCCCCCCCCCCCCCCCCCCCCCTCTCTCTCTCTCTCTCTCTCTCTCTCTCTCTCTCTCTCTCTTTCTGAACTGCTTTTGAACCACAGCCAAAACGTGATCATCCATATCAGCTTTCAGGACATAAACTGAAACGAAAAAAACTTTTAGGAGCCAAGATCTGGTATTGCGTGGAGAGGTTCTTGCTGGTACTTACTAGCGCATTACATCACCATCTTTCAGTAGGGACGGAGAATTCTCAGGAGCCGATTCTGCTTATTGAGACCATAATGAAACTTGCACCAAAGATGCCAAAAGAGCTTATGAGTTGCAAAAACTACACACAAACAAAAGACTTTCAAGTGCATTAATCAACTGAAAACTATTATTTCATAACCCCCCCCCCCCCGCTCGTTTTGCTGGAAGCAAACAATCAGCATCTATTATTAACTACAAACCTTTCCGAAAATTTAATGAGGATGTAAAATCCTCAAAGTACTTGTTTTGGGGGGGGGGGGGGGGGGGGGGGAAAGAAAATTCACAGGATAGTTACTGCCCATGCAAATGAGGTTTCACTTTTTATCTTTGATTTTTGCAACGCTTTTCTATTTAGTTATCTCCGTTACTTGAAAACTTTGGCCAATTTCCTTTTTTTTCTGCGTCGCTCAAATGCGAGTGGAAACAACTTAAAAGGCTGAGTCGTTGTTCTCTCCGCAGCTATTAACAAAAGTGAGTCTGTTTCCCCCACTTCTTTTATACATTTTACCGTGATCCAACATTCAGCGTTTGTTCCCAAACACCAGTGTTGCGAAGTCTTTACAATATTATTGCTTCATATAAATCAAAAAGTTGTCTTGCAACTTTATATAGAGCAAGGGATGAAATAGCTATCGGTGCAGAATCACTGAGTTAGACATAAACCAATTAGTCTCAGCCAGACAAAGGTTTATTACATCAAAGAACTAGACTGCAAAGTTAATGTTTCTGAATGCACCCGATTTTGGTATATGGCTTATTATTAATGCAAAATTCATCTCAATGTAACATCCTAACTAAAATTGTTATTAAATATTTAGGGCATCAATCGATCTTCCTGTTCAAATTAATTGGTATAATTCTTCTTCAAATGTATCTTAACTTCAGCTTCTGGTACCAAGGAGAGATATGGGTTGTGGATGATAGACACAAAAAGCTGGAGTAACTCAGCGGGTCAGGCAGCATCTCTGGAGCAAAGAAAAGATGGATTTAAGAGAGAGTTAGATAGAGCTCTAGGGGCTAGTGGAGTCAAGGGATATGGGGAGAAGGCAGGTACGGGTTTTTGATAGGGGACGATCAGCCATGATCCAAATGAATGGCGGTGCTGGCTCGAAGGGCCGAATGGCTTCCTCCTGCACCTAGTTTCTATGTTTCTATGAATAGGTGACCTTTCAGGTTGAGACCCTTCTTCAGAATGATTGTACTGGTGGTGGTGGTGGGGGTGGGGGGGTGTGGGTGGGAGGAGTGGGAGGAAAGCGAGAAGAAATGATCACGTTTAGGTTTGTGTTAATAATTGCCACGTGCACTGAGGTACAGTCAAAAGACTTGCTATGCATGCTATGCAATCAAATCAGATAACACTGTACATAGATACAATCAAGCCAAACTTGAGTACAATAAACAATAGGCGCAGGAGGAGGCCATTCGGTCCTTTGAGCCAGCACCGCCATTCATTGTGATCATGGCTGATCGTCCCCTATCAATAATCCGTGCCTGCCTTCTCCCCATATCCCTTGACTCCACTAGCCCCTAGAGCGCTATCTTAAATCCATCCAGTGACTTGGCCTCCACTGCCCTCTGTGGCAGGGAATTCCATAAATTCACAACTCTCTGGGTGAAAAAGTTTTTTCTCTCCTCAGTCTTAAATGACCTCCCCTTTATTCGAAGACTGTGACCCCTGGTTCTGGACTCGCCCCACATTGGGAACATTTTTGTCCAGTCCTTTTATAATTTTATATGTTTCTATAAGATAACCCCTCATCCCTATAAACTCCAGTGAATACAAGCCTATTCTTTTCAAACTTTCCTCATAAGACAGTCCCGCCATCCCGCCATATGGGGATATTCTCCCCATATCCCCTGACACCACCATCTTGAAGCGCCCTATCTAACTCTCTCTTGAAACTATCGAGAGAACCAGCCTCCACCACCCTCTAAGGCAGAGAATTCCACAGACACACAACTCTCTGTGTGAAAAAGTATTTCCTCATCTCCGGAGGAGGCGCTGTCCTGAACGGCTGCCTGTCCTGCAGCTGTCCGTTTTTTTCCCTTCTTTTTTATTATTTTTAGTACGTTGAGTGTGTAGTCAGGGGGCCTAATCTTTTTATGTGTGGGGGGTGGTGGGGGGGAAGGGGGAAACTGCTTTTCGAGTCCCTACCTGGTCGGAGGGGTTGCCTTCCTCCGAGCAGCGACTTCGACCTGTCCTTGCGGCCTACCAGCGGGTCCTGGAGCGATGTTTCCCTGAGGGGACCTGGCCAGAACATCGGCTTTGGCGGTGGCGCAGAACATCGGCTTTGGCGGCGGCGCAGCACTGGAGCGCTGTCGTGGAGCGGGCGATGCCTTTCCTGGGTCGCCGCGCTGGAACTCCAGTATGCTGGGACCGCCGATAAGAACATTGTGGAGCCGCGGTTCTGTGGAGCGGCCAGCTGCGACGCTGAACGTTACATCCCGGAGCCTGGGATCTCTTGCTGAGATCGCCAGTGTGCGGAGCTCCGTCCGGCGCGGTCTGTTGGCTTGGAAGCCGCGGTCTCCGGTAAGAAGGCGGCCGTTCCTGGCACCCCAAGCCGCTGGGGGTTCTCCCGACGCCGAAGCACCATCACCCGGCGAGAACATCGGGCGCCGTGGCGGCGACTGTGGAGGCCTCAATAGGCCCGACTTTGGGTGGACAAGAGGATGGGGACTGGACTTTGTGCCTTCCCCCACAGTGGGAATCACTGTGGGGGGATGTTTTTGTGTTGAACTTCTTTTTGAATCTATGTTGTATTTTTATTAGTGTGCTGCAAGGACATCAGAATTTCCCCTGAATAAGAGGATTAATAAAGTTTAATCTAATCTAATCTAAATGGCCTACCCCTTATTCTTAAACTGTGGCCCCTGGTTCGGGACTAGGTAGAGCAAAGGGGAAGATACCGAGTGCAGAATATAGTTCTCAGCATTGTAGCGCATCAGTTCCAGAGACAGTCCAATGTCCGCAATGGGGTAGAGGTGAATGGGACAGTACTCTAGCTTATGGTAGGTCCGGTCAGAAGCCTGATAACAGAGGGGAAGAAGCTGTTCCTGAGTCTGGTGGTGCGCGCTTTCAAGCTTCTGTACCTTCTGCTAGACGGGAGCAGGGAGAAGAAGGAATGGCAGAGGTGGGAAAGGCCTTGTATTAGGTCGGCTGATTTCCAAATGCAGCGTGAAGTGTAGATGGAGCCAATGGTGGGAAGTTCTGGTCTGTGTGATGGACTGGGCCACATCTAGAACTGTCTGCAATTTCATTGTGAAGGCAAATGGATGCAATGGATCACGTGCGGCTGGTGAGATTGGCTTGTCTTGGCATCATGTTCGGCACGGACATTGTGGGTCTAAGCCAGGGCCTGTTTCAATGCTGCACTTCTCTCTGTTCTACGTGTAGGAAGGAACTGCTGGTTTAGATGACACAAAATGTTGGACAGCAGCATCTCTGGAATAGTCCTCAGTTCTCTCTCCTCTCTCTAAGTTCTATGTTCTTTTAGTTTAGAGCAGCAGCTGTCTAACAGGTCCTTTTGTCCTGCCCCTTCCCTCTAGTAAGGCTTCACCCCCCCCCCTCCCTCCTACCATCAGTCTGAAGAAGGGTCCCTACCCAAAACCATCACCTATCCATGCTCTCCAATGATGCCACCTGACCCTTTGAGTTACTCCAGCACTTTGTGGATTTCTTATCCAAAGTCCATTTGTTTTTGGCAATGCCACAATTAAGTATGTAGGAAGGAACTGCAGATGCTGGTTTAAACCGAAGATCGACACAAAAAGCTGGAGTAACTCAGCGGGTGAGGCAGCATCGCTGGAGAGAGGAAATGGGCGACGTTTCGGGTCGGGACCCTTCTTCAGACTGATGTCAGGGGAGGGGGCGGGACAAAGATAGAATGTAGTCGGAGAGAACTGGGAAGGGGAAGGGGATGGAGAGAGAGGGAAAGCAAGGGCTATCTGAAGTTAGAGAAGTCAATGTTCATAACGTTGGGGTGTAAATTATCCAAGCGAAATATGAGGTGCTGTTCCTCCAATTTGTGCTGGGCCCCACTGCAGATGCTGGTTTAAACCGAAGATTGACACAAAAAGCTGGAGTAATTCAGCGGGACAGGCAGCATCTCCGGAGAGAAGGAATAGGTGACATTTTGGGTCGAGACCCTCCTTCAGATCTGTTGCCTCCTTTTGCTTTGGTATTTTATTTAATTCACATGTTTATTTGATAATGTTTTATTATTAATGTTTACTGTTTTATGTGTGATTCCTAACTGTCACTGTATGTCACGTTGTCACTTGTGGGCGGAGCACCAAGGCAAATTCCTTGTATGTGAATACTTGGCCAATAAACTTATTCATTCATTCATTGGTCTTTGTTCCAAACTAGGAAATTGACGATAAGGAACTGCGTCCCGACCGGTCACGGGTTAAAGAAGGGTCCCAACCCCAAATGTCGCCCATCCATGTCCTCCAGAGATAATGCCTGAGCCGCTGAGTTGCTCCAGCACTTTGTGTCCCTTTTGCAAAATTACTAACATTTTTACTGTAAGAATCGACCAAAAGGAGGCAAAACTCCTTGACTCATAGAAACATAGAAAATAGGTGCAGGAGGAGGCCATTCGGCCCTCCATTCATTGTGATCATGGCTGATCATCCCCAATCAATAACCCGTGCCTGCCTTCTCCCCATATCCCTTGATTCCACCAGCCCCTTGAGCTCTATCTAACTCTCTCTTAAATCCATCCAGTGACTTGGCCTCCACTGCCCTCTGTGGCAGGGAATTCCACAAATTCACAACTCTCTGGGTGAAAACGGTTTTTCTCACCTCAGTCTTAAATGGCCTCCCCTTTATTCCAAGACTGTGGCCCCTGGTTCTGGACTCGCCCAACATTGGGAGCATTTTTCCTGCATGTATAGTATAGTATAGTATAGTATAGTATAGTATAGTATAGTATATCTTTATTGTCATTTTCCTGAGTGCTCACATACCCAGAGGAAACATAAAAATGTTGCTCAACCAGTGTCCATTCAGTGTGCAGTAAAAAATAAATAGAAATAAAAATACATATATCATGAACAAATTAAACACTCTACTCTCTACTAAACATCAACAGGCGTTCCGATCGGCAGCGGCACGACAGTGGCTCTGCTGCAGTGTGTCCAGATTGATGGTTGGTGCGCGATACTTTGGCAGGGGGCAAAGTCCGTTTATCAGTCTTATAGCCTGCGGGAAGAAGCTGAGGAGCATCCAGCTGGTTTTGCAGCTAATGCTCCTGTACCTCTTCCCAGATGGCAGGATGGAGAATATGTGATGCGATGGGTGGTAGGGGTCTTTGATGATGGAGATGGCTCTGCTGATACATCTCTTCCTGTATATGTCCAGCAGGAAAGGGAGTGGAGCACCAATAATCCTGCTGGCGGTCTTCACAATCCTGTCTAGTTGGTGCCGTTCGTACGCCTTGCAGCTCCCGAACCAGGAAGTGATGCCGTAGGTTAATGTGCTCTCGATTGTCCCCCTATAAAAAGTTCGTAGGTGTGTAGTGGGGAGACCTGCTTTCCGTAGTCTTCGGAGAGTCCAGTCCTTTTATAATTTTATATGTTTCTATAAGATATCCCCTCATCCTTCTAAACTCCAGTGAATACAAGCCTAGTCTTTTCAATCTTTCCTCATATGACAGTCCCGCCATCCCAGGGATCAATCTCGTGAACCTACGCTGCACTGCCTCAATCACAAACTCTTTAGGAATTGAAAGACATTTGCTTTTCAAGAAACTCTTGTGTTTCTTACCAGGTGGTTGAGAGTTCAACTCTGACAAAGTTGGAAGGACTGGCTATTTTGAAATACATTTGGAATAAAATAAGGTGCGGCACTGTGGCGCAGCGGTAGAGTTGCCATCTTACAGCGCCAGAGACCCGTGTGCGGTATCTAAATGGAATATAATCTTTACTTGGGTAAGGCGCGAGTTGAGGGGAGAGTGGAGATTGGGGGCTGTGGCTGTCTACGGTCCAACTTTGGGTGCTGTCTGTATGGAGTTTGCACGTTCTCCCTGTGGCCATGTGGGTTTTCTCCGGGTGCTCCAGTTTCTCTCCACACTCCAAAGACGTACAGGTTTGTAGGTTATCTGGCTTAGGTTTGTATACTTGGTATCAGTGTAAATTGTCCCTAGTGTGCGTGTAGAATAGTGTTAAGGTGCTGTCCCACTGTACGAGCTGATTGAAGAGTTCTCCCGAGTTTCCCCTGATTCGAACTGGGAGATTTACGGTAATGGCCGCTCGTAGGTACTCGGGGCTCTCGTGGACATTTTTCAACATGTTGAAAAATCTTCACGAGTCTTCACGAGCTTACCGCGTTTCCTGAGTACCTGCCGTTAGCGTTACGAGCCGCTAAGAGACGTCCCCGAGCTCCGACGTACCCGCTACGTACATTCTACGTGCTTACCATGAGTTTGATTTTTTTTTAAATTCGGGAGAGCTCTTGAATTACTTGGTACAGCGGGGATCGCTGGTCGGTGGGCTGAAGGGCCTGTTTCCGCGCTGTATCTCTAAAACTAAAACTAAACTAAAAACTAATTAACCTAAACTATTTTCCACACAAAAAGTTGGAATGTTTTTGTCCTCAGTCCATTTTGATTACTTCCAGATTTCGAGACATTAAATTAATTCTCTGAACCATCTCCTTGTATTGATGCCAAATATAAATGATTATGTTGTAAATCTATGTTAAATAATCCTATCGTAATAGAACGGGACAATAGCATAATTATAAATCACAATTTATGGATACCAGGCAAACACTGGTGGTGATTATTTGGAATGATTGTGGTAATGGTGGTATTGATTTGAGAATTAAGGGACAGAAGTTTAGGGGTAACATGAGGGGGAACTTCTTTACTCAGAGAGTGGTAGTTGTGTGGAATGAGCTTCCAGTGGAAGTGGTGGAGGCAGGTTCGATTTTATCATTTAAAAATAAACTGGATAGGTATATGGACGGGAAACGAATGGAGGGTTATGGTCTGAGTGCAGGTAGATGGGACTAGGGGAGAGTAAGTGTTCGGCACGGACTAGAAGGGCCGAGATGGCCTGTTTCCGTGCTGTAATTGTTATATGGTTATATGAATGGGTGGCAAATGGCCGAGTTTCAAAGACTGATGGAAGCGTTTCCGAGAAAAGTTCATGGGATGCACAGCGAATGCACTACGGTAGTCAGCAAGGTGTGGATTTGCGAAGTGGATCTCGAAAAAGATGCAAGGGTCCTTGTCAGAGTTCATCCCGATCAGCTTTGTCACACAGGACTCCCTGACCCATTCACTTTAGTTTCTCAGCTCAGTTTTTTTCTCAGTTCAGTTTAGTTTATTGTCACGTGTACCGAGGTACAGTGAATAGATTTATGTTGCGTGCTATCCAGTCAGCGGACAGACAATGCGCGATTATAGTCGAGCCATTCGCAGCGTACAGATACTGTAAGTGATAAGGGAATAATGTTTAGTGCAAGGTAAAGCCAGCAAAGGTTCGAGGATAGTCCGAGGGGCACCGATGAGGTAGGTAGTAGTTCAGGACCCCTCTCTGGTTGTGGTAGGATGGTTAGTTTGCCTGATAACAGCTGGGAAGAAACTGTCCCTGAATCTGGAGGTCTGATGGGATACTGAAGGTGTGAAGAAGGGTCTCGACCCGAAACGTCACCTATACCTTATCTCCAGAGATGCTACCTGACCCGCTGAGTTACTCCAGCATTTTGTTTCTATATTCGGTGTAAACCAGCATCTGCAGCTCCTTCTTACACTCTCTGAGTTACGGGCTGTTAGTTTAGTTCAGAGATAGAGTGAAAACAGGCCCTTCGGCCCACCGAGTCCATGCTGGCCGGCGATCATCCCGCACACTAACCCAATCCTACACACATTGTGGACAATTTTATAATTTTTTACTGAAGCCAATTAACCTGCCAACCTGTGCATCTTTGGGGTGTGGGAGGAAACCGGAGCTGCTGCAGAAAACCCCACGCAGGTCACGGGGAGAACGTACGAACTCCGTACAGACAGCACCCATAGTCAGGATGGAACGTGGGTTTCTGGCGCTGTAAGGCAGCAACTCTACCGCTGCGCCACCGTGCCGCCTGGCTGTCCTCAGGGGCATATTCGGAGGCGGACATCAAGTGGCGCTGGAAGGTCATCAACTCGGTGAAAGACGCTCTTTGCTCTGCCTGAAACCTGCTGGTCTCCCAGCGGAGCGAGATGTCCGTCGGGCAATGTTGCCGACTGGCCCACTGCAGACTGCAGGAGTACGTGCTGAGGGACGCACTGAAGCTCGGTGCGGCCAACGCCAAGGCTCGGTGGGGAAGGACCACAGTCTAGGGACCTTCCACTGCCCCACATTGAGGAGCAAGTCGAATCCCATTACTAATTCTATAACTAATTCTATTGACTAGAAATATTAACTATTAACTATTCAGATGCTGTTATCTTTAATGGCAGCCAATACACTTGGACACTTTCAATATTATTCTAGTTAATGCTCATGTTATAAATTGTGAACATTAAGGCCTGCTTATACATGAATAACCAATTTTACTGTGAATTGGCAGTTTCCTCTCTGCATGTTCATAAGTGATAGGAGCAGGCTCAGGCCATTCGGCCCATCAAGTCTACTCCATCATTCAATCATGGCCGATCTATCCCTCCCTCCTAACCCCATTCTCCTGCCTTCTCTCCAAAACTAACCTCTGACACCTGTGCTAATCAAGAATCTATCTATTTCTGCCTTAAAAATATCATTGACTTGGCCTCCAAAGAATTCCACAGATTCACCACCCGTTGACTAAAGAAATTCCTCCTCATCTCCTTCCTAAAGGTACGTCCTTTAATTATGAGGCTGTGACCTCTGGTCCTAGACTCTCCCACTAGTGGAAACATCCTCCCCACATCCACTCTATCCAAGCCTTCCACGATTCAGTAAGTTTCAATGAGGTCCCCCCCTCGTCCTTCTAAACTCCAGCGAGTACAGGCTCAGTGCCGACAAACGCTCACCGTATGTTAACCGATTCTTTCCTGGGATGGTTCTCGTATCATTCCTAGGATCATTCACGTCTTGCACTTTATTTAAACAGTTCTCCACTCATACTGGAAATGCCCTCGGTCAAGACTGCAGTTTAGCCTTCCAATTGGCTTTGACTGTTCTTTTTGGTCCTTTTGGCCAATTTAGAGATTTACGGAGGGTGTAATCGACGTTATAAATCTCACTCAGACGCAGGTCAGACAGATGACAAGTAAAATATTGCTCGCTCTGTTTCCAAGCAAAATTTATAGCAACTATTTTACCCTTGAAAGATTTTACTGATACTTAAAAATAGCCAAAAATTAACTTAGAATTACGCCTTTGAGGTATTTAAGTTGAGTTTATTTAGTTTTGTAATACAGCGCGGAAACAGGATATTCGGCCCACCGAGTCCACGCCGACCAGCGATCCCCGCACATTAACACTACCCTACACACACTAGGGACATTTGACATTTGCAGCAAACCAATTAATTTACAAACCTGTCACTTTAATTTCATGTTTCATGTATTTTGTGTTTTTGTGTGTTTATCACCGATGACGGATCAGTTTACCTCCTGGGATGAATTAAGTTCTACCGTTCCGTATCGTATCGTCTTTGGAGTGTGGGAGGAAACTGAAGATCTGAGAGAGCTAGATAGGGCTCTTAAAGATAGCGGTCAGGGGTTATGGGGAGAAGGCAGGAACGGGGCACTGATTGGGGTTAGAAACATAGAAAATAGGTGTAGGAGGAGGCCATTCGGCCCTTTGAGCCAGCACCGCCATTCATTGTGATCATGGCTGATCAATAACCCGTGCCTGCCTTCTCCCCATATCCCTTGATTCCACTAGCCCCTATAGATGATCAGCCATGATCACATTGAATGGCGGTGCTGGCTCAAATGGCCTACTCGAATCCCGCTTGGAGTGCATACTGTCGTTGTGTCCTTGGGCAAGACACTTCACCCACCTTTGCCTGTGTGTGAATGTGTGTGAATGTGTGTGAGTGATTGGTGGTGGTCGGAGGGGCCGTAGGCGCAGATTGGCAGCCACGCTTCCGTCAGTCTGCCCCAGGGCAGCTGTGGCTACAGAAGTAGCTTACCACCACCGAGTGTGACTGAGGAGTGAATGAATAATGCGATGTAAAGCGCCTTGAGTATTAGAAAGGCGCTATATAAATCCCATCCATTATTATTATTATTACTCCTGCACCTATTGTCTATTGTCAATAAAACCCACGCAGGCCACGGGGAGAACGTACAAACTCCGTACACACAAGCACCCGTAGTCAGGATTTAACCCGGGTCTCTGGCGCCATGAGGCATCAACTCTACCGCTGCGCCACCGTGCCGTTCTTGAATAATTCACGAATATTTAGTTTTTAAATGTTTTTATCTTCCTTTCCATTGTAAATCAGATCGAGGTGCTTGTGGCTTCAAAAAGACTGCGAGCAGGGTTAGATGATGGAGAATTCTGACTGTGATATCCATGGTGTTGTGTGGATGATGATGATGCGTTATTGTACCGAGGTACAGTGAAATCCAAAGTACGCAAAAGCCTCGCCACAAAGGTGCCGACAAAAATTACAAAAAGTTCTCTTTAAATAATGTTGGCCCCTTCTTAGTCCCCCCTTTGTTCGCGATGGACCCCCTTAAGGGCCTGTCCCACTTAGGCGATTTTTTCGGCGACTGTCACAGTCGTAGCAGGATGTCAAAAAAGTGGTGTCTGGGACCCCCCCCCCCCCCCCACGAGAATGTCTACGACAAGCTACCACATAGTCGATGTCAAGCTACGCCAAGCTACCGACAACCGGCGACCCTTTAGGACGTCCACCTACGACCACACCTACGACAACCTGCAACCACACAGGCAACAACCTACGACAACCAAAGTCAACCGACGTCCACCCACGACAAGCTACGACCCTGTCGGCGATAACTGAAGACAACTGAAGACAATTCAGTCTCCGGTAGACAAAAATGGTGGAGAAACTCAGCGGGTGAGGCAGCATCGATGGAGCGAAGGAAATAGGTGGCGTTTCGGGTCGAGATCCTTCTTCAGACATGTCACAGCATCTCCGTGGATGCTGCCTCACCCGCTGAGTTTCTCTGGCATTTTTGTCTACCTTCGATCTTTCCAGCATCTGCAGTTCTTTCTTAAACAATTCAGTCGCCGGTTGACGTAGGTAGTCGCCAATGGAATTCACCGAATGTCAGCACCCGGCAACAACCAACGTCGCCTGGCGACAACCTGCGTCATCCTGGCGACACCGCCGACAGCGCCTACGTCAGGGGAAGACAAGTTACGTCAAGCCCACTGTCGCCGAAAAGTTTTGAACATTTCAAAATCCAACGGCGCCCAGAAAAACGGTATGACTCTTTAGGCGACTGAGGAGACGACTCACGACCATATAAGTTCTGAGTAGCCCCCCCCCGCTTTGGGTACCCCTTTCCCTAAGCCTATGTTTATCGCCATAATTTCAATTATGCACAATACGATACGATACGGTACAATATGGTACAATACTATAGAACTTTATTTATCCCAGGAGGAAAATTAATCTGCCAAGAGTCACAAAAACACAAAAACACTATGTCCCATAGTCTGTTGATAGTGTTTTGTGGTTATTTGGTGATTCATAAACTAGCAACCAACCCACTTTTAAAAAAAGATTTATGGTTATCTGTGTACCCTGTACTCCCTTATACAAAGTTCACTTTTTTTTAAATTTCAAAATATACTTTATTCGAGAAATAAATCAATACAATACATGATCCTTACAAAACTCCATCCAACATTCTCGGAGGCTATACATACATTCAATACTGTTTACACAAATTACACAATTTTATCCCCCACCCTTGCCACTCATGTGGCCCACTGGCGTGGACTCCCGTCCCTTATTTTTGAGGGACGTCTCCACCACACCCTGCCCCCCATGTCCAGCAGCGGACGAAACCTAGACTATGTTCCTCCCCCCGTTAAACAGCCATGTTGGTGGACAGTGGTGTGAGTGAAGGCAGCTTGGCACCAACACAAGGTCAAGAACCCAAGTCATGAACACACACTGTATGGACACACAGAGGTGCAGGAAAGTTAAAAAACGAAAATTCAGATACTAGATAATAATATAAACAAAATAAATAAAAACAAAATATACCAGAAATGTTACGTGGGGCAGAAGGCGGGGTGGCTCAGCGGTAGAGTTGCTGCCTTACAGCGCCAGGGTTGGGTTCCATCCCTGTATGTTCTCCCCGTGACCTGCGTGGGTTTTCTCCAGGTGCTCCGGTTTCCTCCCACACACCAAGGACGTACAGGTTTGTAGGTTAATCAGCTTTGCTAAAATTGTAAATTGTCCCTAGTGTGTGCGGGACAGTGTTAGTTCATAAGTTCACAAGTGATAGGAGCAGAGTTAGGCCATTCGGCCCATCTAGGGTGGTGGGTGTATGGAACGAGCTGCCAGAGGAAGTAGTTGAGGCTGGGACTATCCCAACATTTAAGAATCAGTTGGACAGGTACATGGATTGGACAGGTTTGGGGGGTGATATGGACCAAACGCGGGCAGGTGGGACTGGTGTAGCCGGGACATGTTGGCCGGTGCGGGCAAGTTGGGCTGAAGGGCCTGTTTCCACACTGTATCACTCTAAGCTCTCCGGCATCATAGCGTGGACGCACAAACACAATGGGACTTTGGAGTGAGTGTAACTGCGCTGTAAACATAAGCAATAATTCATCGCCCTACAGCAGGAACCTAATTGAAGTCATTTCGAGAAGGCAGATAGTGACATATGTAAAAAATTATTTGCAGTTTACCGACTTAAAAAAAACATCAACCATTAGTCTTAAAAAATAGCAGAATTCTGCTGCAGGCCCAGACTGTAACTCGTTTAGATTTATGACTAATTCATGCATTTGCAGGATGTTTGTTTTTTTTTAAAAAAGGAAATATTTTGAACAAATATTTCTGGTAGATTGTTTAAATTCACATAGGCAAAGCAATGTAATATATTCAAGTGTGCCCCAAATTCATAAGCTACTTGGACACAAAACTCTTCAAGTTATTCCCGCTGAAGTTTAAAATCTAAATGCAAATGTGAGACTAATAAGTGTATTCGAATGACTCCAGTCTGCTCTGCAAATTGACTCTCAGCATACTCCATGAGGCATGACAAACCATGCAGAGTCTAAACGATTAATTGTATCAATGGCTACTTTGGGATTTTCCTCCACATTTTATTTAAAATCTCTGCGTTACTTTCTGGAGGTTGCAACGTGTCGGAAGGATTTGAAACTCCAGATGAGTGATCACCGGAAAGGCAACAGTGCTGGCAAATGCCTAACCAGCCACTGTACGATTGGCGCCACACTGTAAAATACAGCACAAATTGGAACATACCTGGCAGATTAATGAGATCAAAGTGTTCAAATGCGGCTCTCTGGCAAAATACCAACAGGGGCTGAAAACCCTGTATAATAATGAAATCAAGGTTAATTGCACCGAAGATTTACTTTAATTAACGGAGACCTGGAATTTTTATTTGGATGAAATTAAAAAAAAAAAAATAATAATTTCCATAATTTTCAGTTAACAATGCAACTAAATCGTTAGTAAACTGAAAATTATTGGGATCGAATTAAAAAGTCGAATCTGAAAGAGTGCCCCGATCCGAATTGTCTACAAAATGCCCATAACTACAAGGGCGGCACGGTGGCGCAGCGGTAGAGTTGCTGTTTTACAGCGCTTGCAGCGCCCCGAGACCTGGGATCGATCCTGACCACGGGTGCTGTCTGTACGGAGTTTGCACGTTCTCACCGTGACCTGCGTGGGTTTTCTCCAAGAACTTCGGTTTCCTCCCACACTCCAATAACGTACAGGTTTGTAGATTAATTGGCTTGATATAAATGTGAAAACGTTCCTTAGTGTGTGTAGGATGGTGTTAATGTGCGGGGATCGCTGGTCGGCGCGGACCCGGTGGGCCGAAGGGCCTGTTTCCGCGCTGTATCTCTAAACTAAACTAACGGTCACTGTACATGAAAATTACTTCCTTCAATGCCGCACTTTAATGATGCAAATAAGATGCCTTACCCATCCAAATATGAAGCCTGATGAGAGGTCCTGACCTGAAATGTCACCTTTCCATGTTCGTCATAGATGCTGCCTGACCTTCTGAGTTACTCAAGCACTTTTTTTGTAAACCAGCATCTGCAGTTCCCTGCGTCTATTTTGTTTATGTGTTTTGCCTCTACTCAGAAAAGTTTTATTAGAACTGATTACTATTCCCGAGCAATTTTTGGTATTAATTAAAGTTTCAAACCTTGAGGTGCGTGGAAGAAATGACGGTGATGTCACTAGATGCTCATCTATCCATAAAATGATCTTAGTTTAGTTTAGTTTAGTTTAGAGATACAGCGCGGAAACGGGCCTAGTCTGCACTGATCAGCGATAGTTTACATTAATACCAAGCCAATTAACCTGTACGTCTTTGGAGTGTGGAGGAAACCGAAGATCTCAGAGAAAACCCACGCAGGTCACGGGGAGAGCGTACAAACTCCGTACAGACAGCACCCGTAGTTGGGATCGAACCCGGGTCTCTGGCCCTGTAATAGCCCTGTCCCACGGTACGAGTTCATTCCAAGAGCTCTCCCGAGTTTGAAAAAAATCAAACTCGTGGTAAGCACGGAGAATTAGTGTAGCGGGTACGTCGGAGCTCGGGGACGTCTCTTAGCGCTAACGGCTGGTATTCGGGAAGACTCGCTAACGGCAGGTAAGCACGGGAAGACTCGTGAAGATTTTTCAACATGATGAAAAATGTCCACGAGAGCCCCGAGTACCGACGAGCGGCCATTACCGTAAATCTCCGAGTTCGAATCAGGGCAAACTCGGGAGAACTCTTGGAATGAACTCGTACCGTGGGACAGGGGTTTAAGGCAGCAACTCTACCGCTGCGCCACCCTGCCTGTTGGCCTACTTGTAACATTTCTGGTAGATTTCGTTTTAATTTCAATTATCTAGTGTCTGATGTTTCTTTTAATTGTTTTTGCATATTACACGCTCTTAGGAATGCTGCCCACCATTGTCTACCCGAATATAAGTGATTCAGGATTGGGGAGAGGATTAATGAATGAGTCGGACTTGAGAGATGCAAATGTTCAAGAAGTTCGTAAAGCAATGACATTGAACAATGAACGTTCTGGGATGAGTGGGTTAACACATGATGAGCATTTGATGACACTGGGTCTTCAGACCATTCGGACCATTTGGCCCATCGAGTCCATTCCGCCATTCAATCATGGCCGATTTCTGCCTCCTAATCCCATTTTCCTGCCTTCTCCCCATAACTCTTGACACCCGTACTAATCAAGAATTTGTCTACCTCTGCATTAAAAATATCCATTGACTTGGCCTCCACAGCCCCCTGCGGCAATGACTTCCTTTGTACTTAATCTAAGATTGTGCTTATATATGGTAAGACTCTACTGAACTGGATGCAAAGAAAGAATTTTACCTCGTTACGTGGGTTAATATATGGCCATTGAACTCAGTGATCAAGAATTTATCCATCTCCGCTTTAATCCAAGTTCTTTGGATTCTCTCTCTTTCCCAGTTATGCTACCTTCACTGCAATGTTTTGTCATCCGTTCATCATTGACTGAAGTTGATATTAATCAGTGGTACTAATCTTAAACCAGCATCGGAGGTTCCTACTGACACATCTTGAATCCTGGTTTGTTTGTGCCTGTGTTTGCTTAGCTTGCGTACACAAGGTATGCAAATAGTCGCCCATAAAGGGCGCTTACAAAAATTCCCCCACCCCCACGCACTAGGTCCCCCTTTGTTCTTCCCCCCCCCCCCACACGGCGGTTCCCCCACGCTGGGTCATCCTTTGTCAATTGTTCTTCACGGCGGTCCCCCCACGCCGGGTTCTCCCTTGTTTCTTCCCCCGGCAGTGGCGTCCTCACTTCCACGTGGTCCGCCCTCATCCATCGGTCGGCGCCGTCATCAACCGCTGCGCCGACCTCACCACTATCACCGCCGAGTCCTCTATGGACGCCTCCGTGGCGCCGACCCGGGCCTCAGCCGCGGCACCCCAGACCCAGGCGCCGATGGCCACGGGCTCCGTCGACAGTGTGGGGGAAGTTCAAGCTCAGGCGAGAATGGCGGAGTGCATCACTGGATTCTGCTGCGGAGAATAGTTTCATCTGTATCGAACGGCTTCAAGCACAATGTACACGGCAGGGTCCGCTGTAAAATATCTCCCGCTGAACCAATTTTTCATCAACGGTTTAAGTGGCAGAACTGACAGGAAGTCACTAAAATGTCATTTCAATGACACTAGTTTGGGAAAGCAGCAGACTGCAACTCCCCACTTGTTTCCAGCAGGCGCACGTTTGGCACGGCATTGATTTTATCTCAAATGTTCAGTTTTAAAGAGACACCACAGATTAATCCAAGCTCCACAGACTCCAAGATGAAGTTCAACAAATAACACAGCCTTTAAACTTTTACTTCATCTGAAGGTTAATTAAACTGGTTTTCCCGAGATGCGTTTTGATGATAATTATGTGGAAACAAGGAACTGCAGATGTTTAGTTTAGTATAGTCTAGTTTAGTTTAGTTTAGTTTAGAGATACAGCACGGAAACGGGCCCTTTGGCCCACCGAGTCCGCACCGACCAGCGATCCCCGCACACTAACACTATCCTAAAGTCAAAGTCAAATTTATTTGTCACATGCAGTGAAATGAATTTGCCAGCAGCGATACACTTAAAAAAGAACACACAATACGCAATAGAATTTAACACAACCTCCTTTCTTCACCCATGGTCAGGCCCATAGACCCTCCGTAGTCACCGCTACGGACGGCCGGATGTACGGGCCCTCTTGTCGGGATGATCGAAACTCCGCGGCTTAGAGTGCCCGAATCGGCACTTTCCTACCGGAGACCGCGGCTTCAACATACACACACTAGGGACAATTTTTCATTGATACCAAGTCAATTAGCCTACAAATCTGTACGTCTTTGGAGTGTGGGAGGAAACTGGAGCACCTGGAGAAAACCCACGCGGTCACGAGGAGAACGTACAAACAACACCTATTCCTTTTCTCCAGAGATGCTGCCTGTCCCGCTGAGTTACTCCAGCATTTTATGTCTATCTTCGGTTTAAAGCAGCATCTGCAGTTCCTTCCTGCACAACTTGGACTCGAAGGTCCCTGTGCACATCAATGCTGTTAAGGGTCTTGCCATTAAGTGTGTAACCTCTCCTTACATTCAACCTCCCAAAGTGCAAAACCTCGCACATGTTCTTTGATGAGGGCAATATTCAAGGACAAGGCCAAAGCCTAAAGCCTTGTTGCGCCACAGACCCGGGTTCGATCCTGACTACGGGTGCTGTCTGTATGGAGTTTGTACATTCTCCTCGTGACCTGCGTGGGTTTTCTCCGGGTGCTCCAGTTTCCTCCCACACTGCAAAGGGGTACAGGTTTGTGGGTTAATTGGCTTCAGTAAATTTCTAAATCGCCCGTGGTGCGTGTGCAGTATTGTACAGGGATCGCTGGTCGGCGTGGACACGGTGGGCCGAAGGGCCTGTTTCCGCGCTGTACCTCTAAACTAAACTAAACTAAAATGAACTAAACTAAAGGGACCTGACCCAAAACATGGCTAAAGCCCCTGTCCCACTTAGGAGACCTAAACAGCAACCTCTGGTGACCTCGCCCGTCACCCAAAAAAAAAATCAAGGTCGAGGTGACCTGCAACCTCCTACCACCTCCCATGCATACGTTGAAAACCTTCCTCGACTATGAAGAAAACCGGCTTCGACTAGACCTGCGACTAAAAAATTATCGATTTTTAAAACGGCAACCTATTTTTAGTCGAGGCCGGTTTTAATTATGTTGAAAAAATAGCAGCAACCTCGATGAAGCCTCGACCACGCGGAAACCACTTTCAACCATTAGGGAGAGTGACCAAAACCTCCGGTGACCTCATGGAAACCTTGGGTGGCGGGCAAGGTCACCAGAGGTTGCTGTTTAGGTCTCCTAAGTGGGACAGGTCCTTTATCCTACCTCCACAGATGCTGCCCAACTTGCTGAGTTTTAGTCCAAGATTCCAGCATCTGCAGAACGTTGCATCTCCGGCGTGCAGTCTTTGTGTTTCAGTTTGTGCGTTCTCCCCGTGACCTACGTGGGTTTTCTCCGGGTGCACCGGTTTCCTCCCACACTCCAAAGACGTGCAGGTTTGCAAGTTAATTGGCCCTCGTGTGCGTAGGACAGTGTTAGTGGGCGGGGATCGCTGGTCGGCGCGGACTCGGTGGATTTCCGCGCCGTATCTCTAAACTAAACTGAATTAGAAAATCGAACGTAATATTACCAAGTGAGAACCTGCATAAAAACCACAGATTTTTTCTTTTACGCAAACAAGCGGCAGCGGTTTCAATCAGCTGTAGGTGAAGCCAGACTTGCCGATCACTCCCGTACGATTCATATTCATTAGAAAAACCGCTGAACAGATTACAATCACTGTGAAAGCAATCATTCACATCCCTTGCACCTTCCATCCGATGAATAAGAATTGTACCAAGTTCCTGCGGCTCCCAGACTTGGGGTCTCCTCTGTGATTTAGTGCCACACGTAACGAGAGGCTGCACTGCACTCCTTCACAGGAGGTAAAGCGTTTAATAAAAGGATTAATCTGTTCCGAAATAACCCTCACCATCGTTTAAACAGATGCCCTCTCTGTGTTCTCAGTCGGTTTCAGTTATGTTAACAGAGTGTAACAATAAATATTTAGAAATGGTTCTTAAATACCAGGTTTTCATAAGTTCATAAGTTCATAGGAGCAGAATTAGGCCATTCGACCCATCACGTCTATTCCGCCATTCAATCATTCCCTCTCAACCCCATTCTCCTGCCTTCTCCCCATAACCCCTGACACCCTCAATAATCAAGAACCTGACATCTCCGCCTTAAGAATAGCCACTGACTTGGCCTCCACAGCCTTCCGTGGCAATGAATTCCACAGATTCACCACCCTCTGACGAAAGACATTTGTAATACCTTCCACCATCTATTGCACACATAACAATAATGGCTGTTGGCGGATAGACACAAAAAGCTGGAGTAACTCAGCGGGACGGGCAGCATCTCTGGAGAGGAGGAGTGGGTGACGTTTCGGGTCAAGACATCTTCGTCAGACTGAGAGTCAGGGGGAGAGGGAAACAAGAGAGAGAGAGAGAGACGGAACACAGGATCAGCGAGAGAGCGTGTTGCAGGACGCTCATCAGGGAGAGGAGGACAACATCTTCAACATAGGCGTGACTTGAGGAGATTTTGCAGTGGAGCATACCTTGAGGAAATCGATCTTCGGTGAAAAGGCCTGGAGAGAGTGGATGTGGGGAGGATGTTCCCACCAGCGGGAAAGTCTAGGACCAGAGGTCATAGCCTCAGAATTAAAGGACGCTCCTTTAGGAAGGAGATGAGAAGGAACTTCTTTAGTCAGAGGGTGATGAATCTGTGGCATTCATAGACATAGACATATAAAATAGGTGCAGGAGGAGGCCATTCGGCCCTTCGATCCAGCCCCGCCATTCATTGTGATCATGGCTGATCGTCCCCAATCAATAACCCGTGCCTGCCTTCTCCCCATATCCCTTGATCCCACTAGCCCAGAGAGCTCTATCTAACTCAATTCCTTGGAGGCCAAGTCAATGGATATTTTTAAAGCAGAGATAGATAGATTCCTGATTGGTACGTGTGTCAGGGGTTACTGGGAGAAGGCAGGAGGATGGGGTTAGGAGGGAGAGATAGATCAGCCATGATTGAATGGTGGAGTAGACTTGATGGGGCAAATAGACTAATTTTACTACTATCACTTATGTCCTTATGACAGCATCTCTGGAGTAAAGGAATAGGTGACATTTCAGGTCGGGTCTGAAGAAGGGTCTCAACCTGAAACGTCACCTATCCCTTCTCTCCAGTGATGCAGTCTGACCCGCTGAGTTACTCCAGCTGTTTGCGTCTATCTTCGGTTTAAACCATCCCTTTTAGTTTTCATTCCATTGTACTTTGATGTGTTGGACATCTCAGGTGTATCTTTGTTCCCCATGCGACGTAACAAAATGCTTAACACAAACCATTGGCAGCACATCAGCCAGGCCACCTCACAGTCAGAGGAAAAGCAACAAATTAAAAACATAGAAACATAGAAAATATGTGCAGGAGGAGGCCATTCGGCCCTTCGAGCCAGCACCGCCATTCATTGTGATCATGGCTGATCGTCCCCAATCAATAACCCGTGCCTGCCTTCTCCCCATATTCCACTAGACCCTAGAGCTGTATCTAACTCTCTCTTAAATCCATCCAGTGATTTGGCCTCCACTGCCCTCTGTGGCAGGGAATTCCACAAATTCACAACTCTCTGGGTGAAAACGTCTTTTCTCACCTCAGTCTTAAATGGCCTCCCCTTTATTCTAAGACTGTGGCCCCAGGTTCTGGACTCGCCCAACATTGGGAACATTTTTCCTGCATCTAGCTTGTATATATGTCCTTTTGTAATTGTATGTCCTTTTATAATTTTATATGTTTCTATAAGATAACCCCTCATCCTTCTAAACTACAGTGAATCCAAGCCTAGTCTTTTCAATCTCTGCTCATATGACAGTCCCGCCATTGTAACACTAAACTCTGTTTGGGAATATTGCCTTTCCTCAGTTTTATTTCCTGAGCACAAAGAGGGTACGTAAAACTAATCTGATTAGTTAATATTAACCGACAGAAACAATGGTTAATTACAAGCCTTACAGTTCAAAACCTCTTCATCTTCATTTGAAAATTCAATCTTTAATTCTGTTCAAGATGGGAGTTACTTGGATTGTGTGGAGTGCTGGAAATTACGGGGAGACGAGGAAGAGGTGTATAATATTGTGATCGGCAACGGTAAGGTGGACAGTCAGAGCCTTCTTCCTAGGAATGGAAAAATCAAACACTAGAGGGCACAGCTTTAAGGGCCTGTCCCACTTATGCGATTTTTTTAGGCGACTGCCGGTGACTACGACTATGGAATTCACCGAAGTCAACACCGGCGACAACCTATGTCATCCTGGCGTCATCCTACGACAGCACCTACGTCAGGAGAGAAGACAAGCTACGACAAGCCCACGGTCGCCGAAAAGTTATGAACATTTCAAAATCCAGCGGCGACCAGAAAAACGCTACGACTCTTTGGGCGATTGAGGAGACGACTCACGACCGTGCAGGCGACACCGCGGCGACCATGTGGCGACAGCCTAGTCGCCGGCAGTCGCCTAAAAAATCGCCAAAGTGGGACAGGCCCTTTAAGGTGAGAGGGGAAAAGTTTAGAGTTAGTGTGCAGGGCAAGTATTTTTACACTTGCCTGGAACGTGCTGCCAGAGGTAGTGTTTGAGGCAGCTATGATTATGGCATTCATGAGGCTTTTGGATAGCACATAGTTTTGCAGGGAATGGAGGGATATGGATTAAAAGCAGGTGGATAAAAGGTCTTTGCATCATGATCAGCACAGACATTGTGGGCCGAAGGGCCTGTTCTTGTGCTGTTCTATGCAGTTCTAAGACACAAATGTCTCACTAACGTACGCAGAGACCATATAAATGAAAATTGGAATAACAAATGTGTCAATATTTCGGTAGCTGGTACATTAGGTTTGTTTGGTTACATCTGTCGGAATATGGCCAATTATTAGCATATTGTTCAGCTCACTTTAAAAGACATGGCTATCCGGTTTGATGAAATTTGTTGCAGCCTCACACTGATCATTTTTAAAGTAGAGGTTGATAAGTTCTTGATTAGAAAGTGTGTCAAAGGTTATGGGGAGAAGGCAGGAGAATGGGGTTGAGAGGGAAAATCGATCAGCCATGATCAGATGGCAGAGTGGACTCGATGGGCCGAATGGCCTAATTCTGCTCCCATGTCCTATGGTCCTTATGGTGAGTGAATGTGTGTGTTTGGTTGAGAAATAATTGATCCTTGGTTCAAGTCCCCAGTGCGGGTTTGTAGGTTATTGCGTACAGTTTTTGTCTCCTAATCTGAGGAAAGACATTCTTGCCGTAGAGGGAGTACAGAGAAGGTTCACCAGACTGATTCCTGGGATGTCAGGACTTTCATATGAAGAAAGACTGGATAGACTCGGCTTGTACTCGCTAGAATTTAGAAGATTGAGGGGGGATCTTACAAAATTCTTAAGGGGTTGGACAGGCTAGATGCAGGAAGATTGTTCCCGATGTTGGGGAAGTCCAGAACAAGGGGTCATAGTTTAAGGATAAGGGGGAAATCTTTTAAGAAATTTTTCACGCAGAGAGTGGTGAATCTCTGGAATTCTCTGCCACAGAAGGTAGTTGAGACCAGTTCATTGGCTATATTTAAGAGGGAGTTAGATGTGGCCCTTGTGGCTAAAGGGATCAGGGGGTATGGAGAGAAGGCAGGTACAGGATACTGAATTGGATGATCAGCCATGATCATATTGAATGGCGGTGCAGGCTCGAAGGGCCGAATGGCCTACTCCTGCACCTATTTTCTATGTTTCTATGTTTCTATGTTAATTGGCCTCTGTACATTGGCCCTAGTGTGTGGAGTGTGGATGAGAAAGCGGGATAACATAGAACTATAGTGTGAATGGGTAATCGATGGTCAGCGTGGACTCGATGGGCCGAAGGGCACGTTTCCATGCTGTATCTCCAAACTAAACACTAAAGTCACTCAGGAAAGGAGAAAACCGGGGAAGAAATTTTTAGAAATCTAGATATTGACAAAATGAGTGGAAGTAATTTGCCCACAAATTAATTTAGAAAGAGTGTCTCCACCAACGGCACACTTGCTGCCTTACAGCACCGGTGACTCGGCGATCTCACCGAAACCTACCGAATAGTGAAAGACCTGGATAGAGTGGATGTGGAGAGGATGTTGCCACTAGTGGGAGAGTCTAGGACCAGAGGTCACAGTCTCAGAATTAAAGGACGTTCTTTTAGGAAGGAGATGAGGAGGAATTTCTTTAGTCAGAGGGTGGTGAATCTGTGGAATTCTTTGCCACAGAAGGCTGTGGAGGCCACGTCAGTGGATATTTTTAAGGCAGAGTGAGATAGATTCTTGATTAGTACGGGTGTCAGAGGTTATGGGGAGAAGGCAGGAGAATGGGGTTAGGAGGGAGAGATAGATCAGCCATGATTGAATGGCGGAGTAGACTGGATGGGCCAAATGGCCTAATTCTACTCCTATCACTTATGATCTTATGATGTTATGGTCCTAACTACGGGTACTGTCTATACGGAGTTTGTACGTTCTCCCTGTGACCGCGTGGGTTTTCTCCGGGTGCTCCGGTTTCCTCCCACACTCCAAAGATGTACATGTTGGTAGAGTCTGAAGAAGGGTTTCGGCCCGAAACGTCGCCTATTTCCTTCGCTCCATAGATGCTGCTGCACCTGCTGAGTTTCTCCAGCAATTTTGTGTACCTTCGATCTTCCAGCATCTGCAGTTCCTTCTTGAACAACATGTTGGTAGGTTAATTGGCTGTGTAAAAATGTAAATTGTCCCTAGTGTGTAGGATAATGTTAGCGTACGGGCTGATCACTGGTCGGCGCAGACACGTGTTGCCCTCGCTATATTTATCGAAGGTCTAAAGTCTAAAGTGTTACTTTGAGTTTTCTGAATAGGGGTGTGAAAATAAGCTGTAATCAGAAGAGAAGATGTGATTTAATTTTGAAACTGGCCTTTAATAAAATGAGGAAAGAAAACATCTATAAACTGGGTGGGGAGAAAATTGACACGGGGCATCCTTTCTGAAGATCTTTTTATAGATTCCATCCATTCCCTGTTCCTCCACAGGTCACCAGGTCGATTCCAGGGTGTGGAATTCGAAGTGCAATCATCTTCGAGGTTAGCTAAATCAATCATAATTAATGCACTTTGATATTTCTGTCAGACTGATTACTGCTGGAAGGCAGAATAAAGGCCCCCATCGTAGGACGACAGAAGATTCTTCAATTGTATCTAATAACTGTCCAAAGTGAAAAGATGAGGCCAAAGTCCATCCGTTGACCCGACATAAATTGAATCACGGATTAATTACATCCACATTATAAAATTTACGTTAATAATCATTTGTGCATCTATGAGCTGGTTATCATCGATGTAAGGCCTGCAAGACACGGTGGTGCAGCGGTGGAGTTGCTGCCTCACAGCGCCAGGGACCCAGGTTCAATCCTGACTATGGGTGCTGTCTGTACGGAGTTTGTACGTTCTCCCCACGACTCTCCGAGACCTCTGGTTTCCTCCCACACTCCAGAGGGGCATTTTTCTACAATGCTTAGGCAGATTTCCACATTAAAACTAACAGCAGAGGAGCAGTGGACCCAAGACATACCGGGGTAATTGGGACATAAATTTAGTGATGTAAACACTCTTGCAATGATTCACATGGGATGTGAATCATTTTCAACTGAATGCCTCCATTTGCCAGGGTTTCCTGTTGGTCACTTTGAACAGTGCTGGATGTTAGTTTGGAAATTATGTATATATTTATATTATGGTATATGGACACATTGATCTGTTTTGTAGTAAATGCCTACTATGTTCTGTGTGCTTAAGCAAAGCAAGAATTTCATTGTCCTATACAGGGACACATGACAATAAACTCACTTGAACTTGAACTTGAAATTCGATTAACATTGTTCAAACTAATTCCTTCCTTTCCGAAAGGGAAATAAACATTTGGGCCATTCGCAATTATTTTATATGTCAATAATTTTTTTTTTCACGAAACGATGTGTGATTTAAATGCTAAAAAACTTTCCATCAAGTGATTGGGTCAGGGATATGAAGAGTTTTCTGGGACTTCTTTCGATAAGTTCACAGACTGCTGGGAATTAAAATAGCACAAATGAGCGGCATGGACATGGTGGCGTAGCGGTAGAGTCGCTGTCTTACAGAGCTTTCAGCGCCGGATTCCCGGGTTCGATCCCGACGACGGGCGCTGCCTGTACGGAGTTTGTACGTTCTCCCCGTGACCTGCGTGGATTTTCTCCGAGATCTTCGGTTTTATCCCACGCTCTCAAGCCATACAGATTTGTGGGTTAATTGGCTTGGTGTAAATGTAAATTGTGTGTAGGGTAGTGTTAATGTGCGGGGATCGCTGGTCGATGTGGACATGGTGGGCTGAAGGGCCTGTTTCCGTGCTGTATCTCTAAACTAAACTAACCTAAACTGAACCGAACTACAAGATGATGTTTGTGGCCAGTTATTTATTAATCGTTTCCTTGCTTGAACATTGCTTTTATGGTAAGAGGAAAAATAGTTGTTGGTTCATGATAAAAAACATTGGTTTAAACTAAGATAATAAAATATTACAACCCAGCAGTATGAATATTGATTTCTCTAACTTCCAGTAACCCTTGCATCCCCTCTCTCTCCGTCCCTCCCCGTCCCTCCCCCGCCCAAGTCATTGTACTCGGTTCAAAGTCTTGCTGAGTCTCATTGTCTGGAACTCGTTTTCACTCAGCCCTCGGCTACAATGGCCCATTTCCTTTATCATGGTTAGTTTTTGACATATCTTTCATTCATTTGTTCTACAGTATATCTCTCTATCTCAGTGCTTCTTAAACTATTTCAGTGTCATTCACCTTCGAGTCTTTATCACAAAGTTTCATTCACCCTCGACTAAATTTTCTTATGTTTTTTGGTAACTTTCGTCTTATTCTCCGGTGTGTATAAGTTTATATATAATTAATTTTGTCACAAGAGCGAAAAACATAAATTATCTAATTTCTTAAGTGTTTATTTTATTCAACTTTTTGAACATCCTAAAAATATGTCAAGAAAACTAGGAGTGAAAATAAAAGTTTGATTACTACTGGAGTTGGAAAATCATTCTGTTAGAATGATGAAAAACAAACATTCCAACGTCTAAACACTGGGCTTCAGCCCCATCCTACCCTTTTCAAGAGTCAAGAGTGTTTTACTGTCATATGTCCCAGATAGAACGATGAAATTTGTCCCACAACGGTGGTGTCTTTGGCGAACTTGAAAATGGAGTTCGCACTTTGTCCGGCTACACAGTCATGAGGAAAGAGTGAGTATAGAGTGAACCCCTTTCTGGCTTTGATTACTGCAGTTTTTTTTCTTGGAAAACTAGCTCAAAAAACCATGGAGTATGTGATTTAATATATTAGTATCCAACTAATATAACTTTCCATAACTCTCCCTGACGAAAGCTCACAATACCACCAAATATCAACTTTGGTAGCTAAATTGCTGTACAAAGTAAAGTTACAGTTTCAACAGTTGCCTCCGGCGACCCTCCAGAGTTGCCATTTATACATTGATGTTCCCACTAGCTCGTCTGGTCTTCCCTAAAATATTACGGTAAATTTGGGAAATATCCTGCCACCTGAAATTAGAAAACCATAGGTAGAGAGAAAAAAAGTATCAATGTCAAACTCCACTGTCATTAAAACCAATAAGAGCTTACTAACCACTTTAATGGCAATGCCTTTCTGAAGTATAGAAAAATATACAAATATCTGAATAAATTAAGTCATTCATCCTTGATTCACCCCTCTAGTTTCATTCACCCCAAAATAATTTAATCCACCCTTGGGTGAACCATTCATCAGTTTAAAGGGCCTGTCGCACTTTCACAACTCAATTCACGACCCCTGCCGAGTTTGCCCTTGACTCATACTCGCAGCATGGTCGTAGGTAGGTCGTAGGAGATCGTAGGTAAGTCGTAGCAGGTCGTGATGCTAGTCGTAGGTACTCGTGGTTTCAAGTAGGTTGCGGCGTTTTTTCAACATGATGAAAAATGTCCACGAGTAAAAATGGTCATGAAAGTGGGACAGACCCTTTAGAAGTACTGCTCTATATCACCGCGTATATCTCTCGTTTCCCTCTCCCCAGACTCTCAGTCTGAAGAAGGGGCTCGACTCGAAACGTCACCCACACCTTCTCTCCAGAGATGCTGCCTGTCCCGCTGAGTTACTCCAGGTTTTGGTGTCCATCTGCGGTTTAAACCAGCATCCACAGCCCTTACTCGGTCCTGAGGTGCCGAAGGGTTCAGGGGGTCAGACCAAAATAAAAGTTAAAGTTAATGGTGAGCAAAGTAAACAGAAAACATTTCTCTGAGCAAGGGGACTCTCGTTGGTCAAACTGGAGGTCATCTCAGAAGTAACTAGCCGTGACCTAAAACTATCTTACTCCCTGAGGAGTTTTCACAGTAAAAGCTTTCGAGTAAATCTGCTTCCGGAGAGCAAAGTTAAAAGGCCACATGGGGAATCAGCTTTCATCAACACAAATCTATCGGCACCACAGTTCCCAGTGAACTCAGCTACAGACCACAGCGTGCGCGCAGGGATAATGCGGAGGACAAGCAAAGGAAAACACTTACGTGGAGTAGAGGAACCTGTACCCAGAGGACAGAGTGTAGTTTAGCGTAGTTTGTGCAGACAAGGGGCAGGCTAAAGGACCTCCACACTGTTTAGTAAATAGTTTAGAGATACAATAGGCAAGAGACAATAGGTGCAGGAGTAGGTCATTTGGCCCTTCGAGACAGCACCGCCATTCAATGTGATCATGGCTGATCATCCCCAATCAGTACCCCGTTCCTGCCTTCTCCCCATATCCCCTGACTCCGCTATTTTAAAGAGCCCTATCTAGCTCTTTCTTGAAAGCATCCAGACAACCTGCCTCCACCGCCCTCTGAGGCAGAGAATTCCACAGACTCGCCACTCTCTGTGAGAGAAAGTGTTTCCTCGTCTCTGTTCTAAATGGCTTACTCCTTATTCTTAAACTGTGGCCCCTGGTTCTGGACTCCCCCAACATCGGGAACATATTTCCTGCCTCTAGTGTGTCCAAGCCCTTAACAATCTTCTATGTTTCAATGAGAAACCCTCTCATCCTTCTAAACTCCAGAGTGTACAAGCCCAGCTGCTCCATTCTCTCAGCATATGACAGTCCCGCCATCCCGGGAATTAACCTTGTAAACCTACGCTGCACTCCCTCAATAGCAAGAATACAGCGCGAAAACAGGCCCTTCGGACCGCCGGGTCCGCGCTGATCAGCGATCTCCGCACACTAACACTATCCTGCACGCACTGTGGACAATTTATGTATTTACACCAAGCCAAATGAACCTACAAACCCTTTTTGGAGTCTTTGGAGTGTTGCGAGGAAACCGGAGCACCCTGTATAAAAAAACCCACGCAGGCCACGTGGCGAAGGTACAAACTCCGTACAGACAGCATCCGTAGTTGGGATCGAACCCGGGCAAAGGCAGTGAGGTAGCAACTCTACCGCTGTGCCACCGTGCCACCGTGTTCTTAGTTTATAGTTTGGGGGTACAGCGCGGAAACAGGCCCTTCGGCCCATCAGGTCCGCGTCGACCAGCGATTCCCACGTCTCGACCCGAAACGTCACCCATTCCTTCTCTCCAGAGAAGCTGCCGGTCCCGCTGAGTTACTCCAGCATTTTGTGTCTGTCTTAGGTACATGGATAGAACGGGTTCGGAGGGATGTGGACCAAACGCGGGCAGGTGTGATTAGTGTAGCTGGGGACATGTTGGCCGCTATGGGCAAGTTGGGCCGAAGGGCCTGTTTCCACGCTGTATCACTCAATGACTCTATGACTCTACAGTATAAGTGTACAAAACACAAAGTGCTGGAGTAACTGAGTGGGCCAGGCAGCATCTATGGAGAGTGTGGATGGGTTTAGTGTGCCGGGTTGGCCTGGCCAGGCGATGTTCTCGTTGTTCCCCGCCGCTCCGTGCCGCTGCGTTCCTGCGCACTCTCATCAAAGTAGCGTCCCGGTACATTTTGTGACAGGGTGGCACGTCGGCGCAGCGGTAGAGTTGCTGCTTTACAGCGCTCACAGCGCCGGACACCCGGGTTCAATCCTGACTGCGGGCGCTGTCTGTACAGAGTTTGCACGTTCTCCCCGTGAACCGCGTGGGTTTTCTCCGAGATCTTCAGTTTCCTCCCACACTCCAAAGACGTGCAGGTTTGGTGGTTAGCTGGCGTGGTAAAAGTGTAAATTGTCCCTCATGTGTGTTGGGTCGCGTTAGTGTGCGGGGATCGCTGGGCGGCGCGGACTCAGTGGGCCGAAGGGCCTGTTTCTGCACTGTATTTGTAAACTGTGAGTGGGCATGCGCCGGCTGCCATTTTGCCTCAAGTTACACCTCCTGTGGCCAAACAAGGAAGTGACCGTTGCTTTCCCCTCTCTCCATCCCTCCCCCACCCTCGTTCTCCGACTAGTTTCACTCTCCTCCTGATGAAATATTGCTGAACCTACGCCTCGTTGTCACCTTCCCCTCAGCCAACAATGAACCATTCTACGTTTCCTTGAGCATCGTCTCCTTTGATCTGTCATTTTCACACCTTTTGTGCTTATCTTCGGTTTAAACCAGCATTTGCAGTTCCTTCCTACACGATATGAATGTTGACTTCTCTAACTTCGTTTCCTTGACCTTCATCCCCTTTGATCTCTTTTTCACACCGCACCCTGCCATATCTCAATGTCTCCATTTCCCCTGACTCTCAGGCTGAAGAAGGGTCTCGACCCGAAACGTCACCCATTCCTTCTCTCCAGAGGTGCTGCCTGTCCCCGCCGAGTTACTCCAGTATTCTGTGTTCTATCTTTGGCTTCTCCCAAGTGCAGTTTTTTTAACGGAACAGTGATATGTGAAGCCAAACAGTCTTAACACTGCGCTATAGCATCAGAGTGCACTTCTAATGAATTATAATGGGACGGTTTCTGTTACTAAATGATATATAGTTTTACATATTTAATGTTTATTGGCCACTGTGTTTTGGGAAGCCATCTGCAACCATTTTCGTGTTTAAGAGACCCCACCAACGAGAGGACAGATGTTTCTTTTGTCATCAGTGCAAATGATATAAGTAGTTAAAATATTTACCAAGACATCTCTCTGTTGAGATCTGCATTTTTATTATTTATACCTTTTCACGGGGGCAAGAATTGAGAGGTCTACTAAATGTGATGGATTAGGCTTGTAAGCAGCCATTATTGTCATCAAACACCACATGGCTCGCTGGCTTTTGTGGCTTCGTGTCTCTAAGTTAACCAGCAAACCGCGCGCGGGTAAGGCAGGAGGTTTAAGAGCGCACAGTAAGGCTGGCGTTACCTTTGCGTTTCTGCTCATTGGAATCACAGCCCCCGAGGTGGTGCTGCCTGATGCTGCTTGCATTCCTTCACAGCTTAGATCAAGAGTCAAGAGTGTTTTATTGTCATGTGTCCCAGATAGAACAATGAAATTCTTACTTGCTGCAGCACAACAGAATATAACTATAAACAATATAATAAAAATAGTTCAGTGCGTATATATATATATACATATACATACACATACATTCTCACACATTCTCACACACACACACACACACACATATACATATATATATATATATATATATATATATATATATATATATATATATATATATATAACACCGTTCAGTTTCAAGATACATACACACGCATTCTCACAAATACACACACACACACACACATATACATATATATATATATATATATATATACACACACATACGTATAATAGTCTATTGCAGTTCAGAGCTTATTTGAGGTTGTAGTCAACAAAATAGAGAGAGTACAGAGGAGATTTACTAGAATGTTGCCTGGGTTTCAACAACTAAGTTACAGAGATAGGTTGAATAAGTTAGGTCTTTATTCTCTGGAGCGCAGAAGGTTAAGGGGGGACTTGATAGAGGTCTTTAAAATGATGAGAGGGATAGACAGAGTTGACGTGATCAAGCTTTTCCCTTTGAGAATAGGGAAGTTTCAAACAAGAGGACATGACTTCAGAATTAAGGGACAGAAGTTTAGGGGTAACATGAGGGGGAACTTCTTTACTCAGAGAGTGGTAGCGGTGTGGAATGAGCTTCCAGTGGAAGTGGTGGCGGCAGGTTCGTTGGTATCATTTAAAAATAAATTGGATAGGCATATGGATGAGAAGGGAATGGAGGGTTATGGTATGAGTGCAGGCAGGTGGGACTAAGGGAAAAAAGTTGTTCGGCACGGACTTGTAGGGCCGAGATGGCCTGTTTCCGTGCTGTAATTGTTATATGGTTATATGGTTAATAGCCCAATGGCTGTAGGGAAGAAGCTGTCCCCGAAATGTCTCCCATTCCTTCTCTCTGCCTGTCCCGCTGAGATACTCCAGTTTTTTGTGTCTTAAGCTGTTCCTGAACCTGGACGTCACAGTTTTCAGGCTCCTGTACCATCCTTCCCGATGGCAGGAGTGAGATGAGTGCGTGGCCAGGGTGGTGTGGGTCTCTGACGATGCTGGCTGCTTTTTTGAGGCAGCGACTCCTGTCAGATCCCTTCGACGGTGGGGAGGTCAGAGCCGGTGATGGACCGACCGGGCAGTGTTCACAACTCTTTGCCGTCTTTCGTCAACAGTTGCACAAACAGATCGGCCCCTAAAAACCGTCGGCAAGGCTTTTCTGCTTTTTCAAGACAACTGGCCCAGCTGCGATATGTTTTTTCAAGATAAAGATCAGGAAATGCAGATAATAAACAGGAGGATGGGAAGGGGGGTGGGGTGGGGTGAAGTGGGGGGGGGGGGGGGGGGGGGGTGGGGAAGGAGTTGGGGGGTGGTGATCAATGCAAAGGAAGGACCTTCCTCCCTCAGCGAAAACCCCAGGCCATTACTGATCTCTGCTGTTCATTGAGGGTGCAAGTAAAACACCTTTCAGTTTAAAAGCAGGCCGTTCAATTCAGTTTTTAGACACAGCGCTGAAACAGGCCCTTCGGCCCAGCAAGCCTGCGCTGACAATCGATCCCCGCACACTAAGGGTGGTGGGTGTATGGAACAAGCTGCCAGAGGAGGTTGTTGAGGCAGGGACTATCCCAACGTTTAAGAAACAGGTGCATGGATAGGACAGATTTGGAGGGATATGGAGCAAATGTGGGCAGCTGGGACATGTTGGCCCGTGTGGGCAAGTTGGGCCAAAGGGCCTGTTTCCACACTGTATCACTCTGTGACTCTGTGACTAACACTATCCTACACACTATAGGGACAATTTACAATTACGTCTTTGGAGTAATAATAATAATAAATTTTATATTTAATGGGCGCCTTTCATACAAAATCTCAAGGACACCTTACATAGTAAAACATATAATCAGAATAAAATAAGTAATAAAGACATCACAGAGACACAAATTAAAAACAGAATTCATTCCAAAAACAGAAAATCAAAAACACAGTGTGAAGAGAGAGCAGCGGCAACCAATTCGTGCCAGCGTCCACTCTCTCTTCACGGCAGCCATCTTGGACACAGACTCACAGGATTACATTAGACAAAAAAATCATCCCCCCACAATGGATAGCACTGTGGAGGAAGGCACAATGTCCAGTCCCCATCCCCAGTTCACCCCAAAGTCAGGCCTATTGAGGCCACCGCAATTGCATCTACGGAGGCCCGATGTTCCTGGCCGTTCTCACCGGGTGGTCTTGCCCCGGCGTCGGGAGAGTCCTCTCGGCGGCTGGGCCACCTGGAACGGCCGCTTCCCAGCTTGAGACCGCGGCTTCCGGAGCCGACAAGGACGCACCGAGTTGGAGCTCCTAGGCTCCCGATGTTAAAGTCGGCGCCGCCTCTCCGCTCCGCAGACCCGCAGCCCGGGGATGTTGCTCTCGCCGGTCCAGCTCACCAGAGCTCCAGCGCGTCGCTCCAGCGCGGCGACCCAGGCAAGGCATCGCCCGCTCCACTCCGATCCGCGATAGCGCTCCAACACTGTGCCGCCACCGAGGCCAAGCTGCTGGGCGGTGCCCGCCAGGAAACGGCGCTCCAAGCCCGCTGGTAGGCCACGAGGACGGGTCAGCGGGCAGCCCGGAGAAAAAGCTGCCACACCGACCAGGTAGGGACCTAGAAATAAAGTTGAGACCTACCCCCCACATTAAAAAGTCCATATCCCCTACAAACGAAAAACAGGACTCACTAAAAACTATAAAAAAAACGAATTAAAACGGACGGCTGCTGGCTAGCAGCCGTTCACCAAGATGGCTCCTCCTCCTGTGTGGGAGTTAACCTGAGCACCCGGAGAAAACCCACGTGATCACAGGGAGAACGTACAGACAGCACTCGGGTCTCTGGCGCCTTGAGGCAGCAACTCTACCACTGCACAACCGTGTCGCCCTTGGAAGCCACATGGAAATACAGGGAATGGAGGGATTTGGATCACATACATACAGGCAAAGTAAGGTAGACAAAAATGCTGGAGAAACTCAGAGGGTGAGGCAGCATCTATGGAGCAAGGAATAGGTGACGTTTCAGGTCGAGACCCTTCTTCAGACTGATGTGGGGGTGGGGGAGGGGAAAGAAGAAAGGAAGAGGCGGAGACAGTGGGCTGTGGGAGAGCTGGGAAGGGGAGGGGAAAGAGGGAGAAAGCATGGACTACCTGAAATTGGAGAAGTCAATGTTCATACCGCTGGGGTGTAAACTGTCCAAGCGAAATATGAGGTGCTGCTCCTCCAATTTGCGGTGGGACTCACTCTGGCCATGGAGGAGGCCCAGGATAGAGGGGTCGGATTCGGAATGGGGGGAGGGGGGGAGGTGAAGTGCTGAGCCAAACAGGCAAAGGAGATTAGTTTAACTTGTCATCTTGTTCGGCACGGACATTGTGGGCCGAAGGGCCTGTTCCTTTGCTAAGCTGTTTGATGTTCTATGTTCTATATCACAACACATACTTCCCATTACTGCCCAGGCTGATGGCCGGGTAGACCTCAGGAACAGGCAACATTGAGGTATACAGTTATATGGCATGAAAATAGGCTATTCGACACAGGTAAGCATCAAGCACCCTTTAAAACCACAGCAGCCCTTCCAAATGAGTCATGCACCTCCTCTAACCTCATCTAATGCATTCTGTGCTCCAAACTAAACTAGAATCATTATTATGGCGAAGATAGACACAAAATGCTGGAGTAACTCAGCTGGACAGGCAGTATCTCTGGAGAGAAGGAATGGGTGATGTTTCAGGACCCATCCACTCGCCCTTCCCAGTTCTCCCACCAGTCTTACATTCTATCTCTGTCCCGCCCCCTCCCCTGACATCAGTCTGAAGGAATGTTTAAGAAGGAACTGCAGATGCTGGAACAATCGAAGGTGCTGGAGAAACTCAGCGGGTGGGGAAGCATCTACGGAGCGAAGGAATGGGTGACGTTTGGTGTCGAGACCCCTCTTCAGACTTCAGAGCATTTTGCCATTGTATGAACAACCCTATTTGCGCTGAGATTGCAGTCATGACCAAAGGTTGAAGGTTCTGGAGAGAATAGGGACAGTATCTGTTCCACATTAATATTCAATTTTAATGAGGGCTCACAACAGGCATTAGTCCCCTTGCAAACATAAGTAAGCAGACATTCACTTTTAGCAAGACACAGGATGCTGGAGTAACGCGTAGTTTCGCGAGATTGATCCCTGGGATGGCCAGACTGTCATATGAGGAAAGAATGAAAAGACTAGGCTTGTTATTCACTGGAGTTTAGAATAATGAGGGGGGATCTTATAGAAACATTTAAAATTATAAAAGGACTGGACAAGCTAGATGCAGGAAAAATGTTCCCAATGTTGGGTGAGTCCAGAACCAGGGGCCACAGTCTTAGAATAAAGGGGAGGTCATTTAAGACTGAGGTGAGAAAAAACGTTTTCACCCAGAGAGTTGTGAAATTTATGGAATTCCCTGCCACAGAGGGCAGTGGAGGCCAAGTCACTGGATGCACTTAAGAGAGAGTTAGATAGAGCTCTAGGGGCTAGTGGAGTCAAGGGATATGGGGAGAAGGCAGGCACGGGTTATTGATAGGGGACGATCAGCCATGATCACAATGAATTGCGGTGCTGGCTCGGAGGGCCGAATGGCCTCCTCCTGCACCTATTTTCTATGTTTCTATGTTTCTCCCTTGCAATGAAGAAGTCTTCCCATTACTGAAGAAGGGTTTCGACCCGAAACGCTGCCTATTTCCTTCGCTCCATAGATGCTGCCTCACCCGCTGAGTTTCTCCAGCATTTTTGTCTACCTTCCCATAACTGTATTCGTGATTAGAAAAGGTGTCAAGGGTTATGGGGAGAAGGCATGAAAACAGGATTAGGAGGCAGAGATCAGCCATGATTGAATGGCGGAGTAGACTCGATGACATAAGTAAGCAGACATTCAATTTTAGCAAGACACAGAATGCTGGAGTAACTCGGCGGGACAGGCAGCATCCCTGGAGAGAAGGAATGGGTGATGTTTCGGGTCGAGCCCCTTCTTCAGTCCCGGGTCTCGACCTGAAACGTCGCCCATTTCTTCTCTCCTGAGATGCTGCCTGTCCCGCTGAGTTACTCCAACTCTTTGAGTCTATCTTCGGTTGATACCAGCATCTGTAGTTCCTTCTTACACATAAATATTATGGCAGTGTTTTAAAGTGACTGAAAGTCACGGAAGTGAAACATATGGACTCATGTAGCACATGGGTTTATGGGCTTATGTGTTAAGTAACGAGATGGCTTCTAAATTGGCCCCCAGATCCAATCTAGTCCATTTGCAAACTCTATGAAGCTGAACAGTTGTCAGTCTTATCTGATCATTGCTTGGTGTCACACAGCCAGAAGTGGAGCTGCTGAGGAGGTCAGTCAGAATAGTTACAAAACCCTTCAAGTAGCAAATGCTGCCGGGATATCGAAAGTGCATTACTTGGCCAATTCCTTGAAGTGCCGACAAGCAAGTGTGGGGAATGCATCTGACAAAGGGAAGATTGAGTATACAGTGGAGCCTTGTTCGACTAATGTTGGCTTGTTTTGTCGAACAGAAGTCAAAATTGTCAAAGTGCCCACCAACAAGGAACACAGTTTGCAGTAGATTAAGTGTGAGAATGTGTGTGTTGGCCCACTGGTCATTTTGAGTTTGCTTAAGTGGGGAACAGGAGAAAGGAACAGCAAAAGATGGTTGAAATTGGAGACAAAAGTCAGGCTGCCCATTTAGAGCACATCAGGGGTGACCTTATAGAGAAAAGACTTTTGCCTTCCATCACAGTGGGTTCACTGTGATGGATGTTTGTGTGAACTTAATTGTGTGTATGTCTGTAGGACATTGTTTTTGTTTGTATGGCTGTGGAAACAAAATTTCGTTTGAGTCTCACTGGGGCTCAAATGACAATAAATTTGTATTGTATTGTAATGGGTGGCATTGTGGCACCGCAGTAGAGTTCATGCCTCACAGCGCCAGAGACCCGGGTTCGATCCTGACTACGGGTGCTGTCTATACGGACTTTGTACGTTCTCCCCGTGACCCGCGTGGGTTTTCTCCGGGTGTTCCGGTTGCCTCCCACACTCCAAAGTCGTGCAGGTTTGTAGGTTAATTTGCTGCAGTAAAATTGTAAATTCTCCCTCGTGTACAGTGTGGGATAGTGTTAGTGTGCGGGGATCGTTGATCGGCCTGTTCTCGCAGGGCCGAAGGGCCTGTTTGCGCGATGTATCGCTAAACTAAACTAAGGTGTACTAAATAATGAGAGGAATAGATCGAGTAGACGCACAGAGTCTTTTTCCCAGAGTAGGGGAATGGTGAACCGGAAGACATAGGTGTAAGGTGAGAGGGAGAAAGATTTAGTAGGAATCTAAGGAGTACATTTATTTACACAGAGGGTGGTGGGTGTATGGAACGAGCTGCCGGAGGAGGTAGTTGAGGCCGGTACTATTGTAACGTTTAAGAAGCGTTTAGATAGGTACATGGATAGGACAGGTTTAGAGGGATATGGGCCAAATGCAGGCAGGTGGGATGGGTGGAGATGGGGTATATTGGACGGCGTGGGCAAGTTGGACCGAGTGGCCTGTATGACTCCATCATCATCGGCGGTCACTCGAAACCACTGTCCTCTCATGGAGGACGCCCGTGCGTGACTTTGTTTAACATGGGGAGACTGGTGCACAGACAGCCACCCCACGGTCCTTGACAGATCTGGGTCAGGATCCAGTGGCATGGAGTCCAAGACGACCGGAGACCCTTTTCTGCTGCAGCCTTCATCCGCCTTCCCAGCCGTTGTGACGCTCCACTAAGGTCAGCCATCGTCCTCCGCCTGTTCCACCGTTGAGGTCTTGGTTGGATTGCTCTTTGTCAGAGACCTCCCCCTCGACCTTACCGCCATGGGTGGCCCTACCAGGAGCACAGCTCCAGACGGCATCGCTCTCAGGATCTCAGGACAATAGACAATAGACAATAGGTGCAGGAGTAGGCCATTTGGCCCTTCGAGCCAGCACCGCAATTCAATGTGAACATGGCTGATCATCCCCAATCAGTACCCCGTTCCTGCCTTCTCCCCATATCTAGCTCTCTCTTGAAAGCATCCAGAGAGCCTGCCTCCACCGCCCTCTGAGGCAGAGAATTCCACAGACTCACCACTCTCTGTGAGAAAAAGTGTTTCCTCGTCTCCGTTCCAAATGGCTTACTCCTTGTTCTTAAACTGTGGCCCCTGGTTCTGGACTCCCCCAACATCGGGAACATGTTTCCTGCCTCTAGTGTGTCCAAGCCCTTAACAATCTTATATGTTTCAAAGGACCACACAAGCTTCTCCACCACGACAAGGTGACAAACCACAGAGAAGACTCACACAACCTGTATGACTCTGTGACTCCCTCATTCCTGCTGGGGAGGAATCAAGTTTGGACGTGGAGCCACTGCAACATGAAGCCAGGTTGGAGTAGACTCAGATTTATAAGTGAGGCACCAAACCAAAGCAAGTTTGGCAGAGACACAAAGCCTTTTATGAGTCCAAACCCTGATCCAAACAGACCAAAATAGATCCAATAGCAATACATTTAACATCAGGAAAGCTCCAAGCACTGATTACCAGACTCCATTTGTAATTTTAAATTGTGTCTATTAATAACATGGTTACGTTTATTTTAGAGATATAATGTGGAAACAGGCCCTTCGGCCCACTGACTCCTTGCTGAGCAGTGATCACCCGTACGCTAATTCTATCCGACACACACACACCAGGGATATTTTACATAGGCCAATTAACCTACAAACCTGCACGTCTCTGGAGTGTGGGAAGAGACCGGAGTATCCGGTGAAAATCCATGCGGTCACAGAAAGAACATGGGCGCACGGTGGTGTGACGGTTGAGTTGCTGCCTTACAGCGCTTGCAGCACCGGAGACACGGGTTCGATCCCATCTACGGGCGCTGTCTGTACGGAGTTTGTACGTTCTCCCAGCGACCTGCGTGGGTTTTCTCCGAGATCTTTGGTTTCCTCCCACACTCCAAAGACAAACAGGTTAGTAGGTTAATTGGCTTGGGTTTGTATACTTGGTATAAATGTAAATTGTCCCGAGTGTGTGTAGGATAGTGTTAATGTGCGGGGATCGCTGGTCGGCATGGACTTGGTGGGCCGAAGGGCCTGTTTCTGCTGTATCTCCTTTCTAAACTAAACTAAACATACAAACCACACACACACACACACACACCGACACACACACACACACACACCTACACGCGCACACACACCTAAACCTATAAACACACACCTACACACTCATCTACACACACACACCTACACACACACCTAGACACACACACCTACACGCACGCACACCTAACCTATACACATCTACACACCTACACACACACACCTGCACACACACCTACACACCTACACACACACCTACACACACATCTAAGCACTCACACAGCTACACACACACACACTTATACACATGACCACTGTTTGAAAGCTCCAGTCTCCGATGTGTCATCGTTGCAAATGACTCGACAGGAAACATGTACAATGATTCAGGTGCAAAATGATAACAAAATCTGGATGTGCAGCTGAAGTATCGATGAGACTTTAATAATGGGGGGGAGATTACAGTGGTGGGTCTGTGCTCTCCAGGGTGGAGTGTGTCACCACTGGGAGAGAGACGGAAGTGGAGGAGAGAAACAATGCAGCATAATTCATGTGACCAGCCAACAGTTGTTTTGATTAGAATTAGCTAATGAATATAAACATTTGTTGTCCCTGTAGTCTAATTAAAGACGAGAAAGCAAAAGGCCCAAACCTTTCTTTCCCTTTAAAGCAGATTATTAGTTTGTGTAGCACATAACACAACAAGCTGGAGTAACTCAGCGGGACAGGCAGCATCTCTGGAGAGAAGGAATGGGTGACGTTTTGGGTTGAGACCCTTCTTCAGTTTGCGTACATCTATTGAAATATATAATACATCCAGTTCTTGGAGTTTCAACTCCCAGCTGTTATCAGGCAACTGAACCACCCGAGCAACAATCAGAGAGCAGTCCTGATTACCAGACTCCATTTGTAATTTTAAATTGTGTCTATTAATAACATGGTTACGTTTATTTTAGAGATATAATGTGGAAACAGGCCCTTCGGCCCACTGACTCCTTGCTGACCAGTGATCACCCGTACGCTAATTCTATCCGACACACACACACACCAGCGGGACAGGCCCTCGGACTTTCATTAATAAGACTTTACTGGCTTAATCTTGCACTAAACGTCAATGATGTTAAGCCCCTGTCCCACTTTCCTGAGTTATTCACGAATTCTCCTGAGTTTTCCCCCTGATTCAAACTCAGAGAATGTCTGTAGCGAGTCTGTAGGAGGCCCTAGGAGTCCGTAGATATTTCGTAGCGGCTTGTATTGCCAGCCGTCGGTACTCGGGGCATCAGGTAAGTCGGGACGTTTTTTTCAGCGTGTTGAAAAAATGTCCACGAGTAAAATAAATATCCCCGAGTACCTACAGCTGGCATCTCCGAGTTTGAATCAAGGGGAAAATGTGGGAGAATTCGTGAGTAACTTGGGAAAATGGGACAGGGGCCTTTATTCCCATTATCCTGTGTCTGTACACTGTGGATGGCTCGACTGTAATCGTGTATAGTCTTTCCGCTGACTGGTTAGCACGCAACAAAAGCTTTTCACTGTACCTCGGTACACGTGACAATAAACTAAACTCAACTCTATTCTTACAACAAAGTAGTACAAGTCCCTCTTCTCTTCCAGCGTTCTTCTCTCCTCCCCGCCCCACCACCCCCCCCCCGCCCCCCACCCCTCCCCCACAACCGCATCCCACCACAATCAGTCTAAAGAAGGGTCCCGACCCGAATCGTCATAGTGGCGTTAGGTTGGCACGGTGGCGCAGCAACCGGAAGGTAGCCGGTTCGAATCCCGCTTGGAGTGCATACTGTCGTTGTGTCCTTGGGCAAGACACTTCACCCACCTTTGCCTGTGTGTGAATGTGTGTGAATGTGTGTGAGTGATTGGTGGTGGTCGGAGGGGCCGTAGGCGCAGATTGGCAGCCACGCGTCCGTCAGTCTGCCCAGGGCAGCTGTGGCTACAGAAGTAGCTTACCACCACCGAGTGTGACTGAGGAGTGAATGAATAATGCGATGTAAAGCGCCTTGAGTATTAGAAAGGCGCTATATAAATCCCATCCATTATTATTATTAGTGTTGCTGTCTCCAAACGCCAGAGACCTGGGTTCGATCCTGACTGCGGGTGCTGTCTGTACGGAGTTTGCACGTTCTCCCCGTGACCTGCGTGGGTTTTGTCCAGGTGCTTCGGTTTCCTTCCACACTCGAAAGACGTACAGGCTTGCAGGTTAATTGGCTTTGGTATAATTGGAAATTGTCCGTCGGGTGTGTGGGACCGTGTCAATGCGCGGGGATCACGCTAAAGGGGCTGTTTCCATGCCATGTCCCTAAAATATCTAAAGTAAAAGTCAAGTCATCTATCCACGTCCTCCAGAGGTGCAGCTTGATCTACTCAGCTACTGAAGAATGGTCCCAACCTGAAACACCCTATCCGTGTTCACCAGAGATGCTGCCTGACCCAGTTACTGAGTTACTCCAGCACTTTCTTTGTAAAGCAGCATCTGCAGTTCCATTGTGCAAGTTCAGTTTGTGTTTGCTTGTTGTAAACTCTCTAGTGGCAAGGCCAAGGGCAGCTTCACGTCCTGGATACATCCAGCCTGTGGAACCCGTGGGATGTGATGTTAGACGTGTCGCCGCATGGTTCTTATTATTGAACAGAGAGAAGGCGGCTGTAATCATGTGGTTTTTTAAAAACTCTTTCCAGCTGCTTTGTGGTTGTGTAGTTTGTGGACTTCTCTTAGATACCCAAGGCTTTGCGTGATGTTTCACAAAGTGACTGGGACCAATTGCTTGGTAATCTTCTTAGCCAAGGAGTGATTAGACTTAACTACTGGCTTTAAACAATGCATGAAAACCACACTAGACATCAGCTGCAAAAAAATGTATTTACAAAGACTTTGAACAACATGCAATGATGAATTGCATTTTTCCCTGCAGGTAGGAATTATAGAGGATCAAAGAGTTTAAATCCAGAGGGCTTTTCTGTCTCTCAACCTCTAATTTCGTGAGCAATAAGAATGGATGTTATTTTATTTAAACAGATTCGACGGGAATTGCATCTTGGTGCATGATATTCATAATGGCTGGGCAATTATGATTTATGAATATCACGTCAGCAATATAAGTCATTGGTGCTGCCGCATTGCAGCCAAGTGAGCGTGCAAAGCCACATGTAGCAGTTCGAGACAAGGAAGATACTTGCAAAGTGAACGTAAAACGCTTCTCAGCTGTGACGCCACTCTTCAGCGCAGCATAACAATGTTGGGCAGCTGCAGAAATGCTGGAGTAACTCTGCGGGACAGGCAGCATCTCTGGAGAGAAGGAATGGGTGAGGTTTCGGGTCGAGACCCTTCTTCAGACTGAGAGTCAGGGGAGAGGGAAACGAGAGATATAGATGCTGATATAGAGAGATATAGAAGAAATGAATGAAAGATATGCAAAAAAGTAAGAAGAATAAAGGGAACAGGCCATTGTTAGTTGAGGGTTAGGTGAAAACGAGTTACAGACAATGAGACACAACAAGACAACTGGTACACTGACTCGGGTGGGGGAGGGATCCAAGGTCTACGTGAAGTTAGATACATCAAAAGTTATACCGCTGGGGTGTAAGCTGCCCAAGCGAAATATGAGGTGCTGTTCCTCCAATTTGTGTTTGGCCTGTCATTGGCTCTCTGACATTGGAGGAGGCCCAGGACAGAAAGGTCAGTGTGGGAATGGGAAGGGGAATTAAAGTGTTTGGCAACCGGGAGATCACGTAGGGCAAGGTGGACTGAGCAAAGGAATATTGATTTCCCGAACTTCAATTCACCCTTGCTTTCCCTCTCTCTCCGTCCCTCCCTCACCCTAGTTCTCCGACTAGTTTCGCCGTCCTCCTGATTAAATATTACAGATTTGATGCCTTGTTAGAAACATAGAAAATAGGTGCAGGAGGAGGCCATTCGACCCTTCGAGCCAGCGATCATTGCGATCATGATCCATTGCGATCATGGCTGATCGTCCCCAATCAATAACCCGTGCCTGCCTTCTCTCCATATCCCTTGATTCCACTAGTCCCTAGAGCTCTATCTAACTCTCTCTTAAATCCATCCAGTGATTTGACCTCCACTGCCCTCTGTGACAGGGAATTTCACAAATTCACAACTCTCTGGGTGAAAAAGTTTTTTCTCACCTCAGTCTTAAATGGCCTCCCCTTTATTCTAAGACTATGGCCCCTGGTTCTGGACTCGCCCAACATTGGGAACATTTTTCCTGCATCTAGCTTGTCCAGTCCTTTTATAATTTTATATGTTTCTATAAGATATCCCCTCATCCTAAACTCCAGTGAATACAAGCCTAGTCTTTTCAATCCTTCCTCAAACGACAGTCCTGCCATCCCCGGGATCAATCTCGTGAACCTACACTGCACTGCCTCAATCACAAGGATGTCCTTCCTCAAATTAGGAGACCAGAACTGTACACAATACTCCAGATGTGGTCTCACCAGAGCCCTATACAACTGCAGGATAACCTCTCTACTCCTATACTGAAATCCTCTTGTTGTGAAGGCCAACATTCCATTAGCTTTCTTCACTGCCTGCTGTACCTGCACGCCAACTCTCAGTGACCGGTGTACAAGGACATCCAGGTCTCGCTGTACCTCCCCCTTACCTAACCTAGGTAAGGTTACCTTCCCCTCAGTTGTCACCTTCCCCCCAGCCGACAATGGACTATTACGCATTTTCCTTGACTATTGTCTTCTTTGATGTCTCGTTTTCACACCTTACCCTTCCATATCTCAATCATTCCCTCTCCCCTGACTCTCGGTCTGAAGAAGGGTCTCGACCCTAAGCGTCACCCATTCCTTCTCTCCAGAGATGCTGCCCGTCCCGCTGAGTTACTCCTGCGTTTTGCGTCTATCTTCGGTGTAAACCAACAACAGCGGGTTCCTTCCTGTAGAGTACACATGCTGTCGGCTCTTGGCTCGGAATTTGGTTCGGAGTCGATATCAGTGCAGAGTTCCTCAGTGCGGGGAATTCTGAAGGCGATATAGATTTTCCAGCAGTACTTTGTCTCCTGATTCATGCCAATACTGCACGCAATGCTACATCAATGACTGGACTCACACACAGAGCTGTAATAATTCTAACTACACACGGCTTTCACAAAAGCCAAAAATACACGTCTGAAACGTCCAAGTATCACAACATTAAACTTGTCCTTAGGCCAAATGGTGCTATATTTAGCCCATTTTTACACATTGACTTATGTCTTTCATTTAAGCCTGACTTCAAACTTCCAAAGCAAACCCAAGCAAAGAAAAAAAAACCACATTGACTTCTATGTAAGCCAGATTAATTCCTGTTTATTATCTTTTTACAAGAGATTATTTTTAGAGAACAAATGTATGTTAAGAGATCATTTTTAATTGCAAGCTGCCAGCTTTCAACAACCATTTTACATCAAAAAGCAGGCTGGTTTTTTTTTAACTGGAAGCACTGCACTTTTCCCCTCCTAGTAACCACGTCACTGTGGGTGCATGACACCTGTTTGCACTTAAAGACTCACTTCTGTTCCACAGACATTTTACACCTGGCATTAACCAACCACACATGTTTCCTCTAGCCCCCCTCCCCCCCCACCCCCTCCCCCCCCCACCCCATTCTCCATGTTAACCTCCCCTTTGCTGCTATTCAGAAAAAAAGTGGTGTGAGCCGCAACAGACACCATCAGCCCAGACCATCACGCACACCATCATGTTCAACTCCTTCGTGTTGGAAGGAGCTGCAGACACTGGTTTACACCGAAGACAGACTCAAAATGCTGGAGCACCCTCAGTTGGGCAGGCAGCGTCTCAGGAGAGAAGGAATGGGTGACGTTTCGGGTCGAGACCCTTCTTTCGAGTGAAGAATGTCTGAAGCAGGGTCTCCTTCTCTCCAGAAACGCTGCCTGCCCCGCTGAGCTACACCAGCATTTTGTGTCTATCTTCCCACACTGACCTTTCTGTCCTGGGCCTCCTCCATTGTCAGAGTGAGACCCAGTGCACATTGGAGGAACAGCACCTCATATTTCGCTTGGGCAGCTTACACCCCAGCGGTATGAACATTGACCTCTCTAGCTTCAAGTAACCCTTGCATCCCCTCTCTCTCTCTGTTCCTTCCCCACCCTAGTCGTCATACTAGTTTCACTGTTGTCCTGTTGAGGTTCACTGTCTGTACAACTCATTATCACCTAGCCCATCAGCCAACAATGGACCATTGTGGGCTCCACCTTCCCTTGATCATTTCGTTACTTTTTTGCATATCCTTCTTTCATTTGTTTATATCTCTCTATATCGCCGTCTGTGTCTCCAGAAATGCTGCCTTTCCCGCTGAGTTACCCCAGCATTTTGTGTTTCTCTTTGATGTTACTCCAGCATTTGTGTCTATCTTCGGTTTAAACCAGCATCTGCAGTTCCTTCCTACACCAATTAAATACATGTTCCGTTTTTCATTGCAACGACAGACATGAATTAGGAAATACATATTTTGTTTCTCTTCGCTGATAATCTCTCCTGAAGTTTAATTGACCGCAGAGAATTAATTCTCCATCTCCCCCCGAATGTAATTTAAATACTTTGTTGACTGTGCTTGGGATTATGCGCCTTATGCTCCATCCTGTCTGTCACTAATATATCTATAACAACTGTCTCGTCACAAACTTCCACTTACACTGGAATAAAATTACCTCAGACAGTCAAGCAGCGAGGTGGATCATCCTGTCACAACCATCGAAGATAAAGGCAGGACTACAAGCCACAATCCCAAAGTAGTTCTGTTTGCAATTCATTCAAAGACCTCTTAAGAATATTGATAGAATTAAGATCTTTACTGAGAGAATTTCCCGAGAATATCTCCCCCCCCCCCTCCCCACCCCCTTCCCATCCCACTACTTTATGTCCACTGGCTTAACAATCCGCATCTGAAGAAGGGCCTCGACCCGAAACGTCACCTATTCCTTCGCTCCATAGATGCTGCCTCACCCGCTTAGTTTCTCCAGCATTTTTATCTACCTTCCTGCTCAGTTACTCCATCATGTTGTGTCTATCTTCCGTGTAAACCAGCATCTGTAGTTCCTTCTTATACAACGCTTCAAACCCGTCTCACGCCTTCCCTTCTTATCTCTTGCCGGCTGTTGCCAGCTCTGTTTCGTTCTGGCCCTTTCTATCTTTCAGTCTGATGTAGGGTCTCGTCCCGAAACATCACCTGTTCCTTCTCTCCAGAGATGCTGCCTGATCCGCTGAGTTACTCCAGCATTTTGTGTCTATCTTATCTCCAACCATCTGCTTATCAAGAACCGAAGCCGACCTATAACCCCGCTACAGTTTGTCCTGCCTCTCCCCTCTTCCAGCTTTCTAACCCCCCCCCCCCCCTACAATCAGTCTGAAGAAGCGTCTCAACCTGAAACGCCTCCAGAGATGCTGCCTGACCCGCTGAGTTACTCCAGCACTTTGTGGCATATGATGCTTTGAGTACATCTTTAGAGGAGCCACAATCAAGTCGTTCTACTGGAGTATTGATGGTCTGAATGGCCTAATTCTGCTCCTGTCACTTATGAATTTATTGTATTACCCTGGTATAGGGCATTTATTTGGCAAAAGGATTTCAGTCCACAAAGAAGAGCAAAAATCCTGTTTTATCTATATAATTAAAAGTCTCACCTTGACCACTTCCTGTTTGCACTGTGCTTTGATTTTAGAAAAAGCGATACCCCATATGGCTGTGGTTTTCTGGCCATCTTACTCAGAGTCCTCCTCCATTGCACAGGCCCTGAGGATTTTTCCCATTGATTAAAAATAAAAGACTTATTAGTGTTTAAAAAATCTGGAGATTCTCTCTCCTGTCAATCACTGCCATGTAGGCCATGCCCTTTCCGGTGGGTGGGGGGAGGGACTATGAAACTCGGAAGTGTGGGCGTGGCGCAGTCTGTCCGCAAGATGGCGAGGGAGACGTCACGACTCTCTGTCTGAGCTGGGAAATTACAGAACACTGTGAGTATGCAATGTACTGGAATAAATGATTTGTTAGCCCTTAATGAAAATGAAATTAGTTGTTTGGCCTGCCCTGTGCTTGGCAAACTGCAATGGCAATGGAAATGAAGTGAAAATGCAATGAGCTGTTTGGCTTGAGCCTGCCATATGCTTGAAACTGCAATGGCAATGGAAGTGAAATGAAAATGCAATGAGCTATTCGGCCTGCCCTGTGCTTGAAACTGCAATGCATTTGGAAATGAAATGAAATTAGTTGTTTGGCCTGCCTGAAACCACTAATTTTGGCCCACAAGGCCCCTATTAGCCGAGAAACCAGTCCGTTTTGCCCAAAATACTCGTATAAGCCCAGGAGGAGCATTTTGGCCCAAAAGGCCCGTGCCTGGCCAGGAAAAGTCCAGAAAAAGTGCCTTTCACTGAGATTTCACTTTTTTTAAAGAGCCCCTTCGGCCTATCAGGCCTGTACTAGCCCAGGAGTCCAATTGGCCCATCAATAAGTATTCCCCTGCAAGTATTAAACCTCACCCCAGTGTTTTTCTCCCTCCCTTCATTTGCTCCCTGTGAGATCCAGGGCAGGATAGACTTTCCTCCTTCATTGCTGTGATCTGCATAAAAAGATGAAAAATGGCTAAAATTGTTTCTCAACCCTCTCCCCCTTCACAGAATCTCTCACCTGTATTGGGCAGAATTTCTGGCAGTTTCTCAGCTGCCAGCCCACCAGGCCTGAGTGACTGAGCTGCCAGCCCACCAGGCCTGAGTGACTGAGCTGCCAGCCCAAGAATCCATTCTGCCCACTATTTTCTACAACCTACGACAGCACCTACGTCAGAAGTCTAGCTACGCTCATTGGCGTCAAACCCACTGTCGCCGAAAATGTTTCAACGTTGAAAATCCAGCAGCGACCAGAAAGACGCTACGACTATTTGGGCGACTGAGGAGACTACTCACGACCATACAGGCGACACCCCGGCGACCATGTGGCGACAGCCTAGTCGCATTTAGTCGCCTAAAAAATAGCCTAAGCAGGCCAGGCCCTTAAGGGTTCTTACCCTCTGGTGAAAGGTATTTTTGAATCTATGGATTGAAATGCAATATGTGTAGCTTGGACAATCTCTGGACATTTATTCAATGGGTTTTTGTCGACTGCCTCTCTGGAACCTTTGACAAAACCGAGTCTCTGTGCCCACTTACAGTACGTTACAGTTGTAGGGACGACAGATGGCACAATGGGCTAAGTGTTCGGCTGGCAACCGGAAGGTAGCCGGTTCGAATCCCGCTTGGAGTGCATACTGTCGTTGTGTCCTTGGGCAAGACACTTCACCCACCTTTGCCTGTGTGTGAATGTGTGTGAATGTGTGTGAGTGATTGGTGGTGGTCGGAGGGGCCGTAGGCGCAGATTGGCAGCCACGCTTCCGTCAGTCTGCCCCAGGGCAGCTGTGGCTACAGAAGTAGCTTACCACCACCGAGTGTGACTGAGGAGTGAATGAATAATGCGATGTAAAGCGCCTTGAGTATTAGAAAGGCGCTATATAAATCCCATCCATTATTATTTATTATTACGTAGAGAATGGATTTGCGATCAAGTTTCCCCCATAGTTATGGAGCAGAATGTGAGAATTTGTGTGGAAAATCCTAGCCAGTGATGCCACTTTTCAATTCAATCCCAATTGAGCAGTGAGTGAGTTTGATAGTTATGATATTCTGACCACATCAACGCCTCAATCATGGACTTTTACTGCTCGTAGGAATGAACTTAATGTAGGAAATAATTTTCTGACTCACTAGATGATAGAATGTGTGGCCCAGGAATGGGAAGGTTAACATATGATGAGCGTTTGACACACTGGGCCTGTACCCGCTGTAGTTTGGAAGGATGGGGAGGGGGGGGGGGGGGGGGGGGATCGGAACTTATCCAATAGTAAAAAGTCTGGATAGAGTGGATGTGGTGAGGATTTTCCCACTAGTGGGAAAGTCTAGGACCAGAGGTCATAGCCTGAGAATTAAATATTCTCATAGCCTGAGAATTAACAGATGTCCCTTTAGAGACATCCTTTAGGCTAGATAGGGCTCTTAAAAATAGCGGTGTCAGGGGATATTGGGGAGAAGGCAGGAACGGGGTACTGATTGGGGATCAGCCATGATCACATTGAATGGCGGTGCTGGCTCGAAGGGCCGAATGGCCTACTCCTGCACCTATTGTCTATTGTCTATTTAGCAAGGAAGTGAGAAGGAATTTATTTAGTTAGAGGGTGTTGAATCGGTGGCACTCATTGCCACAGAAGGTTGTGGAGGCCAAGTCGATGGATATTTTTAAGGCAGAGATAGATAGATTCTTGATTAGTACGGGTGTCAGAGGTTATGGGAGAAGGCAGGAGAATGGGGTTCGGAGGGAGAGATAGACCAGCCACGATTGAATGGCGGAGTAGACTTGATGGGCCGAATGGCCCAAATCTGCTCCTATCACTTATGACCTCATCCGACGGTGGGGAATGTGGGCTTCTGCCTTGTTTGATTTTCATCTGTTTACTCCCCACAGAAATTAGTCATTTGCAAAGATCACATGGCTGATTTCCAGTAGCAAAGCTGGTAATTGTTGATGAATACAACTGAATTACAATTGAAGGTATTATTTCGCTGCTGGCACAATTCTTTATGCTATTGTGATAAATAAGTCAGCAGAGTTGAGTCATTATAATTTCCTGAAAACTAGTTTACATGACCAAAAACATCCTGTCTGCAAACTGGTAAAAAAATATCTAACGTAGTTTATAGCATTTAAATGTAGCCAAAATAAAATGCTTTGTCGCTGTCTCATGAAAATGTGGGCTAAAGCTGTGGTCAGCTACGAAAGGACTGCAGACTGAAGGAAGGTCTCGAGCCGAAACGACACCCATTCCTTCTCTCCGGTGAGACAGAAGAGGGAAAGCAAATCATGTCCTACTCTGGGCAAATGAGGGAGGGCACGCAACTGATGTGTCAGTAGGGGGAGCACCTTGAGCCCAGTGACCATTGTTCCAATAAGTTTCGCTTAGTTTAGAGATACAGAGGAGAAACAGGCCCTTCGGCCCACCGGGCCCGCACCGACCAGCGATCCCCGCGCATTGACACTATCCAACATGAGGGCCGATCTGTACATCGACGAGTGTGGGAGGAAACCGAAGATCTCGGAGAGAAAACCCACGCGGTCACGGGGAGAACGTACAAACTCCGTACAGACAGCGCCCGTAGTGTGGATCGAACCCGGGTACCTGGCGCTGTGAGGCGTCACCTCTACCGCTGCTCCACCTATACAGTTGAGATGTTACACTGCAGTTGTCCACAATGTTGGTGAAGCAGGTCTGTGACTCTACCACTTTCAACTAATTTTCAAGGTATCCGACAACAAGTTGCGGGTAGAGCCGCTGCCTCATAGCGCCAGAGACCCGGTTACGACCTTGACCTCGGGAGCTGCCTATGTGGAGTTTGCATGTTCTCCCTGTGACCGCATGGGTTTCCTGAGGGTGCTCCAGTTTCCTTCCACATCCCGAAGATGTGCAGATTTGTAGGTTAATTGGCCCTCTGTAAATTGCCCCTTATGTGAATGGATAAGTAAATGAGATAACATGGTTTAGTTTAGTTTATTGTCACGTGTGCTGAGGTACAGTGAAAAGCTTTGTGTTGCGTCCCACTGTATGAGTTAATTCAAGAGTTCTCCCGAGTTTCCTCTGATTCAAACTTGGAGAATTACGGTAATGGCCGCTCGTAGGTACTCGGGGCTCTCGTGGACATTTTTCAACGAGCTTACCGCGTTTCCCGAGTACCTGCCGTTAGTGTTACGAGCCGCTAAGAGACGTCCCGAGCTCTGACGTACCCGCTCTGTTCATTCTATTTGCTTAGACGAGTTTGATTTTTTTTTAAACTCAGGAGAGATCTTGGGTGAACTCGTACAGTGGGACAGGCCCTTAACCAGTCAGCGGAAAGACTACACATGATTACTATCAAGCTGTCCACAGTATACAGATACATGATAAAGGGAATAATGTTCAGTGCAAGATAAAGACCAGAAAAGTCTCCAATGAGATAGATGGGAGGTCAGGACTGCTCTCTAGTTGTTGATAAAATGGTTCAGTCGCCTGATAACAGCTGGGAAGAACTACTGTGGCACGATGGTGCAGCGGTAGACTTGCTGCCTCACAGCGCCAGAGACCCAGGTTCGATCTTGACTACAGGTGCTTGTCTGTACGGAGTTTGTACGTTCTCACTGTGACCTGCGTGGGTTTTCACCAGGGGCTCCGGCTTCCTCCCTCACTCCAAAGATATACACGTTTGTAGGTTAATTGGCATGGTATAACTATAAAAATTGTCCCTAGGGTGTGTTAGGACAGTTAGGTAGTGTTATTGTGCGAGGATTGCTGGTCGGCATGGACTCGGTGGGCCGAAGGGCCTGTTTCCATGCTGTATCTCTAAACTAATGTGAATGGGTAATCGCTGGTCAGCATGGACTCGGTGGGCCGAAGGGCCTGTTTCCCTGCTGTGTCTCTAAACTAAACTAAACTAAAGTAACACTGATTCTGTCACAGTGTAGATGAGACCTTCCACCACTGTAAAACAGATTCTCAGTCCTGAAACTCTTAGCCAAGCAAAGTATGTAGCAGTTTAATCATCTGTAAATTGTTAAATAAACCATGATGGGTTTTACAATGCTGACGTGTTCCCAGGATAAGACAACGCACTGCGCGAAACATCATCAAAGTTGTCAGGAAAATGTCAGGAAGAATTTTCATGGAGAAATAGACGCTAAAATATGTTGTCAAATTAAACTAATCCTGAATAATTAGCTTTAGTATGTGGATTTGGTGTCATGTTCCATTTGAATTATCACTAAGGTTTACTGATAAATTTCATTCAAAATTTAAATGTTAAAAATCGAGATGAGTTCTCATATTAGGCAAATGATGTGGACCTCTCAAAATAAAATTGATAGGGCCAAATAAACTAATATGAGACACACATCTTGCCTTTACTACAGATAAATCTACACAGCATACAGCTTTAGTTCCGTGTCTGAAAGTCACAAACAAAATGCTGGAGTAACTCAGCGGGGCAGGCAGCATCTCTGGAGAGAAGGAACGGATGACGTTTCGGGTCGAGACTCTTCTCCAGACTTATTAAGGAACTGGAGATGCTGGTTTAAATCGAAGATAGATGCAAAATGCTGGAGTAAAGGCCCTGTCCCACTGTACGAGGTAATTCAAGAGCGCTCCCGAGTTAAACAAAAAATTAAACTCGTGGTAAGCACGTAGAATGTACGTTGTGGGTACGTCGGAGCTCGGGACGTCTCTTAGCGGCTCGTAACGCTAACGGCAGGTACTCGGGAAACGAGGCAAGCTCGTGAAGATTTTTCAACATGTCGAAAAATGTCCACGAGAGCCCCGAGTACCTACGAGCGGCTATTACCGTAATTCTCCAAGTTCGAATCAGGGGAAACTCGGGTAGAACTCTTGAATTAGCTCATACAGTGGGACAGGCCCTATAACTCAGCGGGACAGGCAGCATCTCTGGTTGAGAAGGAATGGGTCGTGAAGGAACTGCAGACGCAGGTTTCGTCTGAAGAAGAAGGGTCTCGACCCGAAACGTCGCCCGTTCCTTCTCTCCAGAGATGCTGCCTGTCCCGCCGAGTTGGTTACTCCAGCGTTTTGTGCCTTTATCTTCGTTTTAAACCAGCATCTGCAGTTCCTTCATGTACAAGAGCGAGTGTCCGCGCGGATTATTAATTTAATCCCGGGCTATGTTCACACACTGACATTCTGTAAGCCAAACACATATTTTAACCTTGCTTGGTCGCTGCCAACAAATAAGCTGTTTCGAAATGATTTCCAGGGCAATGTCTGTTGCCACGGTGATGACATTAAATGAAAAGGACAAAAAATATAGAGGGTGATAAACTGTTTGCTGTGATGACACGCTTGTCTTCTGAGCCTGTGTTCAAATGGTGTATACATGCCAAGATTTTTATGAAAGACCAAATTAAAATCTATCACCATCAGACTGTAACTGACAAGCCATTGTTCACTGAATGTTAACATAATGCTCCATATATTTATTGCAAGACGTTTTCTCGAGCCAACTTAAAACGTCACAGTCCAACAAATTATGATACTGAAACTACTTGTGTGGAGTACTAAAGATGGCATCTCTTTCACAGACTTTGCCTTCAACAGAACCATTAACTTTAACAGCAGCAGATAAGTTTAAAAAAAAACCCCATTGAAGGCAAGCTTACAAAAAAAAATTCTTCCTCGTTAATTAGTTTAATTTCAACATAAATGCCTTAAAGTGAGGAATTTTTAGACACCAGTCACTTGATAACTTTGGTGTTGAATATCCTATTGAGTTCTCTAGGAATAAATATCTCCGTTACGTATTTTCGAACGGAAATTCTGCTCTCTCTCTCTCTCTCTCTCTCTCTCTCTCACCCAATTGTATGTTGCAGATAAAATTCAAAGAATGCCTCAAATGGATTTTAGTTTGTTAGTTTAGTTTATTGTCACGTGCATCGAGGTACAGAGAAAAGCTTTTGTTGCGTGCTAACCAGTCAGCGGAACGACTAAGTGTCTTAATATTTTATAGAATTGTATTCTGGAGAAGGCAGGAACGGGGTATTGATTGGGGATGATCAGTCATGATCACATTGAATGGCGGTGCTGGCTCTAAGGGCCGAATGGCCTACTGCACCTATTGTCTATTGTCTATTGAATAAGGGTTTCGACCCGAAACGTCACCCATTCCTTCACTCCAGAGATGCTGACTGTCCTGCTGAGTTACTGCAGCACTTTGTAGACAATAGACAATAGGTGCAGGAGTAGGCCATTTGGCCCTTCGAGCCAGCACCGCCATTCAATGTGATCATGGCTGATCATCCCCAATCAGTACCCATTGGTGCTACATATGACAAGTAAACACTCTTGAGTCCTGACTCTTATGTCCAAGTGGCATCAGTTTGGATCATACTACCACATCTTCTAAAAGCAGGAACATATAGTGTTGACAAAAAAAACATACATTGCTTTGGTGCTTTAAGTCTCTTTAAATTTATTTTTAAATTGTACGGCAATTGTGAAAGATTTAAAGCTACTTATCAAAAGCGAAGTTTGAATCACAGAATGGGTGGCACGGTGGCGCAGCGGTAGAGTTGCTGCCTCACAGCGCCAGAGACCCGGGTTCGATCCTGACTACGGGTGCAGCCTGCCCAGGGTTTGTACGTTCTCCCCGTGACCTGCGTGGGTTTCCTCCGGGCGCTCCGGTTTCCACCCACACTCCAAAGACGTGCGGGATTGTAGGTTAATTGGCTTCAGTAAAAACAAATTGTAAATTGTCCCTTGAGTGTAGTATAGTGCTAGGTGGGCCGAAGGGCCTGTTTCCGTGCCGTATCTCTAAAGTCTAAAGTTTAGTTTCGTTTAGAGATACACCGCGGAGGCAGGCCCTTCAGCCCATCGAGTCCGCACCGATCAGCGATCTCTGCACACCGACATTATCCTACACACATTAGGGACAATTTACACTTATACCAAGCCAATTTACCTACAAACATATACGTCTTTGGAGTGTGGGAGGAAATGGAAGATCTCGGAGAAAACCCACGCGGTCAGGGGGAGAACGTACAAACTCCGTACAGACAGCACCCGCAGTCAATATTGAACCCGGGTCTCCGGTGCTGCAAGTGCTGGAAAGGCAGCAACTCTACCGCTGCGCCACCGTGCCGCATAAGAATTGCCTAAGTCTAAAGAATGGTGGGTTGAACGAGGAAAGAGAATTTCCATCCGAAGTCTTCCAGATTTTTTATTTAATCTTGTACTTGAAGGACATCTTTTAATTGTTGTGGGGGAACTAAGTTGGCTGCATACTGGATATGTGAACCTTATTTAAATTTTAACTTGAGCAACCTGTAACTCTCTCTGCCATGGGAAAGGTGTATTTTGAATAAGGTGGTTAACAGGATACCTTAGTAATGAGATATGTGGAAGGAATAGCATTCATGTTTCGAGGTGAGTCCATCTCGACTTGGATGGGTACGGCAGTGACCTGACAGAAAATACAAACCCGACTCTAGTCAAGTCTTGGTTTCGGAAATGTCATGTGATATAAAGTGGTACACCCAATGTCCTGGCAAATTGAAGCAATCAATCAGAATGGACAAAAATTCTACCCTTTGAAACAATGGCACTCTGTCAGTGCAAATGTCTTTTCATTAGTGATCACAAAACAGTACAAGGGGAAACAAACTGTGTGAAACTAGCTGTGGTTTGACAGGGGTGAGGAAATGTATTCCCCACGGGTGAATGAAAGGAGGAGTCATATGTTATTTATGTTTGTGCATTCACAAACGAATAGGCCTTGTGAGTGGTCGCCATCTGCACAAACAACCTTGTCAGGACGTTTGTTTAAAGAGAGGACTCGGTGGATTAAATCACTCATTTCATTTCGCCCGAGAAAAGAAGACCTAACTTCACAACGTGTTTAGTTTAGTTTAGTTTACAGCTTTGGCCCGCCGAGTCTGCGCTGACTAAAGCCCCTGTCCCACTTACGTGTCCTTGGCATGCTAATTACGCGACCTCATGGTCGCGTTGAGGCGCGACGGTCCCGCGCCATCGTGCGCCCGCACAGCCGTCTGGAGCGCGTGACGTCATTTGAAGATAATAATCACACCTGCCCGCGTTTGGTCCACATCCCTCCGAACCCGTCCTATCCATGTACCTAAGACAGACACAAAATGCAGGAGTAACTCAGCGGGACCGGCAGCATCTCTGGAGAGAAGGAATGGATGACGTTTCGTCTCGAGACTCTTCTTCAGTCTGAAAGAAGGGTCTTGACCCGAAACGTCACCCATTGCTTCTCTCCAGAGATGCTGCCGGTCCCGTTGAGATACTCCAGCATTCTGTGTCTTGCTAAAAGTGAATGTCTGCTTACTTAGGTTTGCAAGGGGACTAATGCCTGTTGTGAGCCCTCATTAAAGTTGAATATTAATGTGGAACAAATACTGTCCCTATTCTCTCCAGAACCTTCAACCTTCAATCATGACTCCAAACTCAAGACAATAGGGTTGTTCATACAATGGCAAAATGTATCAATTTTCCACCCATCCCGTTGCCCCCCCTTTGGCACTTAGCTGTGAACTGCAGCCGCAACAAGATGGCCAAGCGTGGTGGTGTCGCAAGTGCCAACGGTTTTCACATTAACATTAAGAAATTCAATGTCCAGTTTGTGGGGCGGCACGGTGGCGCAGCGGTAGAGTTGCTGCCTCACAGCGCCAGAGACCCCGGTTCAATCCTGACTACGGGTGCTGTCTGTACGTAGCTTGTACGGTCATAGGTTGTAGGAGCAGTATTAGGCCATTTGCCCCATTCAATCGCGGCTGATCTATCTTTCCCTCTCAACCCCATTCTCCTGCCTTCTCCCCATAACCCCTGATGACCTTACTAATCGAGTTCTCCCCGTGACCTGCGTGGGTTTTCTCTGGGTGCTCCGGTTTCCTCCCACACTCCAAAGACGTACAGGTTTGTAGGTTAATTGGCTTCTGTAAATTGCAAATTGTCCCTAGTGTGGGTCGGATAGTGCTAGTACATGGGTTGATCGCTGGTAGGGCTGAAGGGCCTGTTTCCACGCTGTATGTTTCTGTGACACTAATTGGAAAATAGGGAAACAAACAGTATTGTAAACGCAAAACTGCATTTCGTTGTACCCATACTCAGTATTTGTGCAATGACATTAAAGTTGAATTGAATTGAATTGAATTGAATTGAAGTATTGTAAAGAAAAGAAAAATGAAATTCTAGGTGACGTTTCAGGTTGGAACCCTTCCTCAGTCCACTCAGACCTGAAACATCACCTGTTCTGTTTCTTCAGAGACGCTGCCTGACCCATTGAGTTCCTCCGGCATTTTGTGCCTATCTTCGGTACATCTGCAGTTGCTACCGACACAAACTGAAACGATAGCTGTTTATGGATAACTCCCCCCTCCGATCACCCTCGCAGACAGACCGGAGGTGTTGTGTGTCTACGGTTGTGTTACTACTTTGACAGAGTTATTTTCATGTTGTTGCCTTTATTTAAAGATTAATGCAAGCGTTGATAGTTTTGATTTCCACTGCGTGGAGTATCTGAAGATCAAATGAGTGCTATCAGGTAGATCAGAAGCGGAATCTCTCCTTGGTGAAACACAATGAACAATGTGAATGCATTTGGAGCAAGGCAACATACTCATGTTTTTACAGGGGCCAGGTACACAGGCACCTAACACTCATCATATGAACACCTGTATTGCATTATGCATGTGACCAGCTCTTGTTGAAAGCCGGTAACACACCCTGTCTATCTATTATTAAAGTGAGTGGGTGCAGAAATAGAGCTGTTACTCATGTATTACTCATTGGACTGATTTTTTTCCCCCCCCAATTAATGAGGCCACAAACAATCTATTCGAGATCTTGATTGGAAGTGGTGTCTGGAGTGCTGCCATATTGACGCATCCATTTACATTGTTAACTGTTGAAGACCCAGACTCGGTGGAAAGAGCGCAGAGAAGATTTACGAGGGTGTTGCCAGGACACGAGGGATGACAGGGTGGTGCATCGGTAGAGTTGCTACCTAAAGGCCCTGTCCCACTATACGAGATCATTCAAGAGCTCTCCCGAGATTTTAAAATATCAACTCGTGGTAAGCACGTAGAATGTACGTAGCGGGTACGTCGGAGCTCGGGACGTCTCTTAGCGGCTCGTAACGCTAACGGCAGGTACTCGGGAAACGCGGTAAGCTCGTGAAGACTCGTGAAGTTTTTTCAACATGTTGAAAAATATCCACGAGAGCCCCAAGTACCTACGAGCGGCTATTACCATAATTCTCCGAGTTCGAATCAGGGGAAACACGGGAGAACTCTTGAATTAGCTCGTACAGTGGGACAACCCTTAACAGCGCCTTACTAAACACTCAAGTCCAATCAAAGGGTTCTGACCTGAAACGTCACATGTCCGTTCCCTCTACAGATGCTGCCTGACCTGCTGAGTTCCTCCAGCACTTTGTTTTTTACTTTAGTATTCTGGACAGCACAGCGGTGGAGTTGCTGCCTTACAGCGCCTGAGACCCCCGGTTCAATCCTGACTACGGGTGCTGTCTATACAGAGTTTGTACGTTCTCCCTGTGACCGCGTGGGTTTTCTCCGGGTGCTCCAGTTTCCTCCCACACTACAAAGACGTGCAGACTTGTAGATTAATTGGCTTCAGTAAAATTGTTAAATTGTCCCTAATGTGTAGGATGGTGCTGGTGTACGGGGTGATCGCTGGTCGGCGCGGACCTGATGAACTCCATCATCAAGTTCGCTGACGACACCACTGTTGTGGGCGTATCACTGATGGGGGACGAGTCAGGGTATAGAAGTGAGATCGACCGACTGTCCATATGGTGCCAGCACAATAACCTGGCCCTCAACACCAGCAAAACCAAGGAACCGATTGTGGACTTTGGAAGTGGTAGGATGGGAACCCACAGTCCCGTTTATATCAACGGGTCGATGGTAGAGAGGGTCAAGAGCTTCAAATTCTTGGGCGTGCATATTTCTGAAGATCTCTCATGGTCCGAGAACACTGATGCAATTATAAAGAAAGCACATCAGCGCCTCTACTTCCTGAGAAGATTACGGAGAGTCGGTTTGTCAAGGAGGACTCTCTCGAACTTCTACAGGTGCACAGTAGAGAGCATGAGACCGGTTGCATCGTGGCTTGGTTCGGCAACTTGAGCGCCCAGGAGCGGAAAAGACTACAAAAAGTAGTAAACACTGCCCAGTCCATCATCGGCTCTGATCTCCCTACCATCGAGGGGATCTATCGCAGTCGCTGCCTCAAAAAGGCTGGCAGCATCATCAAGGACCCACACCATCCTGGCCACACACTCATCTCCCCGCTACCTTCAGGTTGAAGGTACAGAAGCCTGAAGGCTGCAACGTCCAGGTTCAGGAATAGCTACTTCCCCACAGCCATCAGGCGATTAAACTCAAATGAAACAAAACTCTGAACATTAATAGACATTATCTGCTTATTTGCACCTTATCTGTTTTATTTATTGATGTGTGTATATATTTATATAATGGTATATGGACACACTGATCTGTTCTGTATTCATTCCTACTATATTCTGTTGTGCTGAAGCAAAGCAAGAATTTCATTGTCCTATCTGGGACACATGACAATAAACTTTCTTGAATGTTGAATCTTGAATCTAATGCTAAAAACTAAAACAAAAGTCCAACCAAGGGGTCTGACCTGAAACAATGTCTGCCTATTCGCTCTGCCGATGTTGCCAGACCATCAGGTTCCTCCAGCAAAGATAGACACAAAATGCTGGAGTAACTCAGCGGTTCACGCGGCATCTCCGGAGAAAATTAATAGATGAAGTTTCGGGTCAAGACCCTTCTTCTGAAACGTTATCTATTCCTTTTCTCCAGAGATGCTGCCTGTCCCGCTGAGTTACTCCAGCTTTTCGTGCCTGTCTTCGGATTAAACCAGCATCTGCAGTAGCTTCCTACACAAGAACTAGTGAATAATTGTATGGCATGCTTAAAATAACAATATCATCCAACGGGTGATGGGAGATGAAGGATCTCGGCCCGAAACGAATTGATCACTTCTTTGACAAAGTAACTAGCATGTTAGATAACAAGGAAGCCAATGGATGTGGCAAGTTTTGTGAAACAAAATTTGGTCCGTGAAGTGCCCCATAAAAGATTACCCCATTAGATAAGCATCTGCGGACTTGAATGTAATAGGTTAAGTCCAGGGGGTCAGATATGGGATATAATGTGTGGGCCAGATATATTGTCAGTGCAGAGGGGGCTAGGAGCAAGGCCAAGTGTGAATCCAGTCAAGGTCTGGAATAGCACAAGGTGTTCAGTCAAAGCTGGGACAATGGGAGTTTTCAGCACTGGGAACCTAAGCAGCTATGATCAGGGTAGATTAGGGGGCCAGGTGTAAGGCTGGACTCAGGGTCAGGAATGAGAGAAGTTATGCAACTGGAGTCAGGGTCAGGAGTAGTACCAGGTGTGCAGTGAGACCCGGGTTGGTCAACATGGGCTAAGTGTTTGATTATAATCTGATTTCCATACATGAATACACTAAGATATTTCATTTGCCGCACCTGTTGATCAGAGCCTGGGCTCTACTGTTGAATGTAATTAGGAATGACGATACAAAATGAACCTAACCTTATTCATAGCTAATCCAATTTAAACCATAAATATTGCATTCAAGTGTAAGTTAAAAGACTCGCTACAGTATGCACCAGATTGCACAATTTCAAGCTGAAAAATGCGAAAACTCCGCTACGCTCCCTCGGGCTTGGTCTCTCGCAACTTCTCACTCCCAACTCACCGAATGTTGGCAGCCCTGAGGGAGAGGAGAGGACATTGAGGGGGAGGGGAGGGGCGGGGGACTGGATGGGACAGGGAGAGGGTTAGAGACGGATGGGGAGGGAAGGGGATATTGAAGGGAAGGGGAGGGAACTGAGTGGGGCGGGACATTGAGGGGGAGGGGACAGGGGGAGGGGACATTGGGGAGGGAACATTGAGGAGAAGGGGAGGGGGAGGGGATATTGGGGGGAAGGGAGACGAGGGTATGGGGACATTCAGGGGGAGGGGACCAGGGAAGAGGAGGGTTGGGGAGGGGACTGAGGGGGAGGGGATGGGTGGGGAGGGAACATTGTGATGGATGGGACATTGAGGTGGAGGGGAGGGGACTGGACGGGAGGGGGAAAGGGGTTAAAAAGGTTAAAATATAGCGTACAACTGATGTGCCTAAGGGGGCCTGTGGTTGGATCCCCATTTACAGGTGCCCTCCACCATTAATAGATGCCCTCCCCTAAACATCCACATTTACAGGTGCCCTCCTCTAAATCCACCATTTACAGGTGCCCTCCTCTAAATCCCATTTACAGGTGCCCTCCTCTAAATCCCATTTATAGGTGCCCTCCTCTAAATCCACCATTTACAGGTGCCCTCCTCTAAATCCCATTTATAGGTGCCCTCCTCTAAATCCCATTTATAGGTGCCCTTCCCTAATTCACCATTTAAAAGATGATCACAAAATATAAATTAGATAATATTGTTTTTTTGTTCTGATAATAATAATCTGATGTAGAGGTTCGGGTCGAGACCCTTCTTCAGACTGAAAGTCACGGGAGAGATATGGGTGATGATATAAAGAACTGTGAATAAAAGATATGCAAAAAATAACAATGCTAAAGCAAACAGGCCATTGCCGGGTGAGAAGAAGCTGATGCGAGACGGAGCGAGGGGGAATGCTGGGGGCGACCTGAAGTGAGCAAGTGAGCAAGACTGAGGTGGGAAAAAACTTTTTCACCCAGAGAGTTGTGAATTTGTGGAATTCCCTGCCACAGAGGGCAGTGGAGGCCAAGTCACTGGATGGATTTAAGAGAGAGTTAGATAGAGCTCTAGGGGCTAGTGGAGTCAAGGGATATGGGGAGAAGGCAGGCACGGGTTATTGATTGGGGACGATCAGCCATGATCATATTGAATGGCGGTGTTGGCTCGAAGGGCCGAATGGCCTCCTCCTGCACCTGTTTTCTATGTTTCTATGTTTCTATGAAACGTCACCGATTCCTCCTCTCCGGAGATGCTGCCTGTCACACTGAATTACTCCTGCATTTTGTGTCAGTGTAAACCAGCATCTGCAGTTCCTTCCGACACAAGTTCCTCCAAAATGTTGTTTTTTGCTCAGATAATCTTGGCCAATTGATAGAAACATAGAAACATAGAAAATAGGTGCAGGAGGAGGCCATTCGACCCTTCGAGCCAGCAACTTCTGTCAGAGACAAATAATAAAAACTTACCAGCCACTCTTAGACCAAATTCTCCAGTGAATGGATTATCCTGCTCAGAAATGTATTTGAACCATAATTATATTAAAGAAAATCTATCATGGATTTTATTAAACATCACTACACTGAAAGCAAAAGTTATGATTTTTTATATTGATGGCGGGGGTTCTGTTGTCAAATGTACAATTCAGAATAACTGATCTTATTCTCAACCTATTGAATGAAAATCAATTAAATCGGTAAGTTTAATAGCTTCTGTTCATGATACACCACAGAATCTGTTCGCTAAATACTATGGAACATCAATGAGAATACTATGTTCACATTTTTTCGATTGTAAGTAGTAATTTAGCGAGGAACTTTTTCAGGAGGACAGCTTAACCTAATTAGACTACTTAAAAGTCATACGATTAGGAAAAAGATGATGGGTAAACAATTGTAGGGAATCAATTATGCAGCATGTAACATATTCAAAACCTGCTAAAATTACCCTGTGAAATGTTCAAATGCGACCGCAGATGATGTCGAATGTGAGACGTTCTATTGCATGCATAGGATAAACGTGTAATTGATATTGCACTTATTCCTGAGCAGGAGATAGTGCATTAGCAATGTAAATTATAGCTGTAAGCACAGCAAAATTAGACAGTAAAATTATAATACCCAACTGAATCATGGCGTTTCAAAATCACATTTTTTAAAGTTTCTCCAAGGCTGGGGGGCAGGGTGCCCGGCAGCTTAAATTAGACACCATGCCCCCCCCCCCCCCCCCACTGTATCGAGTACCTTCCTGTGTAGGAAGGAACTGCAGATGCTGGTGTACACCGAAGATAGACATAAAATGCTGGAGTAACCCAGCGGGTCAGGCAGCATCTCTGGAGAGAAGGAACGCTATTTCTGCTGTTGAAAGTAGTGATTAGAAGGCAGTAATGAAGAGGGATCTCGACCCGAAACGTCACCCATTCCTTCTCTTCAGCGCCGCTGCCTGTCCTGCTGAGTTACTCCGGCATTTTGCATCTATCTTCGAGTAGCTTCCTGGTGTAAATTTTCCACCTTCTCATAGAGTCATAGAAAGTCACAGAGTCTTACAGCGTGGACACATGCCCTGTGGCCCAACACCCACACCAGGTAACTTGTCCCAGCTACACTAGTCCCACCTGCATGCGTTTGGCCCATATCCCTCCAAGCCAGTCCTATCCATGTTACCTGTCTATCTGTTTCTTCAACGTTGCGATAATACATGCCTGAACCACCTCCTCTGGCTACTCGTTCCACACACCCACGTGCCACTGCAATTAAGAATTTCATTGTTCTATCTGGGACATATGGCGATAAAAACTCCTGACTCTTTGTACGAAAAAGTTACCCCTCAAGTTCCTATTAAATCTTCCCCCCCTCTCACCATAAACCTATGGTTCTTGATTCCCCTACTCTGGGCAAGAGATTGTGCATCTACCCGATCTATTCCTCTCATGATTTTGTACACCTCTATAAGATCACCCCCTCATCCTCCTGCGCTCCAAGGAATAAAGTCCTAGCCTGCACAACCCTATAGCTCAGGCCCTCGAGTCCTGGAAACATCCTGGTGAAGACTCCTCTAGATTTCAAGCCAGAATCTCCATCATAATACCTCCTCTATCCAAAGTCACCTGGAGTGTCAGCCTTCTCACTGGGGCATGTACATGGTCTTTCCACCATTCCCAATCTCCTCCTTGGTGTCTGGACTGGGCTCTGGGCGGGGATCTGAAACAAGAAATGGACCAGACTTGGGTTTGTTCGCAAGTTCATCCGTCACAGGAGAAGAATTAGGCCATTCAGCCCATCGAGTCTACTCCACCATTCAATCATGGCCGATCACAGTAAACACTGCCCAGTCCATCATCGGCCCTGACCTTCCTTCCATCGAGGGGATCTATCGCAGTCGCTGCCTCAAAAAGGCTGGCAGTATCATCAAGGACCCACACCATCCTGGCCACACACTCATCTCCCCGCTACCTTCAGGTAGAAGGTACAGGAGCCTGAAGACTGCAACGACCAGGTTCAGGAATAGCTACTTCCCCACAGCCATCAGGCTATTAAACTTGGCTCGGACAAAACTCTGAACATTAATAGCCCATTATCTGTTATTTGCATTTTATCAGTTTATTTATTCATGTGTGTATATATTTATACAATGGTATATGGACACACTGATCTGTTTTGTAGTCAATGCCTACTATGTTCTGTTGTGCTGAAGCAAAGCAAGAATGTCATTGTCCTATCAGGGACACATGACAATAAACTCTCTTGAATCTTGAATCTTCAATCTATCTTTCCCTCAATACATTGCTACTTTCTCTGGAACTCAGGCTGTTCTGAGCTGCTTTTAGGTTTGCTAAGGAAGGGAGATTCTGTGTCTGGCGTTTGTTTGTATTGCGTCTACACAGACTGTTAACTGCAGATTTTGAATTCAATTTAAAAATGGTTGCCGATAATAATCTCACTGTAAAGGGCCTGTCCCACAGGCGATTTTATTAGGCGACTGCCGACGACTACGACAATGGAATTCACCGGTCAGCCAACGGGCGCCAACCTACGCCATCCTGGCACCAACCTACAACAACCTACGACAGCACCTACGTCAGGAGAAGACAAGCTACGACAAGCCCACGGTTGCCGACTGTCGCCGAAAAGTTTTGAACATTTCAAAATCCAGCGGCGAACAGAAAAACTCTACGACTCTTTGGGCGACTGAGGAGACGACTCACGACCACGTCATCCCGGCTACCATGTGGCGACACCCTAGTTGCCGGCAGTCGCCTAAAAAATCGCCTAAGTGGGACAGGGGGTGGGAGATTGCAACCTTCACGTGGTCTGCCCCAAAGATCCTATAGCGAGCAAGATAGTCCACTCGACGAAAAAGATGTGGTACGGTCATGGGCAGATTCATGGGTAATTTAAGGCCCCATTTCCGTAACCGGCTTCCGTCTCCGCACCAAAGATCCCGTAGGATACTAGTGCGGAGATGGAAGCCGGTCACGGAAACATCCTCGTAAAAATAAAAGTTATTTGGTAAAAATCTTCTCCTCATTTTCAGAATTTTAATTTATTAACACAAACTGATCCCCTGCAACTTTGATTACACTGCGAGTCGGGTCGGGTCGGGTCCGGTTATGGAAATGGAAATGAAAAAAAGGCCCACGTTCCGTTCCGTTGCGTACTACACGTCAGCCAATTGCATTTAGCAGGAGTGGTCTATCTTGCTCCGCTATAGGATCTTTGGTCCACCCTGTTTCGACGAATGCAATCAGCCCACCATGCACAATCAAACAAGATCAAATAGAACAAGTTGTCCTACAACTTTAGGCTGTGCACGCCATACGCAAGAAGAAGAAGTGGGGCCGGCCCTTAAAACCCCCAGCAGAATTAGTGATTTGATTGCATTATTTTTGCCCATCGTATGCATTGTGGAAAATTTGCAATTGATCTTACCGGGCTTATTTTTGATATCATCTTGATGTGAAGTGTGAAAACGCGCACCCCCAGATTCAGGGACAGTTTCTTCCCAGCTGTTATCAGGCAAGTGAACCGTTCTTTCACCAACTAGATAACAGTTATGAGCCGAAACGTTGCCTATTTCCTTCGCTCCATAGATGCTGCTGCACCCGCTGCGTTTCTCCATCATTTTTGTCTACCTTCGAATTTCCAGCATCTGCAGTTCCTTTTTAAACAACAGTTCTGAGCTACTATCCACTTCAGTGGAGACCCTTGGGGCTATCTTTAATTGGATTTTATCTTGCACTAAACGTCATTCATGTTATTCCTTCTATCCTGTATCTGTACACTGTGGGCGACCCGATTGTAATCATGTATTGTCTTTCCGCTGACTGGTTAGCACGCAACAAAAGTTCTTCACTGTACCACGGTACATGTGAGAAGAAACAAAACTATAATGAAACTAAACGAAACTAAAATGAAACAAAAACTAAGCTAAACTCATCATGTAAAACAGGGACAGTTTCTTCCCAGGTACACAAAAAAGCTGGAGAAACTCAGCGGGTGCAGCAGCATCTATGGAGTGAAGGAGATAGGCAACGTTTTGGGTCGAAATGTTGCCTATTTCCTTCGCTCCATAGATGCTGCTGCACCCGCTGAGTTTCTCCAGCTTTTTTGTGTACCTTCGATTTTCCAGCATCTGCAGATCCTTCTTAAACAGTTTCTTCCCAGCTGTTATCAGGCAACTGAACCATCCTACCACAACCAGAGAGCAGTGCTGAAATATCATCTACCTCATTTAGGGTCGACAACTTTCTCACTCCCAAATAAGGGACAAAAGGTCAAAACACGGGACAAATTCCCGACGGCAATTCGTTGACCGACTCGGCCGTGGCTGGGTGAATGAAGAGTCGACCCGGGTGCTGGACTGCACGCAAAGCCCAGCCGGCGGGCCAGCTGAGGAGTTTTGGCCCAGGTCGCGCGCAAAGTCCGGCGCCCCATCCAACTCATGAACCGATGATCAGCCATGAGAAGGAGGGGTGGTGGTGGAGGGGGTCTGCGGTAAGTGGAGGTCCGAAGGTAGGACAGTTGGCCAGGCTACCGACCGACTGACGAGGCCACGGGCGAGGCGCTGCTGCTGCTGCTGCACTCCATGGGCTGCACTACGTCGGGACGGGTGAGGCGGGGCTGGACGCGGCGCTCCGACCCGACTGTCCCCTCGACCCGAGTAGTAGCAGTCAAATACGGGACAAGGGCGGTCCCGTATGGGACAAACTAATATACGGGATGTCCCGGCTAATACGGGACAGTTGGCAACTCTAGCCTCATTGGTGACCCTCGGACTATCCTTGATTGGACTTTGACGGCTTTACCTTGCACTAAACCTTTTTCCCTTATCATGTACCTGTACACACACAGTGTAAATGGCTCGATTGTAATCATGTATTGTCTTTCCATTCACTGGCTAGCACGCAACAAAAGCTTTTCACTGTACCTCGGTGCACGGGACAATAAACTGAACCCTAGTCTATTAAATGCCTACATAGAGAGTTTCTTGACTCGTTATCTCCCAGATATTCAATCTTGACAAAGTTAGTGCCATTAATTTATCTTTAGCAGGAACAAGGCTTCTGTTGCAAGTTTTTTTCCCTTCATCTTTTTGTGTTGAATAGCGAGTCTCTTTTCATTTATTTCACTGAAAAAGATTTCTTTGATGAATGATTTTGATCCTCTCTCCTAATTGGCCTTGTCGCTCAGCCCAGCGTGTGACATCTTGCACTCTCGTGTGCGAATGTTGGCCGTACAATTTTCTCGCACCAGAGTTAGCAAATGTGTCACTCAGTTTGAAGGTAATATTTCAGTGATGCTCCTCGATACGAGATCCATCCAATAAGCAATCTCCATGATTCAGAGCTCAAACGGTCGAACACAAAGCTTTGTTAAACAATCATTATTAAAAAAACAGATTCCACAGATCAGCCGGCTGATTAATTCTAAACCCCACTGTGGTTTAAGGTATCTGAAGTGATTTTTCCATGTCTGTGGTATTGTCAGAAGTAACAATGGAGCCAAGGGTACATGGTGCATTGAAGTTACTGAGCATGTCTTTTATGTGGAGTAAAGAGAGGCAAAACTAGCACCTGGGGCATCAGAACAAATGGAAGAATGTTGGCTTCGATCGCAGGGTCACACCTAACTATCATATTATTGGTAATGAGATCTTCATTTGTAAACATTCAACTCGGCACGGTGGTGCGGTGGTAGAATCGCTGCCTTACAGCGCCAGAGACCCGGGTTCGATCCCGACTACGGGTGCTGTCTATGCAGAGTTTTGTGCGTTCTCCCCGTGACCCGCGTAGGTTTTTCCCCGGGATCTCCGGTTTCCTCCCACACTCCAAAGACGTACAGATTTGTAGGTTAATTGGCTTGGCATCAATGCAACTCGCCCAGAGAGTTGTGAATTCACCCAGAGAGTTGTGAATCTGTGGAATTCTCTACCACAGAAGTCAGCCGAGGCCAATTCACTGGATAAATTTAAAAGAGAGTTAGATAGAGCTCTAGGGGCTAGTGGAATCAAAGGATATGAGGAGAAGGAGGCACGGGTAACCGATTGTGGATGATCCCAATGAATGGCGGTGCTGGCTTGAAGGGCCAAATGGCCTCCTCCTGCACCTATTTTCTATGTTTCTATGTGTCTAACTTGTCCCTACCGTGTGCAGGGCAGTGTTAATGTGTAAGGATCGTTGGTCGGTGGGCCGAAGGGTTTGTTTCAGCACTATATCTCTAAACTAAAAATACAGCATGGAAACAGGCCCTTTGGCCCAACTTGCCCGTGCTGGCCAACATGCCCCTTCAAAACTAGTTTAGTTTAGTTTACTTCAAAGACACAGCGCGGAAACAGGCCCTTCAGCCCACCCGAGCCCGCGCCGACCAGCGATCCCCGCACACTAACACTACTACACACACTAGGAACAATTTACATTTATACTGAGCTAATTAACCTACAAACCTGCACGTCTTTGGAGTGCGGGATGAAACCGGACATCCCGGAGAAAACCCACGCAGGTCATGGGGAGAACGTGCAAACTCCGTACAGACAGCGCCCGTAGTCAGGATCGAACCCGTGTCCTTGACGCTGTGAGGTAGCATCTCTACCGCTCCGTCACCGTGCCACCCTTCGTCCCACCTGCCTGCTTTTGGCCCAAATCCCTCTAAACCTACCCTATCCATGTACCTGTCCAAACTTTGCACATACACAATTTCGCAAACGTGGATGTACGTAAGGACTGACGTGAAGCATCTCACTCACTAAAAAAACAACCCCAAGTTGCAGGGACTGGGAGTCCATCTGCTGACAATAAAAACCTAATGGAAAATCAGTCAGAGGCCCTGGTGAAATATTATCTTCTGGGGGTGGAAGCCTTCAATCAGTTCAACAGATTCAAGCCCATGCTGTTCGGAACGGAAACGTTCCAAAAAACCTGCGTAGCTCAGTTAATCATTTTAAGGTCCATAAAACAGGCTCATTTGGAACTTACAAGCATCTACATGATTAATCTTCACAAACTCCACTGTAGTTGAAGTTGCATATAATTAGGAACCTAATTAGGAGCAGTAACATAGATTATACTGACCTTACCAAGAAAGGTGGTGCTTATGACATTTTTTGTACATCTTATTACTGATTTTTATTGTAAAAAAACTGCCACCTACAACTGTCACGTAAGTAACAGCGGCTTGATCCCTTTATCATCTTGACTTTTTTTCATATCTTTCATTCATTTGTTCTATATCTCTCTCTCTTTGCCACTGTGGCGCAGCGGTAGAGTTGCTGCCTTACAGCGCTTGCAGCACCGGAGACCCGGGTTCGATCCCGACCACGGGTGCTGTCTGTACGGAGTTTGCACGTTCTCCCCGTGACCTGCGTGGGTTTTCTCCGATATCTTCGGTTTCCTCCCACACAACAAAAAATTACGGGTTTGTAGGTTGATTGTCTTGGTATAAATGTAAATAGTCCCTCGTGTGTGTCGGACACTGTTGATGTGCGGGGATCGCTGGTCGGGGCGGACTCGGTAGGCCGAAGAGTCTGTACCTGCTCTTTATATCTAAATCTCTCTTTTCCCTTTCCCCTGACTCTGTCTGAAGAAGGGTCTTGATCTGAAACGTAATTCCTGAAACCAGAACCAGGGGCCACAGTTTAAGAATAAGGAGTAAGCCATTTAGAACGGAGACGAGGAAACACTTTTTCTCACAGAGAGTGTTGAGCCTGTGGAATTCTCTGCCTGAGAGGGCGGTGGAGGCAGGTTCTCTGGATGCTTTCAAGAGAGAGCTAGATAGGGCTCTTAAAAATAGCGGAGTCAGGGGATATTTGGAGAAGGCAGGAACGGGGCACTGATTGGGGATGATCAGCCATGATCACATTAAATGGCAGGGCTGGCTCAAAGGGCCAAATGGCCTACTCCTGCACCTATTGTCTATTGTCTATTGCCTATTGTCATTCCTTTTCTATAGAGATCCTGTCTGACCTGCTGAGTTACTCCAGATTTTTGTGTCTATATTGGATAAATAAAGATAGTCACAATATGCTGGAGTAACTCTGCGGGTCAGACAGGATCTCTCGAGAAAAGGAATAGGTGCCATTTCCGGTCGAGAGCCTTCTTCAGACTAATGTCCCTCACAAGCATAAATGTACATAACAGTCACTGAAGGTGTAAGTTTCATGACATTACAGTCTCAGAATTAAAAGTTTAATTCTTTACCAGAACTATATCTCTTGATGGTGTTGAGTTTCACTGAGATTTGGTTAACCATAGTAGCATTCTTGTTTAATTTATATGTAGGAAGGAACTGCAGATGCTGGTTTACACCGAAGATAGACACAAAATGCTGGAGTAATTCAGCGAGACAGGCAGCATCTCTTCTGAGGTCGGGTCTTGACTGGAAACGTCACCCATTCCTTTTCTCCAAAGATGCTGCCTGTCCCACTGAGTTACTCCAGCATTTTGTGTCTATCTTCTTGTTTAATTTAGATTATTATTGTCCCGTGTGCCAAGGTACAGTACAAAGCTTTTCAAGAGCCGTCCCGACCCGAAGTGCCACCTCTCCATGTCCTCCACAGATGCTGCCTGACCTGCTGAGTTACTCCAGCACTTTGTGTATTTTTGTGTAAACCAGCATCTGCGGTTCCTTGCCTCTACGACTCGAATTGCCTGTCCAGTTTCACAGCTGGTGAAATCTCAATCAGCAACCATCTTATTTTTAAATGAATCTAACTAAAAGTTATTCAGAATAAAAAATATAGCTGAAACTAAAATTCTTCCGACCTTCTCGCAGGCTCTTCATGCGTTCGTTTGTGTCGTATCGTAGTGATCACAAATAATTTGAATGAATACTTTATTGACAGTCTGAAGAAGGGTCTCGACCCGAAACATCACCTATTCCTTCGCTCCATAGATGCTGCCTCACCCGCTGAGTTTCTCCAGCATCTATGGAGCGAAGGAATAGGTAACGTTTCGGGTCGCGACCCTTCCGGGTCTCGACCCGAAACGTCACCTATTCCTTCATCAGTCAGAAGCAGGGTCTCGACCCGAAACATCACCTATTCCTTCGCTCCATAGATGCTGCCTCACCCGCTGAGTTTCTCCAGCAATTTTGTCTACCATCTAATACTTTATTGACAAGTCAAAGTGAAATTATTTGTTTTGCGTACCCAAGGTATGCAAATAGTGGCCACATAAAGGTCGACGACAAGGTTACAAAGCATCCCACGCCAGGTTATGGGGAGAAGGCAGGAGAATGGGGTTAGGAGGGAGCGATAAATCAGCTATGATTGAATGGCGGAGTAGGCGTGATGGGCCGAATGGCATAATTTGGCTCCTATCACATGATCTTATGATCTTACGAGGTTCTGTCTTTGTTCTCCCTCCCCCCCCCCCCCCCCATCACATCGCCCCCCCTGGGGTGATATCCCTTCCCTTGTCTCTCCACTACACCCTGCTCAGCAATGTTCAGCAGCGGAAGGACACTAGACTATGGGCCTCCCCCACAGAGCCTTGGCGTTGGCTGCACCGAGCTTCAGTGTTAATCGATCTACAGTTTTAATTGACTGGCATATGATGAAAGAATGGATCGCCTGGGCTTATATTCACTGGAATTTAGGATGAGAGGATATCTTATAGAAACATAAAAAAATTATTAAGGGATTGGATGCAGGAAAAAATTTCCGTTGTTGGGGGTGTCCAGAACCAGGGGTCACAGTTTAAGAATTAGGGGTAGGCAAGGAATGGGTGATGTTTCGGGTCGTGACCCTTCTTCAGACTGATGAAGTTTGATGTCTGATTTAGTCTGAAGAAGGGTCTCGACCCGAAACGTTGCCTATCTCCTTCGCTCCATAGATGCTGCTGCACCCACTGAGTTTCTCCAGCACTTTTGTCTACTTTCTCCAGAGATGCCGGACTGTTGACCCATCGAGTTACTCCAGCACTTTCCGTTTTACACGATTTATTCCACGTTATATTGTGCAGCGTAGAAACAACTTGAACATCCAGTCCAATATCCAGGCCGACACATTTAATTCTTCCGCTATATTACGAGCTGAAGTTTACCTTCCTTAATTGGTGAATACTCATCGAGGAACAGTTGTGTTGGAGTGGGAGTGCTTGCTCTTTCTTTGATCTGACTAATTGCTACTGTAAATTCAGGTTAACGAGAAGACGTGCCCCCAAGCTAGTGAAACCTTCCTTTCAGATGCAGATTAGGTTGGGCTTGGAATGTGCTATCCAAATGGTGTGAGCTGCAGCCTGGGCTGAAGAAAGGTTACTGTTCCAGCTCGCCTCAAGCAGTTTGTTGGTGGTCCTTGCCCCAGTTCTTCCCCTGCATCATGTTTGATCACCTCTGGGGTCCCCGTACCAAGCTAACGTCCAACTCCCTGCCCACCCCACCGGGCAGCAGCTCCTCTCAGTCTGAAGAAGGGCCTCGGCCCGAATCGTCACCCATTCCTTCTCTCCAGAGATGCTGCCTGTCCCGCTGAGTTACTCCAGCTTTTTGTGTCTATCTTCGTTGTAAACCAGCATCTGCAGTTCCTTCCTACACACTCCTCTCAGTCGAGCAAGAGGCCAAAGCCAGAGAGCTCTGGGAGTCACCAATTCCCTGGATACTGACACTGGAAATGCATAAGCTCTGGAGCAGAATTAGGCCATTCGGCCCATCATGTCTATTCCGGCATTCAATCGTGGCTGATCTATCTATCCCTCTCAACCCCATTCTCCTGCCTTCTCCCCGTAACCCCTGACACCCGTATGAATCAAGATTCTATCTATCTCTGCCTTAGAAATATCCACAGCCTTCTGTGGCAATGAATTCCACAGATTCACCGCCCTCTGACTAGAGAAATTCCTCCTCATATCCGCATCACCCACTCCAGGTGCCCCTGAAAATCGACACCTACATGGTGCAAATGTTTAGGATAAAACTAGGAGAAGAATTTATATCATTTAACAAGCAACTGATTAAATCCAATTTGATGTGGGGAATGTGTAGGAAGGAACTGTAGATGCCGGTTTACACCGAAGATAGACACAAAATGCTGGAGTAACTCAGCGGGACAGGCAGCATCTCTGGAGAGAAGGAACGGGTGACGTTTCGGGTCTGAAGAAGGGTCTCAACCCGAAATGTCACCTTTTCCTTTTCACTGTGGATGCCTGACCCGTTCAGTTATTCCAGCATTTTGTGTCTATCTGTGAACATAGGGATTACTGTACAAAGGAGGTGATAGAGTCATAGTGATACAGCAAGGAAACAGGCCCTTCGGCCCAACTTGCCCAGACATGCCCCATCTACACCGGCCCCACCTGCCTGCATTTGGCCCATATCCCTCTAAACCTGTCCTATCCATGTACGTGAGTACATGTTTCATAAACATTGTGATAGTACCTGCCTCAACTACCTCCTCTGGCAGCTTGTTCCATGCACCCACCACCCTTTGGACGAAAAAGTTATCGCTCAGGTTCCTATGAAATCTTTCCCCCCCTCACCTTAAACCTATATCCTCTGGTTCTCCATTTAACTTCCACTCCGGGCAAGAGACTATGTGGCTGTACCACGAAGAGAGACGAAAAATGCTGGAGTAACTCAGCGGGACGGGCAGCACCTCTGAAGAGAATGAGTCGGCGACGTTACGGGTCGAGACCCTCCTTCAGGCGACACCCGTCCCTTCTCTCCAGAGATGCCGCCTGTCCCGCTGAGTTACACAGACACATAGAAACATAGAAAATAGGTGCAGGAGTAGGCCATTCGGCCCTTCGAGCCTGCACCGCCATTCAATATGATCATGGCTGATCATCCAACTCAGTATCCTGTACCTGCCTTCTCTCCATACCCCCTGATCCCTTTAGCCACAAGGGCCACATCTAACTCCCTCTTAAATATAGCCAATGAACTGGCCTCAACTACTTTCTGTGGCAGAGAGTTCCAGAGCTTCACCACTCTCTGTGTGAAAAAAGTTTTTCTCATCTCGGTCCTAAAGGATTTCCCCCTTATCCTTAAACAGTGACCCTTTGTTCTGGACTGCCCCAACATCGGGAACAATCTTCCTGCATCTAGCCTGTCCAACCCCTTAAGAATTTTGTAAGTTTCTATAAGACCCCCCATATACAAGTAAGATTACTCCAGCATTTTGTGTCTATCTTCGGTGTAAACCAGCATGCGCAGTTCCTTCCTACACATGTGCGTCCACCCGATCTATTCCTCTCTTGAGATGTCCACGACGAATACTGATATCGCTTGATATCGCCGACTGGTTATGGATGGAGTTCATATCCCACCTACCGCGAGCTGGTAAAAAAAAAAACCGAAAGATTCAATTGTACGCTTTGCCAATCAGCAGCAGATTGCAGCTCAATTATTTTTGTGTCGGTTGATGATCCAGGGCTTAATTTAATCTTCATTACACTCCAGTCATTTTTCAATTATATTTGCCATCAAAACGTTAACACATCTTTAGGCCAGTTAGTGCTTCAGTCAGCGTACGACAAAGGGCACTGAGTGCCAGAGCCCATATCATTATTACACAATTACCCAGAACATTTTGCATACATTCTTGGAGGAATTTGTAGATAAAATGGGCCTGTTCTAACATTAATCTCATGACAATATGCTGCAGTCTTGAGCCGCGATGCCGTTGTAATCCGCTGTAGTCCTTCTTAAGTGCGACTGAAACAGGGTGATGTTAAGAAGGTTAGCGTATTAGTAGATTGCAATGCAGACTCATTTCATCTTGATCTATGTGCTAAATCTGCCAAGATCACTGGAATTATGGAAGGAATTTACCGAACGAAAAATAGGTTTTAGGTTTAGGCTCAGGCTTATTATTGTCATGTTTACCGGCGTGTATTGGAAAGCTTTGTTTTGCATGCTGTCCCAAACAGATAACACGAAAAGATGGAGTAACTCAGCGGGACAGGCAGTGTCTCTGGATAGAAGGAATAGGTGACGATTCGGGTCGAGACCCTTCTTCAGACAGAGCTATACCATACATCAAACTCAGGTATAACAAGCAGAGTGAAGGGGGAGATACAGAGTGCAGAATATAGTTTCCGCATCGAAGAGCATCAGTTCCACAGACAAAGTCCACAATGGGGGTAGAGGTGAATCGGACAGTGCCCTTGATAATGGAAGGACCATTCAGAAGCCTGATAACAGAGGGGAAGAAGCTGTTCCTGAGTGTGGTGGTGTGCGCTTTCATAGTTCTGTACCTTCTGCTGGACGGGAGCGGGGAGAAGCAGGAATGACAGAGTGGGACAAGTCCTTGATTATGTTAGCTGCTTTTCCGAGCCAACATGAAGTATAGTTGGAGGTTCGAAAGGATTTAAGACTTATTTCCAGAAAGAACGCTCAGAATCCAAGGGCGGCACGGTTGCGCAACGGTGGAGTCGCTGCCTCATGGCGCCAGGGACCCGGGTTCGATCCTGACTATGGGCGCTGTCCGAACGGAGTTTGTACGTTCTCCCCGTAACCACGAGGGTTTTCTCCGGGAGCTCCGGTTTCCTCCCACACTCCAAAGACGTGCAGGTTTGTAGGCCAACTGGCTTGGTATAAATAGAAATTGTCCCTAGTGTGTGTAGGGTAAGTGTTAGCATGTGGAGATCATTGGTCGAAGGGTCTGTTTCTGCATTGTATCTCTGGAGTAAACTCAACTAATCATATTCAGTTTTCTAAATGATGTTTTTTCCACAGAGCTGTCTGGATTTGTTGCAGCTTACAATAAAATGTTCAACGCCATATCAAACCCGATCTCAGACGAGTCTGTAGAAAACGTGTTTGATAATACTTTGTTTCTTAAGCCAGCTTTGCAACCAGATTTACTGTATTTGTATTAAGTAGACTTAATAAAAATATTGGTGAATATACGTCCAGCGCATGTTATTGACAAGGATTGGTTTACAAGCTAATAGCCCTGTCCCACGGTACGAGTTCATTCCAAGAGCTCTCCCGCGTTTAAAAAAAATCAAACTCGTGGTAAGCACGGAGAATGAACGTAGCGGGTACGTCAGAGCTCGGGGACGTCTCTTAGCGGCTCGTAACGCTAATGGCAGGTACTCGGGAAGACTCGCTAATGGCAGGTAAGCACGGGAAGACTCGTGAAGATTTTTCAACATGTTGAAAAATGTCCACGAGAGCCCCAAGTACCGACGAGTGGCCATTATCGTAAATCTCCGAGTTCGAATCAGGGCAAAATCGGGAGAACTCTTGGAATGAACTCGTACCGTGGGACAGGGGTTTTAGTTTAGTTTAGAGAGACAGCGTGGAAACTGGCCCTTCGGCCCACTGCGCCCATACAGACCATCGGTCACCCCCTCACACTAGTTCGACTGTGTGTTCCCCCTACGCTCGCATCCACTGCCGACATAGTGGAGCCAATTTGCAGAGGGCCAATTAACCTCCAAACCCACATGGTTTGGGGATGTGGGAGGAAACCGGAGGCACCAGGACGGAAATCCAAGTGGTCACAGGGCGGTCACGGTGGCGCAGCGGTAGAGTTACTGTCTTACAGCGAATGCAGCGCCGTAGACCCGGGTTCGATCCCGACTACGGGTGCTGTCTGTACGGAGTTTGTACGTTCTCCCCGTGACCTGCGTGGGTTTTCTCCGAGATATTCGGTTTCACCCCACACTCCAAAGACGTGCAGGTTTGTAGGTTAATTGGCTTGGTAAATGTGGAAAAAAAATTGTCCCTAGTGTGTGTAGGACAGTGTTAATGTGTGGAGAGCATGGACCCGGTCTGTCGAAGGGCCTGTTTCCGCACTGTATCTCCAAACTAAACTAAAACAAAATGTCTCATTGAAACGTATAAGATTGTTAAGGGTTTGGACACGGCAGGAAACATGTTCCCGATGTTGGGGGAGTCCAGAAACAGGGGTCATAGTTTAAGAATAAGGGGCAGGCCATTTAGGACTGAGATGAGGAAAATGTTTTTCACCCAGGCAGTGGAGGCCAATTCACTGGATGTTTTCAAGAGAGAGTTAAGGGCCTGTCCCACTTGGCGATTTTTTCGGCGACTGCCGGTGTCATATCAGTGTCTCCAAAAGATTTTGAACATTTCAAAATCCAGCGGCGACAAAAAAATGGTGACCTCATAGAAACATAGAAAATAGGGCAGGAGGAGGCAATTTGGCCCTTCGAGCCAGCACCGCCATTCATTGTGATCATGGCTGATCGTCCCCTATCAATAACCCGTGCCTGCCTTCTCCCCATATCACTTGACTCCACAGAGCTCTATCTAACGCTCTCTTGAATCCATCCAGTGACTTGGCCTCCACTGCCCTCTGTGGCAGGGAATTCCATGAATTCACAACTCTCTGGGTGAAATTTTTTTTTCTCACCTCAGTCTTAAATGACCTCCCCTTTATTCTATACGTCAGTCAATGATGTCGGCAGTTGCCGAAAAAGTCGCCGTGGGACAGGCCCTGTAGATTTAGCTCTTAGGGCTAACGGAATCAAGGGATATGGAGTAAAAAGCAGGAAGGGGGGTACTGTTTCATATTGATCATATTGAATGGCGGTGCTGGCTCGAAGGACCGAATGGCCTCCTCCTGCACCTATTGTCTATGTTCCTACATCTCTCCTCCCCCTGTCCCCTCACTCTCAGTCTGAAGAACGGTCTCGACCCGAGACGTCGTCGCCTCCGTTTCTCCAGCGATGCTGCCTATCCCTTTCTCAGTTGCTCCAGCATTTTGTGTCTGTCTTCAGTGTGAAGTTTAGATGCAGCTTATGGTGCAATATGCCCTGGTGTTGTGTGAAAACATCACTCCTCCATTTTAGCCTCAAACCACTGATATGTTTCAGACATGCTTCGAAACCACATAAAAATTTAAAAAAAAAGAAATACTTGCAGTCTATCAGCTCTGAGATGCTGCACTTAAAATAGTACTAATTGGTACTGTGATTTTTTTTTAAATGGAAGAACAATTCGGCATTGTGCTAAGCTCACATCTACAACATTCTTTCTTTTGTCATTAAATTACTGGAGGTGACAGGAAGGGTTTTTCTTCTGTCTTGTAATAGACCAGGCACTGAGTATTTCTAAAACACTTAGTAAAATGACAAAAAAACTGTTTATCACCTGCAGCGGCTTCTTGCAGTCAAATAAAATAATACCAGACTTCCTCTGTCATACACAGAGAGTCAAAAACTAAACGGCATCTGCGGGAAATATTACTTCTGTTTAATAGACACAAAGTGCCGGCGTAACTCAGTGGGGCAGGCAGCATCTCTGGAGAGAAGGAACGGGTGACGTTTCGGGTCGAGACCCTTCTTCAGACTGAGAGTCAGGGGAGAGGGAAATGAAAAATATAGACAGTGATAGAAACATAGAAACATAGAAAATAGGTGCAGGAGGAGGCCATTCGGTCCTTTGAGCCATCACCGCCATTCATTGTGATCATGGCTGATCGTCCCCAATCAATAACCCGTGCCTGCCTTCTCCCCATATCCCTTGAAACTACTAGCCCCTAGAGCTCTATCTAACTCCCTCTTAAATCCATCCAGTGAGTTGGCCTCCACTGCCCTCTGTGGCAGGGAATTCCACAAATTCACAACTCTCTGGGTGAAAAAGTTTTTTTCTCACCTCAGTCTTAAATGGCCTCCCTTTTATTCTAAGTCTGTGGCCCCTGGTTCTGGACTCTCCCAACATTGGGAACATTGTTCCTGCATCTAGCTTGTCCAGTCCTTTTATAAGTTTATATGTTTCTATAAGATCCTCCCCTCATCCTTCTAAACTCCAGCGAATACAAGCCTAGCCTTTTCAATCTTTCCTCATATGACAGTCCCGCCATCCCAGGGATTAATCTCGTGAACCTACGCTGCACTGCTTCAATCACAAGGATGTCCTTCCTCAAATTAGGAGACCCAAACTGTACACAATACTCCAGACGTGGTCTTACCAGAGCCCTATACAACTGCAGAAGAACCTCTTTACTCCTACACTGAAATCCACTTGTTATGAAGGCCAACATTCCATTAGCTTTCTTCACTGCCTGCTGTACTTACAGTGATCGGTGTACAAGGACACCTAGGTCTCGCTGTACCTCCCCCTTACCTAACCTAACCCCATTGAGATAATAATCTGCCCCCTTGTTTTTGCCGCCAAAGTGGGTAACCTCACATTTATCTATATTATACTGCATCTGCCACGCACAGAGAAATATTGAACAAATGAATGAAAGATATGCAAAAAGATAACGATGATAAAGTAAGCAGGCCACCGTTAGCTGTGGGCTCGGTGAGAACGAGTAGTCTGGGTTCTTCTTTTCGTGACCATCTTGTTACAGATATTGTCCTCGCTATCATCGTCCGTGAGAAAGGTGGCAACCCTAGCCGAAGGGGCCTGTACGCACGCCGTATATCTCTAAACTAAACTAAACTACAAAAGGGTGAACTGCAGAGCAGATAATAGACCAGTGTATCACGCGGCTAAAATATTCAACCTTAACAGAAAATTAATGGACACTCGAAGCGGAGGCCTATTATGGTGCTGCTATCTCAGAGGTTTGTTTCCTCGTTCCTCTTCGACTACAGTTTCCGTGATTTACATTGCAGTTAGCGGTCGAGGCTGGGGTTTTTATGGCTTTTAACTAATATAATGCTCGTCATTTAAAATGTTTACACAGTGAAGTCAGGATGGTATCTTGAAACAAACGGGGCACACATTTGATGCTCGATCACAATAAATAGTCCAAATGTAACCTCTGAGAATGCACTTCTCATTTCAATAAATAGACATAGATAAATGCAGGCAGCTGGACCTAAGTACGGTTTGGCCTCCCATCTTTTGTCTTACCCTGCATGTCAGCATTGGAGTATAACTCAACTGCTGTGAAGCAGCAGAATAAAATATTTATTTTTCTTCTCCTTGGGAATATGAATACAATATTGGTCAATATATATTCATAAGGGACTTTAACGTTTATAGGCGCTACGAAATAACAATATTTTAAGTCTAAGTCATTCATTTTCTCAGGAAGACAACAATCCCATTTTTTTTGCATGATGCTTACAATAACAGTGTGCCTTAAATGCAAAGTACAAAATAATACTTTTAGTAGAGATGATTTTGCAAACATTTTTTTTTCCGTTGGGCTTATAAGTGCCACCTGTCCCCTCCATCTATGTAGTTAAGGTGTTAAGTTATGAATGTTCAGTGTGAGAATCATCAGTCATTTGGCTCTGTTTGCAGGGTGTAAGCACGCAAGTTGTTTTACTGTGAAACATGTGTCAGCTCATTATGGGGCAGTTGTACACGACAGGTGAATGGGCATTCTTCAATATGTAAATAATCACAGTAAGCTATTATCACGGATGGTAACGCATCATAAAATATGCTACATAAAACAGAAGATTGCAGTATAATTTGACAGCGCCAAATATACTTTTGCGCCTGCAGTTAGATTATTGCTTCGGAGATAGACACAAGAAGCTGGAGTAACTCAGCGGGTCGGGCGGCATCTTTAAGGAAAAGGAATGGGTGACGTTTCGGGTCAGGACCCTTCTTCAGACTGAGGGTCAGGGGAAAGAGAAACGAGGGATATAGACGGTGATTATAGAGAGATATAGTACAAATGAATGAAAGATTCGCAAAATAGTAATGAGGATAAAGGAAACAGGCCATTGTTTGTTATAGGCTGGGTGAAAACCAGTTACAGACAATGAAACTCAACAAGATGGCTATGAAGCTAGTATGATGGGTGGAGGAGGGACAGAGAGGAGGGAGATGTGAGGGTTATTAAAGTTGGAGAAATCTATATTCATACCGAAGATAGACATAAAATGCTGGAGTAACTCAGTGGGACAGGCAGCATCTCAGGATAGAACGAATGGGTGATGTTTCAGGTCGAAACCCTTCTTCAGACTGGTGAAAGGGTTTTTCCACAACTCACTCCTAAATGGTCTACCCTTTATTCTTAAACTGTGACCACTGGTTCTAGGCTCCCCCAACATCGGGATTTTTTTTTACGGCATCTAGCAAGTCCAAACCCTTAAGAAGTGTTGGAGTAATTCAAAGAAAGACACAAAATGCTACAGTAACTCAGCGGGTCAGGCAGCATCTCTGGAGGAGAAGGGTGGGTGACATTTCGGGTCGGAGCCCTTCTTCAAACCTTATAGCAAATTAAAGGTTGCAAAGGATTTTTATTGTCACGTTAATAATAATAATAATAATAATAATAATAACAAGAATAATACACCTTATTGTCATTGTAAATACATCCAACAAAATTTCAGGCGCACTGCCCGAGCGGAGCTCCAATGTAACAGATAAATAATAACTAATAACGAATACAAAAACGTCAAGTAAACGTCAAATCAAGTCATAATGTGCAATATTTCACAGTATAGTATTGCGGCAGTACAAAATATTGGCCATGGGGGCTGTGTGTTCAGTGCGGAGTTCAGTGCGGTGATGGCCTTGGGGTAGAAACTGATCGTTAATCTTGTGGTGTGTGATGTATAAAGGGTCATTTGTGCCTCATTTACGCGTTATATGTAAATTAGGCCGACGCGTCGCATTGCGCATGGTGAGGCGTGGAATCGTATGCGGTGGCGCGCGGTATCGCGCGGCGCTCCACGAATTAGTACAGGAATGAAATTCTCGCGCGCCACCTGCGTGACGTATCACGTATGCATGCTGACGCATTGGGTACGCACGCTGACGCATTGGCGTCATACGCTGGTGTCCCGACATCTCACGTGTATCGCGTGGTGACGCATGGTTACGTCCGTGCGTCAACGTCCTGCCGCGCGCCGCAGGGTATTCAAATGATGTCACGCGCACCAGGCGGCTGTGCTGACGCGTGATGACGCCTGATTTGCGCGGGGCGTCGCGCATCACGACCCGTCGACCTATTTTACATATGACGCGTAAATGAGGCGCAAATGACGGCCAAGTGGGACAGGCCCTTAACGCTTCCCTGTGGGCAGAAGGGCAAACAAGTGATGTGCCAGACGGGATGAGTCCTTTAGTATACGTGATGCCTTCCGCGGGCAACGAGAGGTGTAGATCTCTTCCGGGGCCGGCAGGTGTGTGTTGGTGATCTTCTGGGCTGTGTGGATGACTCTCTGCAGAGCCTTCTTGCCATAACACACCAGGATGCCACGTGTCAGGACACTCTCTATGGCGCAACGCTAGAATGACACAAGCAACTGTTGTGGCAAGTTGACTTTCCTGAGTGATCTTAGAAAGTCAAGCTGTACCAATTTAGGTACAGTGATATGCAAATTACTATACAGCCATACTAAATAAAAAGCAACAAGACACACCACTACACAAAAGTTAACATAAACATCCACCACAGTGAGTCAGGCACTAGCTCTGGAGAACGTGGATAGGTGACATTTTAGGTCAGGACCTTCTTTTGGGAAACAAAACATATTTGACTCTTTTGTTATGATACGTTAATATTAGCAGCTCATGGAGTTGTAGATCAGCGACTGAGTTTGAGTGAGTTTGAGCTACGCTCATTGGCGTCAAACCCACTGTTGCCGAATATTTTTCAACATATTGAAAATTTAGCGACGGCCAGAAAGACGCTACGACATTTTGCGCGACTGAGGAGACGACTCCCGGCGACCACCGGCGAACATGTGGCGACAAACTAGTCGCCTGTAGTTGCCTCAAAAAATCACCTACGTGGGACAGGCCCATTGGGCTCTACCGCGGAATTTCAATGCCAGTCTTGAAAACTTAAATGACCTTAAAAAGCAAAAGAAAAACAAAATGGAGCGTCGGGATGGGAACAGGGAGTCCACGTGGGCTGGTGGTAGAGGGGAGGAGGAAAGAAAAATTCACCAAGGAAAGAAAATGTCTTTGGCACCACTGACCAAGTTTCTGTGGTAAGAGAGGAGATGCCAACATGAGAATGAATGGTGTTTTTCTCACCTTAAGCCACCGTGGAATAAGACAACTGGAAAGATTCACAAAACAAATTGCAGGTAAAGGAGGCCTTCACTCAATTAAAATTAAATTTAACACCCTTGTCTAATACTGTAGGAGTAAACAATTTTTATTAGGCAGCAAAGTCATTCTGTTCACGTTACGTCAAGGTTGTGAAACCATTCTGTCCCCTCTTGGGTAAGTTATTGCCCTTGAAACCTACAGAATTACCTCCATAAAAGTATCAATGGCTTTAAGCATTCCAAAAAATGCATGCTCATAAGTGATAGGAGCAGAATTCGGCCATTCATAGAATCATAGTAATTAGGTGCAGGAGGAGGACATTCGGCCCTTCGATCCAGCACCGCCATTCATTGTGATCATGGCTGATCGTCCCCAATCAATAACCCGTGCCTGCCTTCTCCCCATATCCCTTGATTCCACTAGCCCTAGAGCTCTTTCTAACTCTCTCTTAAATCCATCCAGTGACTTGGCCTCCACTGCCCTCTGTGGCAGAGAATTCCACAAATTCACAACTTTCTGGGTGAAAACGTTTTTTCTCACCTCAGTCTTAAATGGCCTCCCCTTTATTCATTCAGCCCATCAAGTCTACTCCGCCATTCAATCATGACTGATCTATATATCCCTCCTAACCCCATTCTCATGCCTTCTCCCCGTAACCCCTGACACCTGTGTGTGTCCTTGGGCAAGACACTTCACCCACCTTTGCCTGTGTGTGTGGATGTAATTATGTGAAGCACTTTGGGGTCAATGCAAGTTGACTAAAAATGTGCTATATAAATAAAGAATTTTAATTTAATTTAAAAGTGGCAAAAGTGACAATTTAGAACACAACGGGACGATCAAAACACCTTTATTCTTCTAGTTAAGTTTATTGTCACGTGTATAGGGGTACAGTGTAGAGCTTTGTCGTTGCGTGCTAGACGGTCAGCGGAAAGACTACACATGATTACAATCTTTAGACTCTGGAGTTTAGAGGCACAGGGTGGAAATCCTTCGGCTCACCGAGTCCACGCTGACCAGCAATCACCCCGAACACTAACACTATCCTACACACACTGGGGACAATTTTATCAATCTTACTGATGCCAATTCAACTACAAACATGCACGTCTTTGGAGTGTGGGAGGAAATCAGAGCACCTGGAGGACATCGATGGGAGAACGTGCAAACTCCACACAGACTGTTGCCAAGATCAGGGTCGAATCCGGGCCTCAGGCGCTGTCCGGCAGCAGCTCTACCCGCTGCACCACTCACATCGTGCTGGCCAACTCCATCTGAAAAATATTTTGTCTACATTCACTTCAGCAGCCTCATGTTGTTTAAGATGAGTTTGCTGGTATCGCCACTTAAAATCGTGATTAATGAGTCACATCTCTATTGCAATTTGTGCGCGGGATGATCAAGTTAGTATCAAATATATGCTTCTTTGTCCAATGAGATCCTGGAGCCAACAGTCACCGCATATGTACCAGTACAGATGTCGCTTTACTGTTTTGTTTCCGAGCCAAATCTGCTACAGTATCTCTCCACTGGCAGCAAGCTATTAATTTCACAGTCTGTGTGGGTCCTTTTTTAAAGTATGTCTTACGATACTCTCAGTTAGATGAATCACCTGCTGCACTGACAACACCTTAAAACCAGGTATCGGGAAATCTGATGTGGAGGAAGGAACTGCTACACCGAAGAGCGGCACGGTGGCTCAGCGGTAGAGTTGCTGCCTTGCAGCACCGGAGACCCAGGTTCGATCCCGACTATGGGTGCTGTCTGTACGGAGTTTGTACGTTCTCCCCGTGACCTGCGTGGGTTTTCTCCGAGATCTTCGGTTTCCTCCCACACTCCAAAGACATACAGGTTTAGAAACATAGAAACATAGAAATTAGGTGCAGGAGTAGGCCATTCGGCCCTTCGAGCCTGCACCGCCATTCAATATGATCATGGCTGATCATCCAACTCAGTATCCCGTACCTGCCTTCTCTCCATACCCTCTGATCCCCTTAGCCACAAGGGCCACATCTAACTCTCTCTTAAATATAGCCAATGAACTGGCCTCGACTACCCTCTGTGGCAGGGAGTTCCAGAGATTCACCACTCTCTGTGTGAAAAAAGTTCTTCTCATCTCGGTTTTAAAGGATTTCCCCCTTATCCTTAAGCTGTGACCCCTTGTCCTGGACTTCCCCAACATCGGGAGCAATCTTCCTGCATCTAGCCTGTCCAACCCCTTAAGAATTTTGTAAGTTTCTATAAGATCCCCTCTCAATCTCCTAAATTCTAGAGAGTATAAACCAAGTCTATCCAGTCTTTCTTCATAAGACAGTCCTGACATCCCAGGAATCAGTCTGGTGAACCTTCTCTGCACTCCCTCTATGGCAATAATGTCCTTCCTCAGATTTGGAGACCAAAACTGTACGCAATACTCCAGGTGTGGTCTCACCAAGACCCTGTACAACTGCAGTAGAACCTCCCTGCTCCTATACTCAAATCCTTTTGCTGGTTTGTTGGTTAATTGGCTTGGTACGAGTCTAAATTGTCCCTAGAGTGTGTAGGATAGTGTTAATGTGCGGGGATCACTGGTCGGTGTGGACTCGGTGGGCCGACGAGCCTGTTTCCGCGCTGTGTCTCAGGGCGGTCACGGTGGCGCAGCGGTAGAGTTGCTGCCTTGCAGCGAATGCAGCGCCGGAGACCCGGGATCGATCCCGACTACGGGTGCTGTCTGTACGGAGTTTGTACGTTCTCCCCGTGACTTGTGTGAGTTTTCTCCGAGAACTTTGGTTTCCTCCTGCAGTCCAAAGACATACAGGTTTGTAGGTTAATTGGCTTGGGAAATGTAAAAATTGTCCCTAGTGGCTGTAGGATGGTGTTAATGTGCGGGGATCGCTGGTCAGCGCGGACCCGGTGGGCCGAAGGGCCTGTATTTCTAAACTAAACTAAATTAAAATAGACACAAAATGCTGGAGTAACTCAGTAGGTCAGGCAGCATCTCTGGAGAGAAGGAATGGGTGGCCAGTAGTGGGATCCCGTTGGGGGTGGCAAAAATATTGGAGGATTATATGCTGTGAATACAGTCAAGCCCAACTCACACACAAAAGATAATAATAATAATAATACATTTTATTTGCGGGCGCCTTTCAAAGTCTCAAGGACACCTTACAGAAAATTAACAAGAGAGAAAAAACATATAGTCGGAGTAAAATAAATAATAAGGACATCACCAGTACACAAATTAAAGACAGAATTCGCTCCAAAGACAAAAAATCTAAAACACAATGTGAAGAGAGAGCAGCGGCAGCTAAAGCGCGCCAGCGTCCACTCTCCCTTCCGACAGCCATCTTGGACACAGACTAACATATTCACATTACACACAGAAAATCATCCCCCCACAATGGATACCACTGTGATGGAAGGCACAATGTCCAGTCCCCATCCCCAGTTCTCCCAAAGATAGAGTGAAGGGGAAGATACAGGGAGCAGAATATAGTTCTCAGCATTGTAGCGCATCAGAGTCAAAGAAAGAGTCCAATGTCCACAATGAGGTAGAGGATTAGTTTAGGTTTATTATTGTCATGTGGGGGAGGTCTTTGATTGCTTTCCTGTAGAAGCATTAAATGTAGATGGAGTCAATGGTGGAGAGGCTGGCCTGAGGCTTCATCCGTAGCTACCAATATTTGCACCTCGTTTCAGAGTTACACGTTTGATGAAATGGAGGAATTTCTCCATGCAAAGAGGAATCAGTTCCCAGTTCCAGAAATGTACTCATATTTTCTTTTCAGCAGAGAATTATAAATAAGGGGAAAATAACCGCTCTTGGCATTCCTTCTTGTTAAATTATTTCAGGAGAGAGAATTATAAAGTAATGGATGGTGAATAGAAAACAAAAATGTCCTCATCAATGAAAGAAACGTGTTTAACAATAAATGTCCTCAAATGCAGGGTAGCTGTAATTGAGATAATTTCTAATTACACTGGGAATAGTTTGCTAAAAATAAGACTCAAACTGACAACAGAAGTGAGCTACGTCTTTCAAAGCTTATTTATAGACGACAGAACTTGATTAGGGGAATTTTTAAGCTTAAAATGACGTTTCCCTTAGAGATGGAATGTACACATGCAGTACAAAATGTTCTGTTACACGAGCCCCAACAACCCACCTGGACAGAAATAACACCTACCAGGTTTAGTTTAGTTTAAGACGGAACTGCTGGTTTAAACCGAAGGTAGACATAAAAGCTGGAGTAACTCAGCGGGACAGGCAGCATCTCTGGCGAGAAGGAATGGGTGATGTTTCGGGTCGAGACCCTTCTTCAGTTTTGTGTCTATCTTCGGTTTAGACCAGCATCTGCAGTTCCTTCCTGCACACCCCACTGATCTTTGCCAAGAATTTAAAGTCAACCTGCACCACACTGCAAATGGAAGTCAAGATTCCTACTGATGGAGACCCTTCTTCAGCCTGAAGAAAGGTCTCGTCCTGAGACGTCACCCATTCCTTCTCTCCAGAGACGCTGCCTGTCCCACTGAGTTACTCCAGCATTTTCTGTCTATCTTCCAACACACTCATACTCTGATTGCTATCCTGCGATTCATTATTAGAAACCCTGGGCTTATTGAGTTTGTGGCAAGGTGACCCATCGCACTAACTCCTGACGGCTGTGGGCTCCTCAGGGAAAAACTGAGCTAAAAAGAAAAGCAATTATACATGTCAAATAGGAAGGAACAAGAGTGCAATTCACTTAATAATTCTTTGGATTTTCTCTTCAAAAAAATGAACGTACTGTTGTGTAAAAATAACAGTTTGGTTTAGAGATACAGCGCGGAAACAGGCCCTTCGGCCCACCGAGTCTGTGCCGATCAGCGATCACCGCACACTACACTACACACACACAAGGGACAATTTACAATGATTCCAAGCCAATTAACCTACAAACCTGTTCGGCTTTGCAGTGTGGGAGAAAACCGAAGATCTCGGAGAAAACCCACGCGGTCAAAGGATAGAAAGGATACAAAGGACATTTATTATCACATACACCAATTGGTTCAGTGAAATTTGACTTGTCATAGAGAGAACGTGCAAACTCCGTACAGACAGCGTGCGTGGCTGCGATCGAACCCTAGCCTCTAGCGCTGTGAGGCAGCAACTCTACCGCTGCGCTACAGTACCGACACAGATTTGAAATGATTTCCACTTTTATTTTCCGTTCCGTTATCATTGATAAGGAAGCAATCATGTTTTTTTTTTAAACCTGCGGTTGGCTAAATTAGATTGTGCTTTACTGTGAAGAATAGCAAGCTGAAACTTCTTTCTTGTGGAGTTAGCAGTTGTGGGCAATACGTCATCGCAAAACCCACAGCCAAGAGCTCAACCACACCGCTACATTCTGACAATTATTTGGCATGCTGGATTCAGCTGACTGATTCCAAGAATGTTTAGGATTTTTGAACAAGTAGGATTATTGTATTTGCAATATCGGATGTACTCTGGTCACTTTACTAATCTGGTTTAGTTTAGTTTAGTTTAATTAAATTTAGAGATCCAGCTTTGGAAACGGGCCCTTCTGACCACTGAGTCCGCGCCGACCAGCGATCCCCGCACATTAACACTATCCCCCGCGCACACTAAGGGCAATTTTACAGTTAAACCAAGCCAATTAACCTACAAACCTGTACGTCTTTGGAGCGTGGGAGGAAACCGAAGATCTCGGAGAAAACCCACGCAGGTCACGGGGAGAACGTACAAACTCCGTACGGGCAAGCACCCGTTGTCAGGATGGAACTCGGCGCTGTGAGGCAGCAACTCTACCGCTGTGCGTGCCGCCCTATATAATATCAATTTATATGAAAATATCATATTTTATCTGGTGTATAAATCATTTTTCTCATTTTATTTGAGAAACATTGCCTTTATAAAGTACACAAAAAGCAGAGACCTACGTACATGGATTAAAGTGGTCAAAAAGGGCCAAACTGCAAATGCCGTTCTCTAAGGGCACAGCATATCTTTGATCAATCCCATGTCTTTAATAATGACTCAGGTGAATTTTATCACTCCTTTTACCCCACTTGTAATGAACAAATTCACTGCATATTACTTTAGACTTGATCTCTAGCAAAACACTGCTGCAACAAACAATTTGATTTGTCAACACCTCTACAAGGCATCTTCAATCACTGTCACCAGTCTAAATTTAAACGGCAAAATACATTTGACTGCAAGACCCCAGACTGATTAAAGCTCCTAGTTCAGTGAATTGTACCCGACAGGACAGCAATCAGATTATTAACTCTGCTTGAAAATACTCTCCACTGTTCAGGATTAGCATGAATATTTTGATATAGATCGATAAGCAATCTCCTCTCTATAAGAAATGCCTGCAAGATTCATTTGTCTGATCAGTTTATATCAGTGGCCCGAGACAGCTAGCTATTGTTTTCTGCCTTTTCTTTACAGCAGAACCTCTCCAAAACTCCCGAGCTTTCTTTCAACTAATCGTAGAAGTCATCGCAGGGTTACAAGATTCCATCACCCTGTGACTACCAGCATAAAATTAGCACCGGAGTAACTTTCAATGCGAGGAGCGTCAACAGATTTTACTGCTTCGAAATGACACCGACTTCAAACAACAGCAAGAAGCTCATAAAGTTGATAACTCCGCTTCTCAGCCAGTCGTTTGGTTTTAACTTTAAAAGATCAAAAAGCAGCGTTTAAATCAGAGTCTACATTTATCAAATTGTGCATAACTCAAATTCCAGAGGGCTAAAGTAATAATTTCAGGCTTGCATGTATGAATACTTTTATTATTCACATTAAGGGGCCAACACATTCACGAGAAAAAAAGATTTAGCGTCAGTTCAGACAGAAAATTAAGCAGTAGCAGTCCGTTATTAGTTCGGAAAGAGAATTATGGTGGCGCAGCGGTAGAGTTGCTGCCTCGCAGCGTCAGAGACCCCGGGTTCGATCCCGACTACGGGTGCTCTCTGTACGGAGTTTGAACGTTGTCCCCGTGACCGCGTGGGTTTTCCCCGGGTGCTCTGGTTTCCTCCCACACTCCAAAGGCATACAGGTTTATAGGCTAATCGGTTCGGTAAAATTGTAAATCGCCCCTAGTGTGTGTAGGATAGTGTTCGCTGGTCGGCGTGATCTTGGTGGGACGAAGGGCCTTTTTCCGTGCTGTGTCTCCAAACTAAAAAAAAAACAAGACTGATTTGAAGTGATATTTGATACGGACACAGGATTTGCAGATGCTGGTTTACCAAAGGAAGGCACAAAAGCTGGAGTAACTCAGTGGGTCAGGCAGCATCTCTGGAGATCAAGTTCAAGTTCAAGTGAGTTTATTGTTATGTGTCCCTGATAGGACAATGAAATTCTTGCTTTGCTTCAGCACAACAGAACATAGTCGGCATTGGCTACAAAACAGATCAATGTGTCCATATACCATTATATAAATATATACACACATGAATAAATAAACTGATAAAGTGCAAATAATCTGATAATGGGTTATTAATGTTCAGAGTTTTGTCCAAGCCAGGTTTAATAGCCTGATGACTGTGGGGAAGTAGCTATTCCTGAACCTGGTCGTTGCAGATCATGGATATGTGATGTTTTGGGCCTGAAGAAGGGTTCTGACCCGAAACCAGAGGCCTGGATAGAGTGGATAGTGGGGATGATGTTTCCACTAGTGGAAGAGTCTAGGACCGGAGGTACCATCGTGTCTACTCCGCCATTCAATCATGGCTGATCTATCTTTCACCTCGACCCCGTTTCCTTGCCTCCTCCCCATAACCCTTGACACCCGTACAAATCAAGAATCTATCAATCACCACCTTAAATATATCCATTGTCTTGCCCTCCACAGCTTTCTATGGCAATGAATTCCACAGATTCACCACCCTCTGACTAAATAAATTCCTCCTCTTCTAAAGGTACATCCTTTAATTCTGAGGCTGTGCCCTCTGGTCCTAGGCTCTCCCACTAGTGGAAACATCCTCACCACGTCCACTCTATCCGGGCCTTTCACTATTCAGTGAGTGACTCCACGTTTCAGCTCTGTGTGTATTGGGACCACAGATGTACTCAGTGAATGAGAATGTAAACTCTTAGTGTATAATCTATTGTTAGATTGTGCAATTCGCATTGGTTATAAATAAAGCATTTTGTTATTATGAACAGCAGTGCAAGTAGTATCCCGCTCAAAAAGCACTTTAACTGGCACAACCTCACATCAGCTGGTGATGAAGCAAAACTGTGATCCTATATATCAACCCGGCAGAGATTCATTTTTCTTTTAGTTGAGAAATACAGTGCAGAATCAGGCCCTTCGGCCCACCGAGTCCGCGCCGACCAGCGATCCCCCGCACACTTACACTACCCTACACACACCAGGGACAATTTATAATTCTACCAAGACAATTAGCTTACAAACCTGCAGGTCTTTGGAGTGTGGGAGGAAACCGGAGATCCCGGGGAAAACCCCGTGCAGGTCACGGGGAGAACGTGCAAACTCCGAGCACACAGCACCCGTGGTCAGGATCGAACCAGGGTCTCTGGCGCTGTGAGGCAGCAACTCTACCGCTGCGCCACCGTGCCGCCCTTCATATTCTTCATATACAGAAACGGCATTTGACAAATTTGCAACATTGCCTGAACCGAGAGGAGAAAAGAAACTCAAAATTCATCAGAGTGACAAAACACATTGTACTGGCCATAAATAGCCAGAAAAAAGGATAGTGAATCCTTGGTTTTTTACAGTTTAGTTTATTGTCACATGTACCGAGTCTACGCCGACCATCGATCACCTGTTCAGACTCGTTCTATGCGCAGGAAGGAACTGCAGATGCTGGTTTACACCGGAGATAGACACAACATGCTGGAGTAACTCAGCGGGACAGGCAGCATCTCTGGAGAAAAGGAATGGGTGACGTTTCGGGTCGAGACCCTTCTTCAGACTGAGAGTCGGGGGAGAGGGAAATGAGAGATATAGACGGTGATATAGACAGATATAGATCTAATGAATGAAAGATGTGCAAAAAGTTAACAATGATAAAGGAAATAGGCCATTGTTAGCTGTTTGTTAGGTGAGAACAAGAGAGCTGGTGCCACTTGGGTGGGGGAGGGATGGAGAGAGAGGGCATGCAGGTCCTGGTTTAACACAGAAAATGGACACAAAATGCTGGCGTAACTCAGCAGGACAGGCAGCATCCCTGGAGTAAACTGGCCCATACTGACACTCAGTCTGAAGAAGGGTCTTGATGTGAAACGTCACCTATTCCTCTTCTCCAGAGATGCTGCCTGACCCGCTGAGTTACTCCAGCATTTTGTGTCAATTTTCACACGAGTTCCATCTTATCTCACTGTCGGATCCACTTGCTGGGCATGGGGGGCAATATTACGGGCCAATTTTTAAGCCAGTTATGTTACAAGCCGGCATGTCCTTGTGTTTTTGGCTTTACCTTGCGCTAAAGATTATCTCCTTACCCTGTATCTGTACACTGTAAATGGCTCGATTGCAATCATGTACAGTCTTTCCGCTGACTGGTTAGCACACAACAAAAACATTTCACTGTACCTCGGTAACACGTGACAATAAACTAAACTGTAAACTGTAAACTGCGACTATTTTCTGATCCTGAGAGAAGTTAATTGGAGTAGTAGTGCAGATGCTTAATTTTCCTTAGGTAGACAAAAATGCTGGAGAAACTCAGCGGGTGAGGCAGCATCTATGGAGCGAAGGAAATAGGCAACGTATATCGGGTCGAGACCCTTCTTCGGAATTTTCCTTAAATCTTTTTTTTCTCTGACTCAGAGGCAGCACAGTGGCGCAGCGGTGGAGTAGCTGCCTCACAGCGCCAAAGTCCCGGGTTGGATCCTGACTATGGGTGCTGTCTGTACGGAGTTTGTACGTTCTCCCCGTGGCCTGCGTGGGTTTACTCCGGATGATCCGGTTCCCTCCCACACTCCCCAGGTTTGAAGGCTAATTGGCTCTGGGGTAAGTTGTAAACATTGTCCCTAGTGCGTGCAGGTTAGAACCGGCTTACAGAGTGATCGCTGGTCGGCGCGGACTCGATGGGCCGAAGGGCCTATTTCCACGCTGTATCTCTAAAACAAAAAAAAGTGACAAAGTGGTGGTGGGTACTTAGAACGCACCTGCAGGGGGCGGTAGTGGAGGCAGAAATGACCGTGGGGTTTAAAATCGGCACGTGGATATGCGGGGAATGGAAGGATATGGATCACCTGCAGGCACAGGGGATTAACTTGTCCAGCACGGACATAGTGGGCTGAAGGGCCTGTTCGTCCGCTGTACTGTTCTGTCTAAATATAACTATTTTATCGGTTTACCCACCTCCTTTCCCGCTTTTCTCAATCCCGGGGGTTACAGGATAAGAAACCATTTTCCTCTCAATCCATTGCAGAGGAACTGCATCTTTGAGGGCAAGCTGATAATTACCTAGTTGTCGTGTCCAGCTGTGACCACACACGCTGGCAGAGCGGCGAGAATACTCTGATAATAGCAGGTGTCAACCTTGGTCAAATCCTCAATTTGTCAACACCTCAAAACACGCTTCCCCGAACCTTAACTCCTTGGCGATCCTGCGATTCTCGGTCTAATATTCCTTCACAGCATATCGGGGGCGTCACGGTGGCGCAGCGGTAGAATTGATTCCTAACAGCGCCAGAGACCCGGGTTCGATCCTGACCGTGGGTGCTGCCTGTACGGAGTTTGTACGTTCTCCCCGTGACCTGCGTGGTTTTTCTCCGGGAGCTCTGGTTTCCTCCCACACTCCAAAGACGTGCAGGTTTGTAGGTGAATTGGCTTCGGTAAAATTGTACGTGTATGTGTGTGTGTGGGGTAGCGCTAGTGTACGGGGTGATCGCTGGTTGGCACGGAGACTCAGTGGGCCAAGGGCCTGTTTCTGAATCTCTAAAGTCCATCAGATAGGATACTCTCTTTTCTTCTACCATTTAAACCTATCTTAGTTTAGTTCAGTTTAGAGATACGGCAGGGAAACAGGCCCTTCGGCCCAATGAGTCCACACCGACCGGCAATCCACGCACATTAACACTACTCCACACACACCAGGGACAATTTTACATTCATACCAAGCCAATTAACTTACAAACCTGAATGTCTTTGGAGTGTGGGAGGAAACCGAAGGTCTTGGGAGGAAACCCACGCGGGTCACGGGGAGAAGGTACAAACTCCGTACAGACAAGCACCCGTAGTCAGGATCGAACCAGGGTCTCCGACGCTGCAAGCGCTGTAAAGGGCCTGTCCCGCTTACGCGACCTTTACAGGCGACTGCCGCCACCCGTGACAGGTCGCCAAAATTTTCAACGTGTTGAAAATTCAGCGGCGACCAGAAAGACGCTACGACTCTTTGGAGACCATGCACCTCTCACGACCATAGGAGACCTCTCATGACCATACCGCTTGCATGGGCGTGAGAGGTCTCCTATGGTCGTGAGAGGTCTCCAAAGAGTCGTAGCGTCTTTCTGGTCACCGCTGAAAATTTCGGCGACCTACCACGGGTGCGGCAGTCACCTGTAAAGGTTGCATAAGTGGGACAGGCCCTTAAGGCAGCAACTCTACCGCTGCGCCACCGTGCCGCCATTCCAAAGATGAACAGACGAAAAAGGGCTTCAGCTTAAATATTTCTTTCAAAAGATGAGATATGAATGAGGGATAAAAGGAATGCTTGCAGGAGGCTGATTATAATGATTTCTCCAGCAAGGTTCTTTGTTCTTTCCCCATCTATATTCATGGCTCGGATTAAGCGATGGTAGTAGATCCAAATTTGCAGATGATGTAGAGTTACGGAGTGCAGCAAATTGTGTAGATATTTACAGGGACTTAGAGTGTGAGTGAGCTGGCAAAATAATGATGAATGGAGAATCCAAGAGAAAATAGAGCATTTTCTTAACGATGTGAAAGTAGGTGCTGCGGAGAAGAAAATAGATTTTTGTGTCCAAATCACTTCTTCGTTCATACAACTTATTTGGAGCAATAATTGTTGTAGTTAGCCCGTCAGCTACTCTTGATGAAAGGGAATATATCTCTGCAATATCAATATCATTGTCAAATCCTTAAAGAGTGCTGTGCTTTAGAGTTTAGAGCTACAGCTCCGCGGAAACAGGCCCTTCGGCCCACCGAGTCCGCGCCGACCAGCGATCGCCGCACATTAATGCACGAGGGACAATTTTTACATTTATACCGTGCCAATTAACCTACAAACCTGTACGGCCGTGGAGTGTGAGTGGAAACCAAAGTTCTCGGAGAAAACCCACGCGGGTCACGGGGAGAACGTGTCTACTCCGTACAGACGGCACCCGTAGTCAGGATCGAACCCGGGTCTCTGGCGCTGTGAACGTTGTAGGGCAGCAACTCTACTGCTACACCACCATGCTTCTGTTATGTGCTTATTGAGATTTAGAGATACAGCATGGAAAACAGCCCCTTCGGCCCATCGAGTCCATGCTGACCATCGATTGCTCATTCACACCAGTTCCATGTTACCCACCTTCTCATCCACTCCCTACGCACCAGGGGGCATTTTACAAAGGGCCAATTAACCTACAAACCTGCACCTCCTTGGGATGTGGGAGGAAACCGGAGCACCTGGAAGAAGTGTAGACGGGGCACCTTGGTCAGCGTAGGAAAGTTGGGCTGAAAGGCCTGTTTCCATGCTGTATGAAGGCAGAAGGAAAGAGATGAGGAGAAATGTCTTTAGTCAGAGGGTGGTGAATCTGCGGAATTCTTTGCCACAGAGAGCTGTGGAGGCCAAGTCAATGGATAATTTTAAGGCAGAGATAGATAGATTCTTGATTGGTACGGGTGTCAGAGGTTATGGGGAGAAGGCAGGAGAATGGGGTTAGGAGGGAGAGATAGATCAGCCATGATTGAATGGGAGAGTAGACTTGATGGGCCGAATGGCCAAATTCTACTCCTATCACTTATGACTTACGACTGTTACCAACTCAGATGAAAACACGCCAAGGCTGACAGACAGGTGAACACAGATCCTGGAGAATGCAGGAGAGGTGGTCGACCTGAACGTGTAACAAAATATCTCACCCAATTTCCTTAGATTTTACTGTAGACTAGAGATACAGCGCGGAAACAGGCCCTTCGACTCACCGAGTCCACACCGACCAGCGATCACCCCATACCCCAGCACCATCCTGCACACTAGGGACAATTTACAATTTCATCAAAGCCAACTGACCTACAAACCTGTACGTCTTTGAAGTGTGGGAGGAAACCGGAGCACCCGGAGAAAACCCACACTGTTACAGGTCCTTCAGTCCGCGCTGACCAGCGATCACACTGTACACTAACGCTATCCTACACACTGGGGCCAATTGACAATTCACAGAAGTCAATTAACCTACAAACCCGCACATCTTTGCACATTAAAGACCTTAGGCTTGATGATGCAGTGCTGAAACAGGCCATTCGGTCTATGTTCTCACCGACCAGCGATCACCCCGTACACTAACACTATCCTACACACTAGGGCCAAATTTACAGAAGCCAATTAACCTACAAACCTGCATGTCTTTGGAGTGTGGGAGGAAACCGGAGCACCCGGAGAAAACCCCCTCGATCACAGGGAGAAGGTACCATCTCCGTACAGACAGCGCCCGTAGTCAGGATCTAACCCGGGTCTCTGGCGCTGTGAGGCAGCAACTCTACCGCTGTGCAAATGTGCCATACTGTTCTGAGAAACAGCAGCTTCTGTTGTACTGAATTGCTGCTGAAATGTTTCTTAAAGCACAGAGAGTGCTCTTCCCTTCTCCTGAAAGTTGTTGTCCCCCTGAGTCATAAACACCATGTCCCATAAAACTCTTAGCATATCTGTGCAGATGCATCATACTCATAAAGCAAACAATAATATTTATCAGACAGATATTTATAGGGTGGCATAGTGGTAGAGTTGCTGCTTTACAGCGCCAGAGACCCGGGCTCGATTCTAACTACGGGTGCTGTCTGTACGGAGTTTGTCCGTTCTCCCCGTGACCTGCGTGGGTTTTCCCCAGGAAGCTCCGGTTTCCTCCCACACTCCAAAGACGTGCGGGTTTGTAGGTTAATTGGCTTGTGACCAATTGTCCCCAGTGTGTTTAGGATAGTGTTAGTGTGCGGGGATCACTGGTCGGCACGGACCCGGCGGGCCGAAGGGCCTGTTTCCGCGCTGTATCTCGCAACTAAACTTAACAAATCAAATCTAAAGATGGCTGTGCTCCTGAATTTCTGACTGAACTCCTGCCTTGAAAATAGCAATAGGCAGTTGTTCAATTAAAAAATGTTTTTATGTGACAATCTATCTCAGAATATGTTTTGTTCAGCTTCATTTAATTTGGGTCGGGACGCTACAACCTGGCACTGTTCTGTTTTATGTCTCGCCACTGCCGAGCTCTCATTACATTTACCTCAGATTACATTTCAGGCTCCTTGTACAGTCCAGTTCCAGCCTTTCAGTATCTTTCCAGTAGCATCACTGGTGAATACAATGCCTGCCTTAGTCAATGCAACCAATGTTCAGGTCCAGGGGGGAATGCACTGTTGTTATTCAATGGCAGTGTATAAGAGCATAGAAACATAGGTGAGGAGGAGGCCATTCGGCCCTTCGAGCCAGCACCGCCATTCAATATGATCATGGCTGATCATCCAAAATCAGTAACCCCGTTCCTGCCTTTTCCCCATATCCCTTGATTCCTTCAGCCCTAAGAACTAAATCTAACTTTCTCTTGAAAACATCCAGTGAAATGGCCTCCACTGCCTTCTGTGGCAGAGAATTCCACAGATTTACAACTCTCTGGGTGAAAAAGTGTATAAGATCATGAGAGGAATAAATAGGGTAAATGCACAGTCTTTTACCTAGAATAGGGGAATCAAGAATCAAAGGACAAAGGGGAGAGGGAAAGTTTAGTTTAGTGTAGTGATACAGTGTGGAAACAGACCCTTCGGCTCATCGAGTCCGCGCCGATCAGCGATTCCCGCATGCTAACGCTATCCCACACACACACGCTAAGGACAATTCACAATTTTTAGCAAAGTCGATTAACCTACAAACCTGTACGTCTTTGGAGTGTGGGAGGAAACCAGAGATCCCGGATAAAACCCACGCAGGTCACGGGGAGAACGTACAAACTCCGTACGGACAGCACCCATAGTCAGGATCGAACCCGGGTCTCTGGCGCTGTAAGGCAGCAACTCTACCGCTGCGCCACCATGCTGCCCAGGATTTAATAGGAATTTGGAATGAACTGCCAGAGGAGGTACTTGAGGCAGGTACCGTCATAACGTTCAAAAATCATTTTGGCAGGTACATGGATAGGATAGGTTCAGAGGCTTATGGGCCAAATGCAAGCAGGTGGGACCAGTGTAGTTCTGGACAGGTGGTAGCATGGGCAAGTTGGGCCGAAGGGCCTGTTCTGCGCTGTATGACTCTATGTCTCTGCAAGATGGAATCTCTGGATTTCTTTCCTCGAAACAGTCGGCAAAATCCATATGGAAGTCCACAAATCACAACATTGGAAGGGGGGGCAGCTGTCCTGAGTAATGCTGCAATGGATTTTGGCCACATTAATATTTTTCCTTATTAATGCCCCAGAAAACCCATGGGGTTAGGCCAAGTTTTTGTCATTTCCATCCTGGGGAGAAGGCAGGTGAATAATAATAATAATAATAATAATAATAATTTTATTTATAAAGCACTTTAAACAACTGCAGTTGCCACAAAGTGCTGTACATGAGAACTCATGGACAAAAAGCTATTACAAACCATTAAAAACCATTAAAAACCGTAAAACGAAGGACTATAAAAAACACACTAAAAATTAAAAGACATTAAAAGCACTAAGAACAGGAGCAATGCCTCAGCCAGTGTCGAAAGCCAAAGAATAAAAATGAGTTTTTAGGGAGGATTTGAAGATGGACAGTGAGGGGGCCTGTCTGATGTGCAGCGGCAAGGTGTTCCAGAGTGCCGGAGCAGCAACAGAAAAGGCTCTATCCCCTCTGAGCTTCCGCTTGGGAATGGGGATAGGAGGGAGAGATAGATCAGCCATGATTGAATGGCGGAGTAGACTTGATGGGCCGAATGGCCTAATTCTACTCCTATTCCTCATGACTTTATGAAAACAGTCCTGACTGTCTACTCTCTCAAAACCTATTCTTATTCTTTATATATATATTTTTAAATTGCATTTTTTGATTTGAAATATTTGGTAACGGGGTGGCACAGTGGCAGAGTCAGCGCCAGAGACCCGGGTTCGATCCTGACCTTGGGTGCCTCTGGCTCCAGTTTCCTCCCACATCCCAAAGACGTGCGGGTTTGTAGGTTGTAGGAAGGAACTGCAGATGCTGGTTTAAACCGACGATAGACACAAAATGCCAGAGTAACTCAGCGGGGACAGGCAGTGTCTCTGGAGAGAAGGAATGGCTGACGTTCCAGGTCGAGACCCTTCTTCGGGCCTGTCGACTTCACACAGGTTTTTTCCTACAAACCAGGAATTAGTGACAAGTCACACTGGTTTGGGTTGGTTCACGAGTGTTTAACCCGACTCAGGTCTGAAGAAGGGTCTCGACCCGAAACATCACACATTCCTTCTCTCCAGAGATGCTGCCTGTCCCGCTGAGTTACTCCAGCATTTTGTGTCTATCCTCAGGCTTGTAGGTTAATTGGGCCTCTGTAAATGTGTAGGAAGTGGATGAGAACATAGAAACATAGACAATAGGTGCAGGAGTAGAGGCCATTCGGCCCTTCGAGCCTGCACCGCCATTCAATATGATCATGGCTGATCATCCAACTCAGTATCCTGTACCTGCCTTCTCTCCATACCCCCTGATCCCTTTTGCCTCAAGGGCCACATCTAACTCCCTCTTAAATATAGCCAATGAACTGGCCTCTGTGGCAGAGAATTCCACAGATTCACCACTCTCTGTGAAAAATGTTTTTCTCATCTCGGTCCTAAAAAACTGTGACCCCCTTGTTCTGGACTTCCCCAACATCGGGAACAATCTTCCTGCATCTAGCCTGTCCAACCCCTTAAGAATTTTGAAAGTTTCAATAAGATCCCCCCTCAATCTTCTAAATTCTAGCGAGTACAAGCCAAATCTATCCAAAGAAAGTGGGACAACATAGAACGAGTGTGAATGGGGGATGGATGGGCACGGCAGGCTGCAGGGCCTGCTTGCACACTGTATCGCTGCACTAAACGTAGAACTAGTGTGAGCGGGCGATCGATGGTCGGAGTGGACTTGGTGGGCTAAGGGCGCTCTATCTCGAAACTAAACATAGAACTAATGTGAACAGGAGATCGATGGTTAGCTTGATCTCGGTGGGCTGAAGGGCCTACTTCTGCGTTGTATCTCTACACTAAACTTAGAACTAGTGTGAGCGGCTGCTCGCTGGTCGGTGCGGGTGCGATGGGCTGAAGGGCCTGTTCACACTCTGTCTCTCCAAACTCAACTGACAATGGAGCGGATGAAAAGCTGGATGGAGATTTTACAGCTGAGGACACTCCTCACCCACGTTTTATTCTTTAATCTTCGAGATTAGTAGACTGTCGACTCCACAGGTTTTTTGTTTCTCTTCAAACCAGGAATCAGTGCCAAGTCACACTGGTTTGGGTTGGTGCACAAGTGTGTACCTGATTATTATGGTAATTATCAAATAATGACACAAAGCTGCATGAGGCCACCATTGGAAACATTCTCATCATCACCAGAGTCTTTGCAAACACAGAGCAAGCTGTTGGAGTCTGCAGCAAAATGATCGCGGCTGGGCCAATGAGGAAAGTCCTGTGGCCCTCCCCTGCATCGAGCGCGCGGAACACTTTTACTTCCCACCAGATGGCAAACCCCTTCATTAGGTTGGCTCTGCCATATGGGGGTTGGTTTCAACATGGCTGGCTGAAAGTCAGCCAATTTTGAATCTCCGCTCACCTCGGATGTTCTGATATTCCCACGATTACACTTGCAGCTTTTGGCAGAGTGGTCTATGTCTCTCCTCACAACTGACCTCCAAAACAAGGTTCGCACTTGTCGGCTGTAATCTCTGCAATGGGGGGGGGGGGGGGGGGGGGTTGTAGATTAAAGCAAGCCTGGTGCTCAGAAGCAAGGCCTTAGCAAGTTCCCTAATATGATATATACTGATATATGACGAAAGAATGGATCGACCGGGCTTACATTCACTGGTTATTTAGAAGGATCTTCGTCTTCTTGCGAATGAAACAGAAACCAAAGGAATAGTTAGATCTCAAGCCGGGTGTTGAGCAGTCAGGTTGTTGTGTCTGCGTCAATGTCTGCCAGGCCCTGAGCTCCATTTGGTGGGTGGTAGAGCGGGCACCCAGAGATGACATGATGCCTGCTCTACTGACACATGAAGAAAGAATGGATCGACTGGGCTCACATTCACTGGAATTTAGAAGGATGAGAGGCTATCTTATAGAAACATAAAATTCTTGAGGGATTCTTTGTATCGAGTCCACACACAAGATTGGAACTTGGTCAGCCAGAGCTGAGCACATTTCTCGGCATCTGCACACAATGTTGTCTGTCTTGTTGCTTATTGTGCGTGGTGGTGGAAAGATTGGTGGAAACAGGGCCGTGACGTGAACGCTCTTTCCTTGACCCACTTAAGGGATTGGACAGGGTGGGGAGACTGGTGCACAGACAGCCACCCCACGGTCCTTGACAGATCTGGGTCAGGATCCAGTGGCATGGAGTCCAAGACGACCGGAGACCCTTTTCTGCTGCAGCCTTCATCCGCCTTCCCAGCCGTTGTGACGCTCCACTAAGGTCAGCCATCGTCCTCCGCCTGTTCCACCGTTGAGGTGTTGGTTGGATTGCTCTTTGTCAGAGACCTCCCCCCACGACCTTACCACCCATGGGTGGCCCTACCAGGAACGTAGCTCCAGACGGCATCGCTCTCAGGATCTCAGGACCACACAAGCTTCTCCACCACAACAAGGTGACAATCCACGACAAGGTGACAATCCACGACAAGGTGACAATCCCTCCATTCTCTGCATATCCACGTGCCAATCTAAAAGCCTCTTAAATGCCACTTTTGTATCTGCCTCCTCCACCACCACCCCTGGCAGTATGATCCAGGCATGTACCACCCTCTGTATAAAAGCTTGCCCCCCACATCTCCTTCAAACTCTGGCCCTCTCGACTTAAAATTATGCCTTAGGCTTTGACCATGGGGGAACAAGGTTTTTGCTGTCTACCCGCTCTGCACCTCAAACCTTATTCTTATTCTTTCCAATTTAAGTAAACATTGCATCTTTTGATTTGAAATATGTGGCAAATATGTAAATTAGTTCTGTGAAAATTCAAACTGAACACTGCAGTCTTAAATAATTGTGACATTAAAGACTGTAAGGATTCAGTTCGCATTTGCAATGTTGCTTTTTTTTTTTTACATTTTAAGGTAAGAGGCGTTTTCCTATTCTAGACACTGTTTCGTTTACTCTAGAGATACAGGCCCTTCGGCCCACCGAGTCTGCGCCAACCTGTGATCCCCGCACACTAACACTATCCTACGCACACTAGGGACAATTTACAATTTTTACCGGAGCCAATGAACCTACTAACCTGTACGTCTTTGGAGAGTGGGAGGAAACCGGAGCACCCGGAGAAAACTCTCACAGGTCACGGGGATAAAATTACCAACTTCGTACAGACAGCACCCGAGGTCAGGATCGAACCCGTGTCTCTGGCGCTGTGAGGCAGCAACTCTACCGCTACGCTACCGTGCTGCCTAAAAACGTCTTTAGTCAGAGGGTGGTTAATCTGTGGAACTCATTGCCACAGAGGGCTGTGGAGGCCAAGTCAGTGGATGTTTTTAAGGCAGAGAAAGCCAAATTCTTGATTAGAACGGGTGTCAAGGGTTATGGGGAGAAGGCAAGAAAATGGCATTAGGAGGCAGAGATCAGTCATGATTGAATGGCGGAGTGGACTAGATGGGCTGAATGGCCTAATTGTACTATAATTTGTGAACATTTGATCTTGTAAATTCTGCCACTGGCTAAATATATTCCCAACGTTTTCTGCCTTTGTTCTGATTACTTTCCGTGATTTCTTGTTCCATCTGGTTTTTAAACTAAATGTTGGCCATCTCCGCTTGTGTAAAAACTGAAAGGCCGTCATTCTGACCACGAAAACTCATCATCAGCTGAAGCATAGAATAAAAGCACAGCGCAGGTTGAGTTCCGAACCTTGGCAGTCGCTTTTAAAATATTGAGTATTGGATTAGAGAAGACCTTGCGAAGGCTTGGAAGGAATTAAATGCGTTGACATCAGGAGTAAAATACACTCAATGAGAGATTTCAAAAAAAAAAAAAAGGCCACTTCAAAAAAGACACCTGTAATGAAATGCCAAATCTGGTTCAAGTGAGAAATAAAAATATATATAGTCAAGCTTTGGAGTCTAATGCATCTCAAAGCCAATTAATAATAATGGTTAGTGTCAAAGTCGGCCTGAACTGTTCAAAAGAAGAAGGAATTTGTTTTCTTCAGTTAGTAGCAAACGAAAGTGATTTTTAATCAACAAACACTTTATTCTGCGATGGAAGCTAGAAAGAAGTATTATATTATATTATATTATAGGTTTTATATTGGTAGCAGTTCTTAGATGAACAATAATGGCTGCCCGCTTGGCAGAGGTGACTTTTACAACTAGGAATTTCAGTTATATATATATTTGCGAAAATGCTTCCAAAATGGTGAAGTAGAGAGTTGAACTAAATATGCTAATTAAATCAAAATTATTATTTTTTCTCTTGTATATTTACTGTACATAATTCTGTTCTTTTTGGGTCAATTTGTACCAGAATAAGTTTATAATTAAGGGCGGCACAGTGGTAAAGTTGCCGCCTCACAGCGCCAGAAGCCCAGGTTCGATCCTGATCTCGGGTGCTGTCTGTGTGGAGTTGGCACGTTCTCCCGTGCGGGTTACACCTGGGTGCTTCCTCCCACATGCCAAAGATGTGCAGGGTTGTAAGTTAATTGGCCCGCTGTAAATTGCCGCTTGTGTGTAGGCAGTGGATGTGAAAGTGGGTTAGCATGGACTCAGTGGGACGAAGAACCTGTATCTCAAACCTAAACTACATTAAGTAACCATTCTTCAATTCTCCAGCTAACTGTAGATGCAGTTTAGATAGACAATTAATTTTACACTACTGCAGTGAGACAGGTAGTGTATTAATGGGCACTAAATCTTATTAAATTTCCATGAAATCTTAAATTGTCATGAATTTATTTTCTCAGTTAATTTCGCAAATTTGACCAACTTAAATTTCAAAACTATATCATTCAGTCAGGACAAGGATTCCGACCTAAAATGTCACCTATTTCTTTTCTCCAGAGATGCTGCCCGACCCATTGAGTTACTCCAGTATTTTGTGTCCATCATTGCAATTTAAAATTAAATATGGATAAAGGATGATGGAAGATAGATACAAAGTGCTGGAGTAACTCAGCGGGTCAGGCAGCATCTCTGGAGAAAAAATGAATAGGTGATGTTTTGGGTTGAGACCCTTCTCCAGGTCGAAACTCAGGGGAGAGGATAACTAAAGGAATGAAAATGGTCAGAATAAATCAGAGATGGCATCAATGACTCAAGAAGTGTGGAGCCCACAATGGTCCATTGTTGGCTGTGGAAGAGGTGATAATGAAAGGATACAATCTGTGAAACTGTGATCGGGTTAGGCCAGTCAGTGTGCAGAAATATTTATCTGTGAAATTATTAGTTTAGTTTAGAGATACAGTGCTGAAACAGGCCCTTCGGCCCATTGGGTCCGCGCCGACCAGCGATCCCCGCACATTAACATTATCCTACACACACTAGGGACAATTTACATTTACACCAAGCCAATTGACCGACGAACCTGCATGCCTTTGGAATGTGGGAAGGAACTGAGGATCTCGGAGAAAACCCACAGGCAGAACGTACAAACTCCGTAGTCTGGATCAAACCTGGGTCTCTGGCGCCGTGAGGCAGCAACGCTATCGCTGCGCCACCGTAAGTTACCTGGCAAGTTAACAAGCGCAGGACGGCTGTGAATTCTGTTTTAGACTCTTCATTCAGTTTAAATTAATTGGGATAGAATTTTATTTTGGAATGACTCTAGCTGGTATGTGTTGGCCAAATGATCCTGTTTAGTTTCAATTGGGATCAAATCCAAATCAATAGCAGGTCAATCAATGTAAACTGAGTTCATGACTCAGTAGGTGGAGGCTAACTATTATAAAGCCTCCAATTGTAAATAATAATAGCTATCGTACGTCATTCAGGCAAATATGGTTAATAGGAACTAAAGTCCAAGGCACAATTGAAGAAAATCCTGACCTTGGTAACAATTTTGATTCACACTCTGTTATCCTGGTTTATACCTACAACGTCATTGAGCATCTAGATCACTTTGAATGAATCAAATGACTATATTATGGGGGGGAAAACAGCTTTGGAGCGGCACAGTGGCACGCAGTAGAGTTGCTGCCTCGCACGTGGGTTCGATCCTGACAACGGGTGCTGTCTATGCTGTTTGTATGTTCTCCCTGTTTTAGACAATAGACAATAGACAATAGGTGCAGGAGTAGGCCATTCGGCCCTTCGAGCCAGCACCGCCATTCGCCGTGATCATGGCCGATCATCCACTGTACCCCGTTCCTGCCTTCTCCCCATATCCCTTGACTCCGCTTTCTTTAAGAGCTCTATCTAATGCCCCTGTCCCACTTAGGAAACCTGAACGGAAACGTCTGGAGACTTTGCGCCCCACCCAAGGTTTCCGTGCGGTTCCCGGAGGTTGCAGGTGGTTGCCGGAGGTTGCAGGTAGTGGAAGCAGGTAGGGAGACTGACAAAAACCTCCGGGAACCTTCGGGAACCGCACGGAAACCTTGGGTGGGGCACAAAGTCTCCAGAGGTTTCCGTTCAGGGGGACAGGGGCATAACTCTCTCTTGAAAGCACTCAGAGAATTGGCCTCCACTGCCTTCTGAGGCAGAGAATTCCACAGGCTCACAACTCTCTGGGTGAAAAAGTTTCTCCTCATCTCCGTTCTAAATGGCCTAACCCCTTATTCTTGGCATATCTTCGTGTTTAAAAAAGCTAGTTTGTTTTATTAGCACCATTTAGTTGAAAAATAATTATTAATATATTTGTCTCCAGTAGAAATCCTATGCCTTTTATAATGCTACAAAGGTCTTCCATATAAAACAATCAAAATGCATGTCTGAGACTAATCAATAATATAGTCAATTTAACTATGCGCACTGCTCATTATTCATGATTCATCTTGAAACAAACTGCACGCTCTACTGGACTAGACAGAAACCTCCAAAATAATTAGAGTGTAAAGGCATTTTGATTAAGGAAAAGGTTGATTTGATTAGGTCATAGTCTATCTGTGGCAGATGATGTCAACATATGTCGAATAAAAAAGCAAAAATATGTGAGTGCGGGTTGCAATAAAAAGCCACCGCTCAGTGGAGCAACTCTAAGCAACATTACCGTCAATTTAATTTACATTCCCAATCTATAATTTGCAGCTCCAGAGCAGAAACAATCCAAAATGAAGGTACAATAGCCGTCACATGGAGTAGTCACAACAGCGACTGCAACAGAAGGCAGCGTAACACAGTTGAACGCTAGAAACTGGATTTCTAGATTAAACAGGGAAATTATAGCATTTGAGGGCAATTGATGGAAATCATGTCAGGACTTTAAGAATAAGGAGGAAGCCATTTAGAACGGAGACGAGGAAACACTTTTTCTCACACAGGGTGGTGAGTCTGTGGAATTCTCTGCCTCGGAGGGCGGTGGAGGCAGGTTCTCTGGATGCTTTCAAGAGAGAGCTAGATAGGGCTCTTAAAAATAGCGAGGGGATATGGGGAGAAGGCAGAAACGGGGTACGATCACATTGAATGGCGGTGCTGGCTCGAAGGGCCGAATGGCCTACTCCTGCACCTATTGTCTATTGTCAATTGATTAAACTGTTGAGGTTTAGTTAGGTTACGTTTAGATATGGTGAAGCAGGCCCCTTCGGCCTAACGAGTCCGCACCGACCAGCGATCCCCGCACACCAACACTGTCCTGCCCACGTCATAGACAATTTTTACATTTTATACCAAGCAAATTAATCCACAAACCTGTACATCCATAGTTAAATCAAAAGTTGTGTTGTGCCATACTATCCTTGTGTACGAATTCGGTAAAGGGTGTCCACGTCAAGACAAGCCTAATATTTTCCAAATGTAGTGTCTTATTTGACAATGATTTTATTGATACTGTAATGTTAAAATGGCGGATAGACACATAATGCTGGAGTAACTCAGCAGGACAGGCAGTATCCCTGGACAGGAGAGGAGGAACGGGTGACGTTTCGGGTCGAGACCCTTCAGATTCTTTAAAAAAAATTAGACAATTAATGAACATCCGATTCTTTCCACTGTAAAATAGGGGTCACAAAATATTTGAGCGATTCGTAGCGAAAAAATATTTTAACGCAGCAACGAGATCTTAACTCTGCAGCCAAAGAAAATTCACAGCTCCAAAGATCCTAAATGCTTTTGAGTGAATTTATTTAAAACTGACGTATATAATTACAATTAGGGTGTGCCATGCGAGGAATGGTTTACTGAAATTGGCCAGCGAGCATGATTTGTTCCCAGGCCGCACCCTCGTACAATAAGAAAATTTCTGTGGGTTATCATTATTCAAACAGGGGCAATAAAGCTGTCTGATTATCATTCTTTAAATCTCACGTTGCAGAGAAAAATGGAATGTTCCCAGTGGGTTGACATTTCTTCATTATTTGGCACCCAGAGTGCTTGGCATGTATAGATGGTGAATAGCTGAATTATTAGGCCAGTCAGATCTTTAGTTTATTGCTCAAGTTAGTTGATCTCAGTAGTTGAGTTTAGTTTATTGTCAGGTGTACCGAGGTACAGTGAAAAACCTTTGTTTTCATTTTTGTTAGCTTTAGAGATACAGCGCGGAAACAGGCCCTTCTGTACACTAGTACCATCCTCCTCCTACGCATTAGGGACAATTTAGAATCTTTTGCTGAATTGACCAATTAAACGGGAAAACCTGCACGTCTTTGGAGCGCGGGAGGAAGCCGGAGCACCCGGAGAAAACCCAAGTGGGTCACGGGGAAAACGTACAAACTCCGTACGGACGGCACCCGTAGTCAGGATCGAGCCCGGGCCTCTGGCGCTGTCAGGCAGTAACTCCACCGCTGCGTCACCGTGGCGCCGATTGAAGCGAAATAGGGAAGGACTTTCACTATTAAGGGCAGCCAGAGTGTGTTGACTTCAATTCCAGCTCTTGGTATTTCCAGCAATAATGAACACACATCCAGCAAAGTGTGTCACAGTGCCACAGCAGTAGAGTTGCTGCCTCACAGCGCCAGAGACCCGGGTTCGATCCTGACTACGGGCGCTGTCTGTATGGAGTTTATACGTTCTCCCCGTGACCTGCGTGGACTTTCTCCGGGAGCTCTGGTTTCCTCCCTCATTCCAAAGACGTACAGGTTTGCAGGTTAATTGGCTTGACAAGAATGTAAATTTTCCCTCGTGTGTGTTGGATAGTGCTAGTGTGCGGGGATCGCTGGTCAGCACGGACTCGGTGGGCCGAAAGGCCTGTTTCCACACCGTATCCCTAAACTGAACAATGGAGACTGCACATTTGGCACAGGTACTTGAGAACAACCATGCCCAAAAAAAAAACGATATCTCTCCATTTAATTACCACCCCAGAAGAGGAAAGGTGACTTTGCAACTCAATTGACAATCCTGCTTCACACAAAAAAAAAATCTTGGAAGTTTCCATTCCAGAAGGTGATTTAAAAGTTATCTCGGATTGTGGGATGAATTTCCATCCAACCTATTCTGGATCCCTACGGCTGTGTTTGATGTGACAGGAGGCTTGGATTAAGCTTCTTCCAACACTTTTGGCAGGTGAGTTGGCAGTGGTTTTGTGTGATCTGACAGGAAATAAACCTCTAGAGATGGCACCGTTCCACGTTCATTCTCTGAAATAAGACAAAAGTTTTTCCTGGTGAACAGGCTCCTGTCCAGAAACAAAAACTACTCAAAACTCCGCTCAACGCAAACTATGGAGTTTGCCTGAGAGCGGAGACTAGTGTTGCCAACGTTCTCACTCCCAAATAAGGGACGGAAGGTCAAAATACGGGACAAATTCCCCACAGCGATTCGTTGACCGACTCGGCCATGGCTGAGTGAATGATGAGTTGGCCCGGATTTGTGCAACGTCGTCCGCAAATCTGGCACCCCATCCAACTCATCAATTGATGATCGGCCATGAGAAGGAGGGGTGGTGGTGTCGGCGGTAAGCAAAGGTCCGAAGGTCGGACAGTTGGCCGGGCTGCCGACCCGACAGGGCCACGGGCGAGGCGCTGCTGCTGCTGCACTCCATGGGCTGCACTACGTCGGGACGGGTGAGGCCGGGCCAGATGCAGCGCTCTGACCCGACACTCCCCTCGGCCCGAGTAGTAGCTGTCAAATATGGGACAAGGGCGGTCCCGTACAGGACAAACTAATTCAGCCCAATATACACGATGTCCCGGCTAATCAGCTGGCAATCCTAGCAGAGACCCATATTTGAGGCTGAAGCCAATTAACCTGCAAACCTGAGATAAACGCAAAATTGCTGGAGTAACTCAGTGGGACAGGCAGTATCCCTGGAGAGAAGGAATGGCTGACATTTCGGGTCGAGACCCTTCTTCAGGCCCAAAAGCCATGGTAAAAAGAAACAATGATGTGGAGAGACATAGAACTAATGAATGTAAAGTAATGATGATAAAAGTAATGATGATAAAGGAAACAGGTCATTGTCAGCAGTGGCTGGGTTAGAATGAGAAGCTGGAGTGGCCAGGGTGGGGGAGGGATGGAGAGAGAGGGGATGCAGGGGTTACTTGAAGTTAGAGCATCTGCAGTTCCTTCCTACAAACGACAAACCCGTACGTTTTTGGAATGTGGAAGAAAACCGGAGCTCCCAGAGAAAACCCACGCGCTCACAGTATCTCCGTACAGACCGCACCCGTAGTCAGGATCGAACCCGGGACTCTGGCGCTGCGAGACAGCAACTCTACTACTGTGCCGCCATGCCGTCCCTATCAAGGTGATTCCCAGGTGGAAAAACTCCATTTATTTAACTCCTGTTTAGCCTCTTTATATAATACGGTGCTCAAGAAACAGAACAGTTCTTCCAAGAACAAGGTTCCAAGACGTCGCCCAACCCAGGCGACTATTGGCGTGCTAGCCACAGAAGGTGATTTAGTTTAGTTTACTTTAGAGATACAGCGCGGAAACAGGCCCTTCGGTCCACCGAGCCCATGCCGACCAGCGATCACCCCGCACACTAACACTATCCGACACACACTACGGACAATTTACAATGTTACCAAAGCCAATTAACCTACAGACTTGTACGTCTTTGGAGTGTGGGAGGAAGCCGAAGATCTCGGAGAAAACCCACGCAGGTCACGGGCAGAGCGTACAAACTCCGTACGGACAGCGCCCGTAGTCAGGATCGAACCTGCGTCTCCGGCACTGCAAGAGCTGTAAGGCAGCAACTCTACCGCTGCGCCACCGTGCCAACACCGGTGATCTACAATCTACATCACAATCGCTCCACGCCATTAAACCTCCACACCTACAGCAACATTTCTTACTTAAACTATCCCCTTATCACGTATATCTACACACTGTAAGTGGCACGGTTGTAATGGCTCACGTTTTGTCTTTCTGCTGACAGGATAGCAGTCAACAAAAGTGTATCTCGGTACATGTGACAATAAACTAAACTGAACTGAAAATATACTCTGATTTTAGGTGCACCCAGGATCACAACTTTTCATTTACATTGAAGATAATGCAGGAGAATGGAATGCAGTCTTAATCTGAAAGGATTCACCAAAATGCATGTGGTGGGAACTTAATAGCATAAAATGCTTGCGAACATAAAAGTGGCCAATAATTATTACTTCACATCGGGGATTAGCTCAGCAAGGGAGCACTGAGTCATTGTAAATGACAAATTATAAAACATTTTAATTGCTTGTTGCAACTGTGTATTTAAAAAAAAAAAAATGTTTTTGCTTCAAAATATGAACCACTTTTTATGATGGCGGATTTTCTATTGAGACGATTTCAGCTGGGATTTAATGTGATTAACTCTTTGTAAGGGCAAGTGAGTTTGCACGTTTACCTCAGTTTAGAGATCCAGCATGGAAACAGCCCACTGAGTGGGTCCAGTTACCTCAGTTGGTAGTGGGTCCAGTTAGCTCAGTTGGTTTGAGCATGGTGCTAATAACACCAAGGTTGTGGGTTCAATCCCACTCCCAAAGGTGAGAGTGATAACAGTTTTTTTCTTCACAGTCTAAGGTTAAGAGGGAAGTCTTTTAGGACCGAGATGAGAAAATCTCAGTGAATGGTGAATTTGTGGAATTCTCTACCACAGAAGGTAGTTGAGGCCAGTTCATTGGCTATATTTAAGAGGGAGTTAGATGTCGCCCTTGTGGCTAAAGGGATCAGGGGGTATGGAGAGAAGGCAGGTATGGGATATTGATTTGGATGATCAGCCATGATCATATTGAATGGCGGTGCAGGCTCGAAGAGCCGAATGGCCTACTCCTGCACCTATTTTCTTTGTTTCTATGAGTCCAAGCCGACTATCGATCGTTCGTTGACACTAGTTCTACCACTTATTCCACTTTTTCATCTCCTCATCCAATGGCCGGCACGGTGGCGCAGCGGTAGAGTTGCTGCCTTGCAGCACTTTCAGCACCAGAGATCTGGGTTCGATCCCGACCACAGGTGCTGCTTGTACGGATGTGAACGTTCTCCTCGTGAGCTGCATGGGTTTTCTCCGAGATAATAGACAATAGACAATATTTGTAGGAGTAGGCCATTCAGCCCTTCGAGCCAGCACCGCCATTCAATGTGATCATGGCTGATTATCCCCAATCAGTATTGGTCAAGAAGGAACTGCAGAAACCCTTCTTCAGAAACCCTTCGTCTGAAGAAGGGTTTCGGCCCGAAACGTTGCCTATTTCCTTCGCTCCATAGATGCTGCTGCACCCGCTGAGTTTCTCCAGCTTTTTTGTGTATCCCCAATCAGTACCCCGTTCCTGCCTTCTCCCCATATCCACTGACTCCGCTATTTTAAGAGCCCTATCTGGCTCTCTCTTGAAAGCATCCAGAGAACCTGTCTCCACTACCCTCTGAGGCAGAGAATTCCACAGGCTCACCACTCTGTGAGAAAAAGTGTTTCCTCATCTCCGTTCTAAATGGCTTACTCCTTATTCTTAAACTGTGGCCCCTGGTTCTGGACTCCCCCCAATTCGGGAACATGTTTCCTGCCTCTAGCGTGTCCAAACGCTTAACAATCTTATATGTTTCAATAAGATTCCCTCTCATCCTTCTAAACTCCAGAGTATATAAGCCCAGCTGCTCCATTCTCTCACCATATGACAGTCCCGCCATCCCGGGAATTATCCTTGTAAACCTACGCTGCATTCCCTCAATAGCAAGAATGTCCTTCCTCAAATTAGGACACCAAAACTGCACACAATACTCCAGGTGTGGTCTCACTAGGGCCCTGTACTACTGCAGAAGGACCTCTTTGCTCCTATATTCGATTCCTCTTGTTATAAAGGCCAACATGCCATTCGCTTTCTTCACTGCCTGCTGTACCTGCATGCTTACTTTCATAGACTGATGAACAAGGACCTCCCAGATCCCATTGTACTTCCCCTTTTCCCAATTTGATGCCATTTAGAGAGTAATCTGCCTTCCGGTTTTTGCTACCAAAGTGGATAACCCCACATTTATCCGCATTAAACTTCATCTGCCATGCATCTGCCCACTCCCCCAACCTGTCCAAGTCACCCTGCATTCTCATAGCATCCTCCTCACAGTTCACACTGCCACCGAGTTTTGTGTCATCTGCAAATTTGCTAATGTTACTGTGAATCTTCGGTTTCCTCCCACACTCCAAAGGCGTACCCGAAACGTTGCCTATTTTCTTCGCTCCATAGATGCTGCCTCACCCGCTGAGTTTCTCCAGCATTTTTGTCTACCCTTGTAAAATGCTTCCGTGTGATGTCACACACGTGACCAGTCCTATTTGACCCTCCGACCCAAAACAAACATTGTCAGCATAACATATAAAAATTTCACTTATATATTCCGACAAAATATATAAATAATTATATACAGAACAAAACAATATATCTGTAATGCTTTCAGAATTAGAAGAGATGTATTGCACAAAATTTTCATCTTTTTGGTCACACACGTGACTAAGATCGGGCCTTGTCCTGCATTAGGCCTGGCACGGACATTGAGGGCCGAAGGGGCCAGTTCCTGAGCTGCCCTTTTCTAAGATCTATGGCCCAGGTTAAATAAGCCTGAATATTTTCTTCACTCTTCCTGATTGAATCAGTTTTGAGGCAATTAGAACCAAAAATAAGCTTTATTTTCCACTCTGGTTAAAAGCTAATAAACATGGCCTAGAAATAGGATACTCCACCAGAAATCCACTGAGTCATGAAAGCAGGGTTTTACAGATATTTATTTAGTCCCTTCAACAAATATCCTGGTGACATTCACTGCAGCGAAAATGTATTCAAATTTTCCTTTTACCTCAGAAGAAATAAATAGATCATCAGTTTCATCACCATTTTGCTTTGGTTTCCGGTTAAACAACATCTCAATTTTAAACTTGACAACCTATTTCGGATTCTAGTGTTATAGGAATCATAGAGTGATACAGTCTGGAAACGGGCCCTTCGGCCCAACTTGCTCACACCGACCAACATGTCACATATACACTTGTCTCACCTGCCCGTGTTTGGCCCATACCCCTCTAAACCTGACCTATCCATGTACCAGTCCAAGGGAGACAAAAGTGCTGGAGAAACTCAGCGAGTGCAGCAGCATCTATGGAGCGAAGGAAATAGGCAACGTTTCGGGTATGCTAAGTATAATGCATCTCTCAAACAAGTCATAAGGGACAAACATTTGAAATGGAGTGTCAGATTTCTAAGAAATAAATGGCAAGTATTGATTTTTGCCTCCCATTTGGTCAACATAATACCTCAACAACAGTCAAAAAGTAAAGATTAGTTCATGGAAAAAGCTCATCATTTTTTGTTAAACGAGTTGTGGACAAAAGTTTAATATTGTCAAGCGCCATGTTTATGATAGAATCTCTTTGAATCTAACATGCGACCTTTAGCTGCATTCACAATGGCTTTGTTCTAGTTTAAAGTCACTTGGCTTTAGATGAATCTCCCAGAGTAACTCTGGCCGAATGCATGGGAAGGAACTGCAGATGCTGGTTTACACCAGAGATAGACACAAAGTGCTGGAGTAGCTCAGCGGGACAGGCAGCATCTCTGGAGGGAAGGAATGGGTGACGTTACGGGTCGGAACCCTTCTTCAGACTCAACTCACTCGAAACCTATTTCTCACTGACCTATGCCTTTTCTCCAGTAATGCTGCCTGTCCTGCTGAGTTAATGCAGAAGAAATTACTGCAGCATTTCGTGTCCATCTTCTGACCAAATCTGACCTCCATTCTAAATGGAAGCATAATGAGAAGCTGGAGTGATCCTAAGTTGGTGTGTACAGAGAGATCTCTCTCTTCAATCAGGTTATGAATGAATTTGGTCCATTTAGATTTTTAAAGATATTTAATCGATATGTTTACCATCAATAGAAAAGCACAGATTATAATTATGTTAATTAGTGTCTGAAGAAGGGTCTCGATCAGAAACGTCACCTATTCCTTCGCTCCATAGATGCTGCCTCACCCGCTGAGTTTCTCCAGCATATTTGTCTACCTTCGATTTTTCCAGCATCTGCAGTTCTTTCTTAAACATAATTATGTTATTTATCAGTTTCTCTTCTTGAACTTTATTCAGTAATTGCAACTGGACCTGTGATCTGCTGTTGTGTCCACACTAAACGCTGGAGTAACTCAGCGGGGAAGGCAGCATCTCTGGAGAGAAGGTATGGGTGACGTTTCGGGTCGAGACCCTTCCTCAGACTGGGAGTCAGGGGAGAGGGAAACGAGAGATATGGACGGTACACAGGACAAATGTTGGCACACGTGACATTATTAACACAATGCCGACACCAATAGCAAAAGCTTGACAATCTCCTCAAAGATTAAATGAATCACAGGAATCATATTAGGTCAGGTCAGGTCAGGATCGTTTACATACACTTCACAGCAAGTAAGATAAGAGCATAGTGCTGGCAAATACAGGGAAACAAGCTCCTTGTAACTCTGTGTAGGAAGGAACTGCAGATGCTGGTTTAAACCGAAGATAGACACATAATGGGCTTGCCCCCACCTACATAAAAAGACTTCTCACCCACCACTCCACCTCCAGGCCCCTCAGATCGGCTGACTTGGGGTTGCTGAACATCCCACGGTCTAGGCATAAGCTCAGGGGCGACCGTGCCTTTGCGGTTGCAGCCCCTAGGCTGTGGAACAGCGTCCCCCTTCCCATCAGAACTGCCCCCTCCATCGACTCTTTTAAGTCAAGACTAAAGACTTATCTATACTCCCAAGCCTTTCCCGACGTCCTCTGAGTGAGGGCTACACGTATATATGTATGTAGTTTGTTTGTGTTTACTATTCTTATAACAAATGCAAAGCACTTTGGCCAACGAGAGTTGTTTTTTAAATGTGCTATATAAATAAATGTGACTTGACTTGACTTGACAAAATGCTGGAGCATAGCAAAGTGCTCTTGACTTCAAACTTAACACAGAGATCAAAATAATGAAAATCTCAAGTATAGACTGAAAATAGAATGGTGGTGTCGGAAAAGGAACTGCAGATGCTGGTACACACCGAAGATGGACACAAAAAGCTGGAGTAACTCGGCGGGTCTGGCAGCATCTGTGGGGAAACGGAATAGGTAATGTTTCGGGTCGAGACCCTTCTTCAGACCCATACCATTGTGCTGTTCAAGATGCAGCACAGAACACCACAGGAGATCCTTCTTCCCTGTGGCCATCAAACTGTACAACTCCTCCCTTTTCTGTCGTGGGGTAGACTGACTCACCTCCCCGATCTTTGCTCACCCCAAATCCTTTTCATTCATCACTTTAATTATGTATTATGTATCTTGTTGTGTTTTATGACTGTTGCCGGGCCAATTGCCCTCCTGGGATACGTAAAATTCTATCGTATCGTATCAGGGTTATCACTGAATTGATTAAGTTCACATTCTTATCCAAAGCTTTTAATTTCTTTAAGAAAAAACTCCTTTGCCCTCTTTGATGGAAAAAAACCCCATTTGTCAGTAGTTTAAAAAAGTTAGAAAATATTTTAAAAATAAAAAACAAGGCATTATATTTCTCGACCTTTGCCGCTAGCTTGTTAACGAATTTTCACTTAAGCATTAAAAGTCGGATTCTCCATTTCAGTAATGAATGTTGCAAGAATATAAACTAGCCATGCACTGCATTGATACATAGCAGCTTTGATCTTAGGTATTTCCATAAAATAACTTCAAATCAGATTTAGAAAATGCCAGTAGGTTTAAGTATTAGGGTTTAAGGCTACTTAATACTCTACTTACAAGGTGACACGGCATATTGCAAAGCACCCACTTCATTAAGGAATGAGTATAAAAGGTAATCTGATATCTAATAGAGCATTTTTTGGTTTAGTTTAGTTTAGAGATACAGCGCAGAAACAGGCCCTTCGGCCCACCGAATCCGCGCCGACCAGCGATCCTCGCACATTAACACTATCACTACACACACTAGGGGCGATTTATAATTTTTCCGAAGCCAAATAACCTACAAACCTGCACGTCTTTGGAGTGTGAGAGGAAACCGGAGCACCCGGAGAAAACCCACGCGGGTCACAGGGAGAACGTACAAACTCTGTACGGACAGCACCTGTGGTCAGGATCGAACCTGGGTCTCTGGCGCTGTGAGGCAGCAACTCTACTGCTGCGCCACCGTGACGTCCCCGAACTGCTGTGAAGGAATATTACACCGAGAGTCGCAGGACTGCCAAGGAGTTAAGGTTCGGGGAAGCGTTTTGAGGTGTTGACAGAGAGTGGAAATGCCCCAGGTCTCTGGCGCTGTAAGGCTGCAACTCTGCTGCTGCACCACCAGGCTGCCCCAATTTTTTAAAGGGTATTATAGACAATAGACAATAGACAATAGGTGCAGGAGTAGGCCATTCGGCCCTTCGAACCAGCACCGCCATTCAATGTGATCATGGCTGATCATCCCCAATCAGTACCCCGTTCCTGCCTTCTCCGCATATCCCCTGACTCCGCTATTCCCAAGAGCCCTATCTAGCTCTCTCTTGAAAGCATCCAGAGAACCCGCCTCCACCGCCCTCTGAGGCAGAGAATTCCACAGACTCACCACTGTCTGTGAGAAAAAGTGTTTCCTCGTCTCCGTTCTAAATGGCTTACTCCTTATTCTTAAACTGTGGCCCCTGATTTTGGACTCCCTCAACATCGGGAACATGTTTCCTGCCTCTAGTGTGTCCAATCACCCTTAACAATAGGTTCTCAAAGTAAATTGGAATACAAGGCCAATAACATTTCTTATACTCAAGTTCAAGTGAGTTTATTGTCATGTGTCCCTGATAGGACAATGAAATTCTTGCTCTGCTTCAGCACACAGAACATAGTAGGCATTTACTACAAAACAGATCAATGTGTCCATATACCATAATATAAATATATACACACATGAATAAATAAAATGATAGTGCAAATAAACAGATAATTGGTTATTAATAATCAAAGTTTTGTCCTTTACAGATCACAGCATTTTATGTTTCTTCAGACGGGTCTGGACTCGTCACCTATTCCTTTTTCCCCAGAGATGCTGCCTGACCCGCTGAGTTATCCCAGCCTTTTGTGCCTGACCTCGGTTTAAACCAGCATCTGCAGTTCCTCCTTACACACAGTGTTAGGTAAACATGGCTGTGACATTCACCTGGAAACTTAAATATGGTGTATTAATCCAGACCATACTGCAGTCTATAATGAAGGCACTAAATACGGCTGAATTACCTTGCATCAGGCGATGCATTAAGGTGATAAAATGGTTTATCCGCTGTGACACAGGCATATCCTGTGTCACACAAATTAAGGAGATCACACTTCGCTGGCGGCTCCACTGAGAATAGACATATTATGAACATTACGACAAATTTAAGATTTTTTATTCAGAATCACCTGGCACACAAACCCATTTCAACAATAATTAATATGCACTGGAAAAACACATATTTAATGGGCTATTTTGAGAAAAATTGCAATGGCTGATCTTTCTTGAAAACGTCTTTCATGTGTAACTGAATTATTACGCACAAACCGTGTAGTTTAATTTCTTAAGAAAAAATGTAATGGTCTTTGCTCAACTGCGTATACAAAAGCTGGTAATTTATTTGTGTTAAATTAAGGAGGAGTTAAGTGAATGGGCTAATAGGATTTCCAGTGTGTTTAAAAAAAGGCACCAACGCATAATGGGACAGTGATAGCGTTGGGAGAAACAGGAGATGGGATGGAGTTAGTGAGGCAGCAGCTAGGGCTTTTGTTACTACAGTGCATGGAGATAAAGTTCTGATCCATCTCTTCATCTCCACACACTAATCCAAACCCCCTCAGGAGATGGATACTTCTGGCTTTGAAAAATGTGAAATATGGCACTAACATTTCCACACAACTTGTGCCTCCCATCCCCCCCCCCTCCCCTCACAGTCACTGACCCCCCCCCCCCACAAAGCACAGTCAAAACAAATGCATCTGCTGGTTAATACACAAAAAGACACAGAGTGCTGGAGTAACGCAGCGGGTCCAGCAGCATCTCTGGAAAACGTGGGTCGGTGACGTTTCACAGAGTGCTGTGGGCGGCACCGCACCGCAGCCGTAGATTTGCTGCCTCACAGCGCCAGAGACCCGGGTTCGATCCTGACAACGGTAGCTGACTATACAGAGTTTGTACGTTCTCCCCGTGACCTGCGTGGGTTTTCTCCAGTTTCCTCCCACACTCCAAAGACGATCCGGTTTGTAAGTTACGTGGCGTGGTATAATTGTAAATTCTCCCTAGTGTGTGTAGGATAGTGTAAATGTGCAAATAAGACATCAAATATTATTATTTAATATATAGGTAATAAAATTTGATCATTTTTGATATATATATATATATGCATCAAATATACATATATATATATAATATTATTATTATTAAGACCTCAAATATATATAGACACAAAATGCTGGAGTAACTCAGCGGGACAGGCATCATCTCTGGAGAGAAGGAATGGGTGACGTTTCGGGTCGAGACCCCTCATGCCTTGACCCGAAACATCACCCATTCCTTCTCTCCAGAGATGCTGCCTGTCCCGCTGAGTTACATCAGCATTTTGTGTCTATGTTCGGTATATATATAATTATTTATATATGTGTGTGTATATATATACATATACATAATGTGTATATATTTATATTGTGTATATATATTGTGTGTATATATACAGTATATAATATACATACAAACAAAAATAATATTATTAATTATAATTATATATATATATTAATAATATGTATATTTGTATGTATATTATATACTGTATATAATATAATATAATATATGCATATATATGTATAGATATATTTATTGATATATATGTTAATATATATAGATATATATATATAAATATATAAACATGATTGATACAAATACATCGATAGATGCTCCTGAACACATCATCAGTGATGTAACCTGTAATATAATATAATATATGTATATATATATAGATATATTTATTGATATATATGTTAATATATATAGATATATATATATAGATATATAAACATAAATATGTACAATATATAATATTAAAGAGTGAAGATATTACATCATGACTGAAGGAGGGTTACCTGTTTGTTCAATGGACTATTATTATTATTATTATTTACTACTATTATCGAACCAATGACTTTTGGAAATATTTTTTGGAGCACTGAATCTTTGTGTTGAGGATAAAACCAATTGAAGCGCCTTAATGCTGCCCGGTCCAGTTGCAGGTAATTTAATAGCAGCAGACTATATTTCCCCACTTGCACCTGATAACTGAGCCATGAAGCAATACTTTTTCTGGGCTGCGGACTGGGGTTTACATGCTCAGCGCGATGCACTCTATCCCAAAGCAATCGTTATTACAGTGCAACCTTAGATGAAGATTCTCTAATGAACATGTAACAAAAGACTTTTTAAAAAAAGAGAGAGAATAGATAATGCCACCATTTAGAATGGAAACAGTCATGTAGGATTCCTCCCAGGTCAAAATGTTTCTTTGTAGATAACGAACTCAATTATTAATTTATCGAAATTCATAAAGACATGTCCAAGGGAAGGCACACAGTGCATTTTCAAGAGCACTTCGACAAGTGTAGCGTTCACTCACATACTCTCAATTTACCTTCACCATTATAACACTTTTAAATTAAAATGTAAATTCAAGAAAGCCTATCAGCTTCTCATTAAGGCCACTGGTTTAAAAAACCTCATTAATCAGAAACATATGGACTAAAATACCACTCATCAATTCAATCTGCTTATGACACTTCACAAAGCTTTACATTTGACACAAACATACAGCGATCTATCAATTATCTGGGGTTCACTCTTACACTAATTGTACATTTTCTCCTCTAATGCATTTTCACTGTTATCTCGTAGGCTAATGCTAGCCAACAAATCAATAAATATAAATTATACATGCAAAGAAAGACTGCTGCGAACATAAAGTTTCTAATTAATTGCATTTGATTAATTTATGTCCTTTAATTATCTTGCTAAGCCACAGACAGCATAAATATCTTTGCAATCTAGTTATTGCAATGCCAGTCATAAAAGGAAAGGCACACACTATGCCCAAGAACCTCAGCCAGTTCCATTTCCAGCACAAGAGGGTTTGCTGAAGGATACAGAGTCTTAAGTGCAGTGAAGAAAGTGTCTATTCAGGCAGCACAAAACATTTTATCTCCGTTTCATGCCTAGCCTTCAAAAAAACCCATATCACCACATACGTTGATTAAAGTATTTTATTTTTGAATGATATTTTTCTCGGGGATATTTAACCAAAGTCATCTGTCACCAAGATTTGTTTCCGCAACAACTGAGCTGTATACAATGGGCCAAATAAATCTCCGAGGATTAGTGATTACTTTTAAGAAAACGTCAAGTTGCAGAGGTTTAAAAAAAAAAAAATGATGGAAAATGCAGACCATAGATCGCAGGATTAATTGCTTAGTTTTACAACTTTTTTTCCCCCAAGATGACAGATAGCAACAAAAGTTTGTGAAATCCTCCATTTCACTTAGAGCTATTCCCCATAAAGGTGCTTATAATTTCTTACGAGTATATATACTTTTTAAACAAGAGATCTAATGCTAATTTGTACAGCGTTGGTTTTGTGCGGTGGCTTTTTCCCCGCACAGTAACACGCATGCTGAATACCTCTGGTCCTGAGCAAATACAATACAGAACGACTTTCAGAAAAGTTGGTATATACCCCTCATAGATGGACTGAGGCCCGGGCCAATTCCAATTTTAGAGGCCCCCATACCAAGATCAAGCAGAGGCCCCTCAGTTTTAGATGCCCCCAAATCAAGATCTCGGGATGGGAATAATCTTTACCAGGATGGCGGGACTGTCATATGCTGAGAGAATGGAGCGGCTGGGCTTGTACACTCTGGAGTTTCGAAGGATGAGAGGCGATCTTATTGAAACATATAAGATTATTAAGGGTTTGGACAGGCTGGAGGCAGGAAATATGTTCCCGATGTTGGGGGAGTCCAGAACCAGGGGCCACAGTTTAAGGATAAGGGGTAAGCCATTTAGAACGGAGATGAGGAAACACTTTTTCACAAAGAGAGTTGTGAGTCTGTGGAATTCTCTGCCTCAGAGGGCGGTGGAGGCAGGTTCTCTGGATACTTTCAAGAGAGAGCTAGATAGGGCTCTTAAAGACAGCGGAGTCAGGGGATATGGGTAGAAGGCAGGAACGGGGTACTGATTGGGGATGATCAGCCATGATCACATTGAATGGTGGTGCTGGCTCGAAGGGCCGAATGGCCTACTCCTGCACCTATTGTCTATTTAGTCAGAGGGTGGTGAATCTGTGGAATTCTTTGCCACAGAAGGCTGTGGAGGCCAAGTCAGTGGATATTTTTAAGATGGAGTTATAGATTCTTGATTAGTGCGGGTGTCAGAGGTTATGGAGAGAAGGCAGGAGAATGGGATTACATAGAAACATAGAAAATAGGTGCAGGAGTAGGCCATTCGGCCCTTCGAGCCTGCACCGCCATTCAATATGATCATGGCTGATCATCCAACTCAGTATCCTGTACCTACCTTCTCTCCATACCCCCTGATCCCTTTAGCCACAAGGGCCACATCTAACTCCCTCTTAAATATAGCCAATGAACTGGCCTCAACTACCTTCTGTGGCAAAGAATTCCACAGATTCACCACTCTCTGTGTGAAAAAAGTTTTTCTCATCTCGGTCCTAAAAGATTTCCCCCTTATCCTTAAACTGTGACCCCTTGTTCTGGACTTCCCCAACATCGGGTACAATCTTCCTGCATCTGGCCTTAGGCTTCCTGCATCTAGGGTTAGGAGGGATTGAATGGTGGAGTAGACTTGATGGGCCGAATGGCCTAATTCTGCTGCTGGATCTTGTGGTCCAGCCACTGGTCAGGATTGAACCCGGGTCTCCGGCGCTGCGAGGCAGCAGCTCCACCCGCTGCGTCACCGTACAGCTGTCTTAGCAGCATTGGTTTTCCCCACTAGCATGGTGATCATATTACGACTCTGCTTCCCTTCTTACACTGCACAACCACAATCAATCACCAGCTTAACGTCAAATTAAATCAACTAATTCATTTTACGCTATTTAATATTGCGGTACTTCTTTATTTTCCCATTACTTTGTTTCTCCGAATGCATCTGCAGTGGTCATTTCCAATATCAGCTTTTGCTAATCTTCCCTGTCCTGGCATTTTTTTTTTTTCCCATGCGAGATACAAACTACTATTGATTTTATTAATGTGACGCCAACATGCAATCATCTCCCCTCTCAAACTACATAATTAAAACGTATTTGATGAACTCGATTTCTCCGAGCTCCACAGTGAGAGGGGAGCGCTGTAGTCCACGAGGTCAAACGCTGATTAGATTTTATGGTTATGATACCAGGCCAATACACTGCTGTTTGGTGACGGAACGGGTTAAAAAAAAACGTCTTTCCTTTGAATCATCAAATCAGTCGAATTGGGGAAATAAGGAAACCACAGATAGACACAAGGAGCCGGAGTAACTCAGCGGGTCAAGGCAGCAAGTCTGGCTGTGCGGGCTTTCTCCAAGATTGTACGTTCTCTGAGGTTGACAAAAAAATGCTGGAGAAACTCAGCGGGTGCGGCAGCATCTATGGAGCGAAGGAAATAGGCAACGTTTCGGGACGAAACGTTGCCTATTTCCTTCGCTCCATAGATGCTGCCGTACCCGCTGAGTTTCTCCAGCAATTTTGTCTACCTTGCATCCTTCATATCTAATGTCATAAGGTCATAAGTGACAGGAGTGGATTTAAGCCATTCGGCCCATCAAGTCTACTCCGCCATTAATAATAATAATAATAATGGATGGGATTTATATAGCGCCTTTCTAATACTCAAGGCGCTTTACATCGCATTATTCATTCACTCCTCAGTCACACTCGGTGGTGGTAAGCTACTTCTGTAGCCACAGCTGCCCTGGGGCAGACTGACGGAAGCGTGGCTGCCAATCTGCGCCTACGGCCCCTCCGACCACCACCAATCACTCACACACATTCACACACATTCACACACAGGCAAAGGTGGGTGAAGTGTCTTGCCCAAGGACACAACGACAGTATGCACTCCAAGCGAGATTCGAACCGGCTACCTTCCGGTTGCAAGCCGAACACTTAGCCCATTGTGCCATCTGTCGTCCCAAATGTCATTCAATCATGGCTGGTCTATCTCTCCTTCCTAACCTCATTCTCCTGCCTTCTCCCCATAACCTCTGACACCCGTAATAATCAAGAATCTATCTATCTCTGCCTTAAAAATATCCACTGACTTGGCCTCCACAGCATACTGTGGCAAAGAATTCCACAGATTCACCACCTATTTCCTTCGCAGCATAGATGCTGCCGCACCCGCTGAGTTTCTCCAGCATTTTTGGTCTACCTTCAATTTTCCAGCATCTGCAGTTCCTTCTTGAACACGTTCTCTGAGGTTGTACGGAGTTTGTACGTTCTCCCCGTGACCCGCGTGGGCTTTCTCCGGGATCTTCGGATTCCTTCCAAGCTCCAAAGATGTACTGTGCAGGTTTGTAGGCTAATTGGCTTGGCATGAATGTAAGATTGCCCCAGTGTTGGTAGGATAGTGTAAATATGCAGGTATCGCTGTGGGCCAAAGAGCCTGTTTCCGCGCTGTATCTCGAAACTATACTAAACCAAGAAAGTTTTAAAAAAGAATCAATAACGGAGACATGAGATTCCTCCTAGCAGGCAAAGCAGACCATTCCCAAAAGATTTGGTCTCCAGTTCTCGACTTATTACAAGTATAGGGTGCAACATAACTTTGAAAATAAATGGTTTCAGGACCTGGTGAGGGTTGTGTAAAGACACGAAGTAGGTATATCCCTTTTATCTTATATCTTTTGTTCTCTATTTTTCTCCTTTTTTTTTACCCTTTGATTTTCTTTTTATCTCCTCTTCATGTTTTACGTTTCCACGGGTCTCTCTCGATCACTCTTTCACGCACTTACTATCCTATCTAACTCTCTCTACTTTCCTTCTTTTTAAAGTTTCAAATAAGAAGTGGTACAGGAAATGTATGATGTTATTTTTGGCTTATATCACTTTAATGTACATTCCTTCTAATAAATAAAATATTAAAAAAATGATCAATAATGGAGCAGAATACCCCTAATGCAAATCTCATGGTGTATCTCCTGAGGTTCCTTTTTAACGGATGGAATAAGTCCGCAACCATTCAATGGGGGGCACGGTGGCGCAGTGGTAGAGTTGCTGCCTCAGCGCCAGAGACCCGGGTTCCATCATGACTACGGGTGCTTGTCTATACGTTCTCCCCGTGACCTGCGTGGGTTTTCTCCGAGATCTTTAGTTTCCTCCCGCACTCCAAAGGCGTGTAGGTTTGTAGGTTAATTGGCCCCGGTGTGAGTGGGGCTGGCGTTGATGTGCGGGGATCGCTGGTCGGCGCGGACTCAGTGGGCCATTAGGGCCCGTTTCTGCGCTGTATCTCTCTAAAAATAAACCAAAACTTGACGAAACAAAACACTAAACCAACCTTTCCCTTTCTAACGTACATTTGTCCGATCCTAAGTTCATCCCTCCGAGGATTGGTGAGTTTCTTGAGGACGGGATTATTGAATTTGAGGGGCCTCGCTGGCCGATCTTGATATGTCAAGTGGTTTTCCACTTAAACAGGAAGCACATTCCGCCCAGTTACTGGAGTCATCAGAGACTATGGTTGCGATATTAATTGGGTTTGTGTGCAAACCTCTGAACCCAGGCCTCATCACTGAGAAGGCTTTAAGATGCCAGATTATACTCAAAGCCACAGATAAAAGATAAACAACATATTTAGAGCAACAATTATTATAATTGCAGAGACACGCAGCTGTAAAATAACTAAATCTGATTAAGAGCCCTTCTTCATGATCAAATATTAATCTGATGTCTTCTGTCTAACCTGCTCCCAACGTAAGAGGCTTCTTGTAGTCTTATGTATTAACAGATTTGCATAAGGCTCTCAGAGCCGAACTCATACCACCTAATAATATGTTTGAAAGTCAATGCAATAAACAGGTCATTACAATACATTTAGATCAAGCTGTGTAATAAGAACTCCATTAGGTAGACATTTTGAAATTCAAGTTGAAGACTTGGACTGATCATCTTCATTTATTAAATTGATTTACATTTATTTTTCCAAGCCACATTAAAAATACTCATCAGGCAAAATGATTGAAACCCCCAAAAGAGGGGGAAAAAATCCACTTATTTAAAGCTGCTTATCGGTTGATGGGAAAATGTGGCCCTCAAAAAACTAAACACTGTGTGCGTCAGGATTCGAGGCCCTGAGCAATAGGGAGAGATTGGACGAGCTAGGGCTTTATTCCTTGGAGCGCAGGAGGCTAAGGGGTGATTGTATAGAGAGGTGTTTAAAAATCATGAGGTGAATTGAAAACTTCATGAGTTGTAAGAGCAGAATTATGCTATTCGGCCCATCAAGTCGACTCCACCATTCAATCATGGCTGATCTCTTTCCCGCTTAACCCCATTCTCCTGCCGTCTCCCCATAACCCCTGATCTAATCCCGTACTAATCAAGAATCTATCTATCTCTGCCTTAAAAATATCCGTTGACTTGGCCTCCACAGCCTTCTGTGGCAATGAATTCCACAGATTCACCACCCTCTGAGTAAAGTAATTCCTTCTCATCTCTTGCCTAAAGCTACGTCCTTTAATTCTGAGGTGATGTCCTCTGGTCCTAGACTCTCCCACTAGGGGAAACATCCTCTCCACATCCACTCTATCCAGGGTTTTCACTATTCGGTAAGTTTCAATGAGGTCACCCCCTCATCCTTCTAAACTCCAGCGAGTACAGGTCCAGTGCCTTCAAACGCTCATCGTATGTTAACCCAACCACTACAGGGATCAATTGATGGGTCGAAGGTCCTCTTTCCAAGTTGCATCTTGGAGATTCTCGGACTATCATTAATTGCACAAGACGTTATTCCCTTTACCCCATGACTGTACTCTGTGGACTCTGTGGTTTATACTCTCTAGAATTTAGGAGATTGAGAGGGGATCTTATAGAAACTTATAAAATTCTTAAGGGGTTGGACAGGCTAGATGCAGGAAGATTGCTCCCGATGTTGGGGAAGTCCAGGACAAGGGGTCACAGCTTAAGGATAAGGGGGAAATCCTTTAAAACCGAGATGAGAAGAACTTTTTTCACACAGAGAGTGGTGAATCTCTGGAACTCTCTGCCACAGAGGGTAGTCGAGGCCAGTTCATTAGCTATATTTAAGAGGGAGTTAGACGCGGCCCTTGTGGCTAAGGGGATCAGAGGGTATGGAGAGAAGGCAGGTACAGGATACTGAGTTGGATGATCAGCCATGATCATATTGAATGGCGGTGCAGGCTCGAAGGGCCGAATGGCCTACTCCTGCATCTATTTTCTATGTTTCTATGTTTCTATGACTGCACGATAAAATATTGAAGCTTCTTTACACTTTAACTGGAGTCCTGATCTACCATCTACCATCTACCTCATCGGAGAGCCTCGAGCCATCTTAAATCGGACTTCACCTTGCACTAAACATCATTCCCTTTACTCTATGCTTGTACACTGTGGGTGGTTCGATTGTAATCATGTATAGCCATTCCGCAACGTGGATGGAACACAACAAACAAGTATCTCACTGTACCTCAGCACACGTCACAAGAAACTAAACTTGCAATTAGAGTCATGGTCATACAACAGGCCCTTTGGCCCAACTTGCCCATACCGGCCAATATGCCCCAGCCACACTAGTCCCACCTGCCTGTGCTTGGTCCATATCCCTCCAAACCTGTCCTATCCATGTACCTGTCTAACTGTTTGTTAAACGTTGCCTCAACTACCTCTTCTGGCAGCTCGTTCCATACACCCACCGCCCTTTGTATGGAAAGGTTACTCCTTTAGATTCCTATTAAATCTTTTCCCCTTCACTTTAAACCTATGATCAGCCATGATCATATTGAATGGCGGTGCAGGCTCGAAGGGCCAAATGGCCTACTCCTGCACCTATTTTCTATGTTTCTATGTTTCTATGTCCTTTGGTCCTCGACTCCCCTACTCTGGGCAAGAGACAAGAGACTGGGCAAGTGCATCTACCCGTTCTATTCCTCTCATGATTATATACCCCACTGTTGTTATGACTGCTGACAGTTCATTCACTAAATAGAAATACAGTGCATTATATTCCAGGGTTAATACAATGTTTGCACAACACATTGCCCCATATTAAGATCATATTCTGCAGCGAGAGCACTCTGTCTCCAGACCACCTACTTAAGCCTCACGTTTCAACACAGCGAGAGGGAGGAATAGTTAGTCTTCCATTAGGCCTGGAATTGGCAGAGGAGGAACTGAGTGCAGGGAAAGGATTTCTTGTGGTGTCATGTTGCGCAGTAGATGCCTTGTCAGCGCATTTACGGTTCGATACATTGGATTTATTCTCCTTGATACTACCATTGGGAATTACAGCAGAGATGGGTCTCAGAAGTCAAGCGGGGGAGTCAGAATGCTGCTCTGCGCCACTCCTTGGAGTACTGTGAGCAATTTTGGTCCCGATACCTTCTGAACCTTCGGAATTTTGTAGTCAGCAGGGCAGTACTTTGCATATCGCCAACTTGGACAATTTTACATTTTTATCAAGCCAATTAACATACAAACCCGCACGTCTTTGGAGTGCGGGAGGAAACCGAAGATCTCGGAGAAAACCCACACAGGTCACGGGGAGAACGTATGAACTCCATACTCTGAGGAAGGATGTACTGGCTGTGGAGATGGTCCAGAGGAGGTTTACAAAAATGATTCCAGGAATTAGTGGGTTAGCACATGATGAGTGTTTGAGCCTCTACTCACTGGAGTTTAGAAGGTTGAGGGGGGACCTCATTGAAACTTACAGAATAATGAAAGGCATAGATAGAGTGGATGTAGAAAGGATGTTTCCACTGGTGGGAGAGTCTAGGACCAGAGGTCATAGCCTCAGAATTAAAGAGCGCTCTTTTAGAAAGGAGGTGAGGAAGAACTACTTTAGTCAGAGGGTAGTTAATCTGTGGAACTCATTGACACAGAGGGCTGTGGAGGCCAAGCCAGTGGATATTTTTAAGGCAGAGAGACAAATTCTTGATGTCTCGTAGCGGCTCGTACGAGTAAAATTTTTTTTCATCACAGGTATTTTTTTACTCGTGGACATTTTTTGCAGGGATGAAAGAATGTCACAAGTTTACCGGATGTCCCGGGTACCTACCGTTAGCGTTACGAGCCGCTATGAGACATCCACGAACTCCTACGGACCCGCTACGGACATTCTCCGAGTTCGAATCAGGGGAAAACTCGGGAGAACTCTTGAATTACCTCGTACAGTGGGACAGGGGCTTAAGAAGGTACAGGAGCCTGAAAACTGTAACGTCCAGGTTCAGGAACAGCTACTTCCCTATAGTCATCAGGCTATTACACACAACAACGAATAAGCTCTGAACTGCAAAAGACAATATTATTACTGCACTATATTTGTTATTTATTGAACTTTTTCTTTTTGTCTCTTTCGCCGTTATGTACTATGTTTACATATTCACATATTCTGTTGTGCTGCAGCAAGTAAGAATTTCATTGTCCCATCCGGGACATATGACAATAAAACACTCTTGCCCCTTGGATAGGACAGGTTTGGAGAGATATGGGCCACATGCAGGCAGGTGGGACAAGTGTAGCTGGGACATGTTGGCCGGTGTGGCCAAGTTGGGCCGAAGGGCCTGTTTCCTTGACTCGATGACTATACATCTTGGTTTCATGGTTTCTTGGTCCTCCAAAATATTCCAAATGGAATTTAAACTGGAGGTGGATACATGATTATAATCAAGCCGTCCACAGTGTACAGATAAAAGGGTATAATATGAAGATAAACTCTGATAAATTCCGATTAAAGATAGATCAAGGTTCTCCAATGACAATAAACAATAGACAATAGGTGCAGGAGTAGGCCATTCAGCCCTTCGAGCCAGCACCGCCATTCAATGTGATCATGGCTGATCATTCCCAATCAGTACCCCGTTCCTGCCTTCTCCCCATATCCCCTGACTCCACTATTTTTAAGAACCCTATCTAGCTCTCTCTTGAAAGTATCCAGAGAACCAGCCTCCACCGACCGCCCTCTGAGGCAGAGAATTCCACAGACAAGGAGATGGCAGGTAGGACCGTTCTCTCGTTGGAGAGAGGATGATTCAGTTGCCTGATAACAGCTGGGAAGAAACTGTCCCTGAATGTGGAGGTGTGCATTTTCACACTTCTGTACCTTTTGCCTGATGGGAGAGGGGGGATATAAACCAAACTACGAACACCAAACTGCTTGGTTTCCACAAAGGACTTTTGGGTTTCTTTTGTTCTTGCACTGTATTGCGTTTCAAAGAAAATTATTGAACAACTTTTAATTTATTTGTTATATTACAATATATTATATTACAAAGCTGTTTTTTGCTACCACAAGTAAGAATTGAATTGTTCCGTTTCAGGACATATGACAATAAAACTCTCTTGGCTCTCCTGAACTAGTGTGAGTGGGAGATCGATAGTTTACGTGGACTCGGTCGGGCCCTGTTTCCATGCTATGTCATTAACCTAAATTTAATTAAAGTAATGTACCTTACATGTTTTAATTTCTTCAAATTTAGTCATTTCTTCCACTAAAAACATACTCGGATTAAGGAGCTTTATTTTTTTTTAAATGCTCCCATTCCATAGGTTCCAGGAGCAAACTTAGGCCATTCGGCCCATCACGTGTACTCCACCATTCAATCATGGCTGATCTATCTCTCCCTCTCCACCCCATTCTCCTGCCTACTCCCCATATCCCCTGACACTCGTACTAACCAAGAATCTGTCAATCTCCACCCTAAAAATTTCCATAAGAGTAGACTTGATGAGCCTAATTCTTCTCCTATAACTTATGAACTTAGGGAGTGCGGTGAGAGAGGGTTGCACAGAAATCTCGTAGGAGAGAGGACCAGAACTTCTTTAAAGTAGGCATACGTGGAGGAGATGCAAGGGTCAAGAGTGTTTTATTGTCATATGTCCCGGATAGGACAATGAAATTCTTACTTGTTGCAGCACAACAGAATATATGAATATGTAAACATTGTATAAAATGCAGGAAGAGAGAAAAATGTTCAATTAATAACTAATATAGTGTTATAATAATATAGTCTTTTGCAGTTTAGAGCTCAGAGCTTATTTGCTGTGGTGTTTAATAGCCTGATGGCTGTAGGGAAGAAGCTGTTCCTGAACCTGGACGTTACAGTTTTCAGGCTCCTGTACCTTCTTCCCGATGGCAATGAGTGTGTGGCCAGGATGGTGTGGGTCTTTGATGATGCTGGCTGCCTATTTGAGGCAGCGACTACGATAGATCCCTTCGACGGTGGGGATTTGCAGTGAAGCAGTAAAATAGAGGCAGATACTGGAATCGTCAACAAAGCACAAAGTGCTGGAGTAACTCAGCAGGTCAGGTAGCAAAAAAAGACGCAAAGTGCTGGAGTAACTCAGCGGGCCAGGCAGCATCTCTGGAGAACATGGATAGGTGACGTTTCGGGTCGGGACCCTTTCTGCAGACTAACGATGGGGGTGAGCGAGTTAACAATAATTAATTGCAGAATACTGTAAAATCTAATACAATTAGAACTGCATCGTCCAGAGAAATTACGGTGATAAAAATTGATGTCAAATGAGGCAAAATAGCATGAGAACATCGAGAAAATTGTGTGGATTGTAAACCTTTGAGTGCAAAAATAACCTTTGGAATCTGCTAATCATTTAACTGCCATAGATTTTAACTACATGGCTTTACAGGTTTATGTTTAGCATTGTAAGTTAGATCAAAATCTGCTACCGTTACATTAAAGCTGAATTCTGAACTCAAATCTTGCTGTGAATCAACACTATTTGACTTGCGTATAAACAGACATGAGTCAGAGATTATGGACTAATCCCACTCTCTTTTGTACTCTTCCCTGCAATCGAAGACCTCCACTAACATGCCCTGAATAGCACAGGCAACGTACGCAAGGAAATCTGAACTTAACACGCCATTAAACTTTGCATAAACCGTATAAAAACATGACAGGGCCACGATTGTTTCTGCATTACCTACAAAGTGCCAAGAGGAGTAAAGAAATGACTGTACATCTGAATCAATGCTGCTAATACCTGCACGATGGCAGCCTCGCCAACAGTCTGTCTGTCTTTTCGTCTTTTTTGTTATTTTTAGTGTGTTTTAAGAGTTTGCGTTAATGGTCTCTGGTTTGTTTTATGTGGGGGGGGGGAGGGGGGAGGGGGTCAGGGGAAACTTTTTAACGCAATATTTTCCAGATCGTATCTCCGGTCGCTCTGCGGCCTAACATCATGGGGCCGGAGGCCTTGCTCGGGACTGACTTTGAGCCCCACCGTGGGGCCGTGGACTTACCACCGGAGCCTGTGATCCCTTGCCTGGGATCGACGCTCCAACCGAGGCCTGCGGACTTCACCATCGAGGAGCTCGCAGTCTCGGGTAGAGACCGATGTCGGGAATCTTCAAACAACGCAGAAGGTTTCGACCAGCCCCGACCCGGGGTCAGGTCGCACGGCGCGAGGGAGCTGACATCCCCCTGATGCAGGAGCTTGATCGCCCCGACGCGGAGGGCCCAAAGGGTTTCGGCCCGAAACGTTGCTTATTTCCTTCGCTCCATAGATGCTGCCGCATCCGCTGAGTTTCTCCAGCAATTTAGTCTACCCACATATAAATGCTGAACCTTTTATGTTGTTTCTTAGAATGGTTACAAAATACAATTTATCATTGTTAATGCCAATAGCGAATAACCCTTTATTTAAACTATCTCTTATTGATAAAACAAATAACCAATGGGAAAGTCTCGGAATTAGAAGGATCGGGTATATGTATGAAATGGGAAACCTACTATCATTCCAACAATTACAATTAAAATTGAAATTGAAAAACAACCAATATTTTAAATATCTTCAGATTTGCGATTTCATGAAAAAATACATACAAGGATATCAAAAAATAACTCCTGACTTATTGGAAGAAGCAATGAATATTAAAGCTGACTCACAAAAATTAATATTATATTTATATAATAGTATTTTAAATATAGACCTACCATCGACAGAGGTACTTAGTGAAGAGTAGGAACGGGAATTAATGATAAAATTACGAAGGTTACATGGGAACAGTACTTGATATATATTCACAAATGTTCGATTAATGTAAGACATAATCTAATTCAATTTAAAATATATCCCCCATTTGTGATAAATGTCTATCCCAAAATGCAACCATAACACACTCTTTTGTTTCCTGCATAAAACTTTATAGATTTTGGAGTGATATTTTTGAAATATTTACAAATTATTTAAGAGAATGGAACCTAATACTGAAATGATTATATTTGGAGTAATGGAAGATGGGAATAAATTGAACACATCTCAAAATTTATTTTTTAACTATGGTTTAATAATAGCAAAAAAATTAATACTTAAATTTTAGGAAAATACATCAATACCAACGCTTAAAATGTGGATTGCAAGTATGTTGGACACCGCACATCTTGAGGAAATGCGATTCCTCCTAATGGATAAATCAGACCAATTCATAACGAGTTGGTCTCCATTTGTCGTCTTTTTGGAATCATATGGTGTAACACAATTGTAAAAAATAACTGTTTCAGGACTGGACGAGGGATGGTCAAGATTATAAACAATGATCTCCTTACTTCTTTTCTTTATGTCTTATTTTTTTTTTCCTACTTTCTTTTCTTCAACTTTCTTCATTCATTCTTCTTTTTTCTTCTTCTTCACACACTATATATCTCACGTCTTTCTATCCTTTACTATCTAATTTCTTTTTCTTATTCTTATTCTTCTTTATTATAACAAAAAAAAATAAGAAGCTGTACATAAAATGTATTATGAAAATATATATTAGGCACTTTGGTGCCATATGATTGTACTTTCTTCTAATAAAATAAAATATTGAAAAAAAAACACAAACAATTTTTACATATTCTATCGTGCTGTTGCAAGTAAGAATTTCACTGTTCACACGCACGCACGCACGCACGCACGCACACACACACACACACACACACACACACACACACACACGCACGCACGCACGCACGCCCACACACACACACACACACACACACACACGCACGCACGCACGCACACACACGCGCACACACACACACACACACACACACACACACACACTCTCAAGGCTAATACTTTAGCATAGTACTGAGAGAATGGTAAACCCTTAAAAGTGCTGTTTCTCAGATGATCTTGTATATTATCTATATGTATTGTGTTTACAGACCTTTATGCTTACGTTACGTGGTGAAGCCTGTATAGTCGTGAGTTGTCGCCCAAACAGTCCTACCTTTTTCTGGTCGCCGCTGGATTTTCAACATGTTCGCGTAAGTGGGACAGGCACTTAAGAATTTCACTGTTCTGTTGTCAATACATATGAGTTTAGTTTTGTTTAGTTTGGAGATACAACGTGGAAACAAGCCCTTCGGCCCACCGAGTCCGCACTGACCCGTGATCGCCGCACAGCAACGCTACCCGACACACATGAGGGACAATTTTAGATTCATACCAAGCCAATTAACCTACAAACCTGTACGTCTTTGGAGTGTGGGAGGAAACCGAAGAACTGAGAGAAAACCCACGCAGGTCGCGGGGAGAACGTGCAAACTCCGCACAGACAGCACCCGTAGTCGGGATCGAACCTGGGTCTCTGGCAACTGTAAGCGCTGCAAGGCAGCAACACTACCGCTGCGCCACTGCAAACTCCGTACAGACAGCACCCGTAGTCGGGATCGAACCTGGGTCTCCGGCAACTGTAAGCGCTGCGAGGCAGCAACTCTACCGCTGCGCCACCACGCCGCCCGGTGATAATTAAACACTCTTGGCTCTTGAAAGGAAAACAGGCGGGCTGGCTTCCTGGTGTCCTGATTAACACTTACTCGCTAGAAAACACCAAAACCAGACCATCTCTCCTTTTATGATTCTGGGAAATTGCCTCCTGCCTTTCCTTCCATTATAATTTAACCACACTTCAAAAGTACTTCATTAGTTGTGAAACACTCTGGAATGTTCCTGCGATTCCTAAACAAGAAACATTTGGGCACAAACAGGAAGTTTAACTCCTTGTATTGTCGGCTCCTTGCATTCAGTGGGTTGGATCAAACAATATTCACCACCTTTACCCTGCAATCCTTGTTGCCCAACAGTCTCTCTCACATTAGTCTCAACGATAACTACCTCGATTATCTTGTCTTCCAGGTCAAAGAGGAGTATAGGATTGAGGCCACTGCTCAATAGGGGCATCGCCTATAGATAGATACAAAAAGCTGGAGTAACTCAGCGGGACAGGCAACATCTCTGGAGAGAAGGAATGGTGGTGTTTTGGGTCGAGACCCTTCTTCAGACTGGGAGGCGTTTCAGGGAATTGATAGGGTGAACGCACAAGTCCTTTTACCCAGGGTAGGGGAATCAGAAACCAGAGGGACATAGGTTTAAAGGTACACAAAATTGCTGGGGAAACTCAGCGGGTGCAGCAGCATCTATGGAGCGAAGGAAATAGGCAACGTTTCGGGCCGAAACCCTTCTTCAGCGAAGGAAATAGGCGACGTTTCGGGCCAAAACCCTTCTTCAGGCGAAGGAAATAGGCGACGTTTCGGGCCGAAACCCTTCTTCAGGGGAGGACATAGGTTTAAGTTGGGTGGGGAAAGATTTAATATGTACCAAAGGGAGCAACATTTTCCAGCCGGAGGGTGGTTTAGTTTAGTTTAATTTACTAAACAGGTCCTTTGGCCCACCGAGTCCGTGACGACCAGCGATCACCCCGTACACTAACACAATCTGGACAATTTACAAATTCAACCGAAGCCAATTAATCTACGAACCTGTACGACCTTTAAGTGTGGGAGGAAACCAAAGCACCCGGAGAAAACCCACGCGCTCACAGGGAGAACGTACAAACTCGATTCAGACAGCACCCATAGTCAGGATCCAACCCGGGTCTCTGCCGGTGCAAGGCCCCAACTCTACCGCTGTGCCATCGTGCCGCCCCAATGGATCGAGCTGACACACGAGGTACTACAGCGGCATTAAATGTCACTCGGACAGGTAAGGCACCTGTAAGATAGAATTGTTCCGTTCTGGTACCTATAACAATAACACACTCTTGACTCTTAAATGGATAGGAAAGGGATGCAGACAAATGGAACCGGTTTAGATGGGACGTCTATGCCAGCATGGGCAAGTTGGGCCGAAGGGCCTGTTACCGGGCTGTATCACTCTATGATGCTGCATTATTCCTTATAATTATACCAGATTACAAGGGAGTGATGTGGGTCAAACGTGGGCAAATGGAACCAGTTTAGATAGAAACATAGAAAATAGATGCAGGAGGAGGTCGTTCGGCCCTTCGAGCCAGCACCGCCATTCAATATGATCATGGCTGATCATCCAGAATCAGTACCCTGTTCCTGCCTTCTCCCCATATCCCTTGATTCCGTTAGCCCCATGAGTTATATCTAACTCTCTCTTGGAAACATCCAGTGAATTGGCCTCCACTGCCTTCTGTGGCAGAGAATTCCACCGAGATAAGACAGAGATAGGACATCTGGGCCAGCATGGACGGGCTGGGCCGAAGGGCCTGTTTCCGTGCTGCGGGACTCTACGATGCTTCGTTACTCCTCATAATTGTACCCAGGTTACAAGTTCACCAAAATAACAAAAAAATAATCAATACATCAATCACATCAATGTGTAACAAGGAACTGCAGATGCTGGTTTGCACCGAAGATAGACACAAAATGCTGGAGTAACTCAGCGGGTCAGGAAGCATCTCTACTGAGGAAAGGTCTCGACCAGAAACGTCACCCTATCCTTCTATCCGGTGCTGCTGGTCCCACTGAGTTACTCCAACGTTTTGTGTCTATCTTCATCTCATTGAGGCCACTTCATCTCATTCAACCCTGTCATATGCTTGGCGGGACTGTCATACGCTGAGAGAATGGAGCGGCTGGGCTTGTACACTCTGGAGTTTAGAAGGATGAGAGGATATCTCATTGAAACTTATATCTTATGTTAAGGGCTTTGACACGCTAGAGGCAGGAAACATGTTCCCGATGTTGGGGGAGACCAGAACCAGGGGCCACACAGTTTAAGAATAAGGGGTAAGCCATTTAGAACGGAGACGAGGAAATACTTTTTCTCACAGAGAGTGGTGAGTCTGTGGAATTCTCTGCCTCAGAGGGCGGTGGAGGCAGGTTCTCTGGATGCTTTCAAGGGAGAGCTAGATAGGGCTCTTAAAAATAGCGGAGTCAGGGGATATGGGGAGAAGGCAGGGACGGGGTACTGATTGGGGATGGTACACAAAATTGCTGGGGAAACTCAGCGGGTGCAGCAGCATCTATGGAGCGAAGGAAATAGGCGACGTTTCGGGCCGAAACCCTTCTTCCCCAACCTACTGATTGGGGATGATCGTCCATGATCACATTGAATGGCGGTGCTGGCTCGAAGGGCCGAATGGCCTCTACTCCTGCACCTATTGTCTATTGTCTATTGTCATTCATTGTATCATCTCACACCAGGGGTTTGGAGGTATACAGGTCCATTTACATCGGGGGTCGGCAACATCGGGGGTTCTGCATAGGGGCCAGGACCCATGTCAGCGAGCGAGTGGAATGGCAGGCCACGTCTATCGCCACAGTGTGACACTTGGTGTTGTTTTTCCGCATTCGTTTACACGTGTTTTTACAATTCGTTTTCCGCAGTTCCTGGATCGGCTGGCGTGCCCCGGGACTAGCTGTAGCGCCCAGGTCGCTTGCGTGCCCCGGGACTGGCTGCAGTTCCCAGGTCGCCAAAACGAATTGGGGGGAGAAAAAAATACACCCTGCGGGGCGGATGATTTCGGGTTACGGGCCGGATCCCGGCCCGTAACCCGAAATCATCCGCCACGCAGGGCGTATTTTATTTTTTTAACGGGCTTTCCTTCTACCCGTTACGGGCCCGCAGGCCGTAGGTTGCCGACCCCCTGACTTACATTATGTGTGTCTCTCGCGGTATTTCTGCACCAGTCAGACTTATCTAATGGAGTAATTAAGCTTGTGTTTCTGCCTTATTAACTCTGTTTCAACACTGCCTTGCCCTCTGTCACCGGGAGTACTTATAGGCGATAATCACCATGATTTGGAAACCATACAAATTAAATGATGGGGAAGCTAACTAATGCACCGTGTTCGGGACACCGCAGTTAGCTCCCTGCCGTCTCACAACTGATTTCTACCATGCCATCCGTGCTGGCTTTTTGCATGTGTGTGTGTAATCAATGAAGTGTCTTGCGCGCTAGACAACTCCGAGACATCTTAGAAAAGCACCACAGGACTCAAAATGCAACCAACGCTATCATTTAACTAAATTTCCGGTCTTTTGACCAATAACTCGCGGCACATGCTGGTAAACCGCGCAAAGATAAGCTGGTTCATAACACCAATCGGCCTCAACCTTTCATAAAATGTAACCTGATTAACTACAATAATTTTACCATACAATACCGTTTGTTTGTCATTTGAAGCTCAAATGAAGTTCAAACGAAATTTGGCTTCTGCAGTCATACAACAAGAAAAGAACCAAGACACACACCAACACAATTTACACAAACGTCCATCACAGTGAATCTTCACCTCACTGTGTCTGTAACTCTCCTCTCCTCCTCCTCTCCTATTTATCGCACAATCCAACCCTCTCTGGCAATGCTGCGGACGCATTTTGCCATCAACATCAAAAAATCAGGGGGAAATGGAAAGGGGACGATTTCTCGCCGAGCCTGGTTAGAATTCTGCAACGTCAGAAAACGTGAAAGAAGCGAGGTTAATTTGGGAACAAATAGCATACAATTACTGTCAATTCCTAACACTGTAAATAAAAAAATAAGCTTGACACTCAAGAAACAGGAGAATAAAACCAAGCGTGCTTTTTGAAAACAGTTGCATTCGACAAGAAGAAGCTATCAACCTTCATCTTAGGTTAGTTTAGTTTAGAGATACAGCGCGGAAACAGGCCACTCAGCCCACCGAGTCCGCGCCGACCAGCGATCCCCGCACATTAACACTTACCCTACACCCACTAGGGACAATTTACATTTTACACCAAGCCAATTAACATACAAACCTGTTCAAGAAGGAACTGCAGATGCTGGAAAATCGAAGGTTGGCAAAAGTGCTGGAGAAACTCAGCGGGTGCGGCAGCATCTATGGGGCGAAGTAAAATAGGCAACGTTTCGGGTCGATACCCTTCTTCAGACTGAGGAAGGGTTTCGGCCCGAAATGTTTCTCCAGCATTTTTGTCAACCTACAAACCTGTACGTCTTTGGAGTGTGGGCGGAAACTGAAGATCTCGGAGAAAGCCCACGCGGGTCACGGGGAGAACGTACAAACTCAGTACAGACAAGCGCCCGTAGTCGGGATCGAACGCGGGTCCCCGGCGCTGCAAGCACTATATTGCCCCTGTCCCACTTAGGAAACCTGAACGGAAACCTCTGGAGACTTTGCGCCCCACCCAAGGTTTCCGTGCGGTTCCCGGAGGTTTTTGTCAGTCTCCCTACCTGCTTCCACTACCTGCAACCTCCGGCAACCACCTGCAACCTCCGGGAACCGCACGGAAACCTTGGGTGGGGCGCAAAGTCTCCAGAGGTTTCCGTTCAGGTTCCCTAAGTGGGACATGGGGCATAAGGCAGCAACTCTACCGCTGCGCCACCATGCTGCCCAGCAACTTAGAAGTGTTTTCTACAGATTTTGCTTATTTATGTAATTACTATTTTGTTCATACTGAGTTTAGTTCTCACTGGGAATAATTAACATCAGCATGGCGACACCTATGCTGGGTAATGGCAATTGACACACAAATTTATTTCAAGCTGATGAATTCCTATTTCAGGAATTTGTAACATTTTTCTTTAAGTTACATTTTTTTTCTGGGGGAAAGAGGAAGAAAAGTGTCTTGAATATACAGGGGCATTCTGACGTAAGCAACAGTAGATTATTTTGCAGCGTACATAGACTACAGTGGAATAGAAACATTGCCTTAATGGAAACCCAGCGGTGTGAATATTGATTTCTCTAACTTCAAATAACCCTTGCATCCCCTCTCTCTCCATCCCTCCCCCACCCAAGTCATTGTACCAGTCGTCCTGTTGTGTCCCATTGTCTGTAACTTGGTTTCACCTAGCCCACAGCTAACAATGGCCTGTTCCCATCATCTTGGGGAACGGCTGCTAACCAGCAGCCGTCCGTTTAATTCATTTTTTTTCTCCAGTTTTTAGGGGGTTTTTTTCGTCGTTTTTTCGGAGAAATGGACTTCTTATTGTGGGGGGAAGGAGGTAACCTTACTTCTAGGTCCCTACCTGGTCGGTGAGGCAGTTTTTTCTCCGGGCTGCCCGTCGACCCGTCCTCGTGGCCTACCAGCGGGCTTGGAGCGCCGTTTCCTGGTGGGGACCGCCCAGCACCTCGGCTTCGGTGGCGGCACAGCGCTGGAGCGCCATCGCGGAGCGGAGCGGGCGATGCCTTGCCTGGGTCGCCGCGCTGGATCGACGCGCTGGAGCTCCAGTGAGATGTGACCGCCGAGATCAACACCTCCGGGCTGCGGGTCTGCGGAGCGGAGCGAGCGGCGCCGACATTAACATCGGGAGCCTGGGAGCTCCAACTCGGTGCGTCCTTGTCGGCTTCGGAAGCCGACAATCCCCTGCTAGGAAGCGGCCGTTCCAGGTGGCCCAGCCGCTGTGAGGACTCTCCCGACGCCGGGGCAACACCACCCGGCCAGAACGGCCAGGAACATCGGGCCTCCGTTGAGGCAACAGCGGTGGCCTTAATAGGCCTGACTTCTGTGAGAACTGGGGATGGGGACTGGACTTTTGTGCCTTCCCCCACAGTGGTAACCATTGTGGGGGGATGATTTTTCTGTGTGTAGTTACTATGTTAGTCTGTGTCCAAGATGGCTGTCGGAAGAGAGAGTGGACGCTGGCGCGCTTTAGCTGCCGCTGCTCTCTCTTCACATTGTGTTTTTTTTATTTTTTTTATTTTGTGTCTTTGGAGCGATTTCTATCTTTAATTTGTGTATTGATGATGTCCTTATTATTTATTTTTAAAACGACTATATGTTTTTTTTCTCTTCTGTTTAATCTTTGTAAGGTGTCCTTGAGATTTGAAAGGCACCCGAAAATAAAATGTATTATTATTATTATTATTATTATCATCATTAATTTCTTGCATATCTTTCATTCATCTGCTCCAGGTCTCTCTACATTGCCGTCTATATCTCTCGTTTCCCTCTCCCCCCCCCCCAACTCTCGGTCCGAAGAAGGGTCATGACCCGAAACGTCACCTATTCCTTTTCTCCAGAGATGCTGCCTGACCCGCTGAGTTGCCCCTGCTGTTTGTGCACCCCACGATGCAAATATTTCACCCCGAACTTAGTGATTCCACAAGTCATGTATTTCTGGAAATGCACTAACCTTGATACCAATAAATCCTGACTGCATTGCTCACATTCACAGTCTGATACCTTTGGGGGCATGTCTGTCATCACTTGGTTTTGCATAATTGATTTCCTTGTGATTATCAGGATGGTCTGAAAATAACCCCCCCCCCCCCCCAAGAAAGATACTTTTCCCCCCCTCCTCTTCTGCCTGGCTTCACGCTCAAATTTTAAAAGAAGGAGTTTTTAAACAATGTTACACTGCAAATGAGGGGGAAAATATATTATTAGTGAGATACTACTGTGGCGCCATCTGCTGGTCCTGGATTAATGGCGGAAATTCGATGCCTTCAGAACTGAATGGCCTCTAGATTTAAAAGCACGGCAGCAACGCATTGATGAAATGAGCAACAAGGCCAAAAATATCAGCAGCCCCAAAATAAAGTCAGACTTGTTCACACCTTGAGGTCTGCATCAAAATGCGAATACATACAAACAGCGCTTCACCTGTAGATGGCTTAGCAACGTCGAGCTCCAAGTCCAAGAGCAAATAAACATTGCCAACTTGAATAGGGTGTTTGTGCCCACACACATATTTCTGAAAGCGCTGCATTTATTATGTTGGGTTGAAGCTTGTGCTCAATGGGACCAACTTGAGGAGTTTATTAAAGATGAATTCCCACACTATCAGCGCCCGTGTCCGTCGCCACAAAGATTCATTTGCGGTTCCATTGTCCGATCGTCCCCCAGGTACGGGACGGCAAGACTTAGCAAAGGTTTGCTGACAGGCGGAAGTGTTGTTATCACCACGGAAGCTTTAAGGGCCTGTGTCCCACTTGACGATTTTTTCGGCGACTGCCGGCGTCTTATCAGTGTCGCCAAAAGATTTTGAATATTTCAAAATCCAGCGGCGACAACAAAAATGTTGCGACACTTGAAAAAACACCGCGCGGCAAGATGTCATCGTGTCGCGTCACGCCGTGTCACCGCCGCATCACGCACACACACACACACACACACACACACACACACACACACACACACACACACACACACACGCACACGCGCACGCACACACACACACACACACACACACACACACACACACACACACACACACACACACACACACACACACACACACACACACACACAACTCTGAAACCTTTCAGCTGCAGAGAAAAAAAACGTACAACCCAGTGGCATGAACAACATTTCTTACTTTAACCATGATCTTCTTAAACTCCTCTTGTGCTAAACGTTATTCCCTCGTACTGTACTATAAATGTGCTGCAGTAACACTGTAAATACACTGTATGGCCCAATTGTAATCATGTATTACAATCTTTCTGCTGACTGGATAGCACGCAACAAAAGCTTTTAACTGTACCTCAGTACACATGACAATAAACTAAACTGAAACTGAAACTGAATATTGATTTTTCTAACTTAAAGTAACTCTTGCCTTCCCTCTATCACCATTCCTCCCCCATCCAAGTTCTCCGAGTAGTTTCACTCCCGACCTGATTAAATATTACAGATCTTACGCCTCCTTGTCACCTTCCCCTCAGCCAACAATGAACCATTCCCCATTTCCTTGATCGTCGTTCCCATTTGATCTGTGTTTTCACACCTTACCCATGCGTATCTCTGTGTCTCCCTCTCCCCTGACTCTCAGTCTGAAGAAGGGCCTCGACCCGAAACGTCACCCATTCCTCCTCTCCAGAGATGGCTGCCCGTCCCGCTGAGTTACTCCAGCATTTTGTGTCTACCTTCGGTGTAAATACAGCATCTTCAGTTCCCTCCGACACAAATAAAACTCTGCGCTGTCGTATTTTTCCCCCAAAAAAAAGGGAACTGCAGGTGACTGATTCAAACAGGAAACTCATGTTTCAGAAACAAGTCTGAAATGGTTAAAGCAGGCGTAGAGATATTCGAATACTAATTTCCTGGGCTCCCTGTCTAAGATTGGCTTGCACTTTTCAGTTAGAAAGATACTTTTTCTTTTTAAATACGCTTTCCAGGAAGGATTTGATTATTTTTTTGGCACCAATGCTAAAATGATCTTTAGGATTAGAATTCAATTAGGTCCCTTAGATTAGATCGCCCAGCTGCTCACAATCTGTAGTCAATGGCTTCGCTTTTGTGCTAAATCGATATTGATTTTAAAGTTTACAAAGACTTACTGTAAAATGAAAATCCATTAAAAAGCTTTTAATAAAAACAGTAAACGATCTTTAAAAGTCAAAACCAATTTTTGAATTCATACAGCACACTCATAAATTGTGATTCATCGGTCTTTATGTGGTGTGAAGTTTAAATGCCAGCATATGGGAACTTTACCCAAACCTGTCTGCGTATTGTAATCTTTCAATAAGAGTCGGCTTGGTCGGATTTGTTAGTCTTATTGGAGGCACGTCGCCAGTTATTGAATAAACAAAATATGAATCGGACAACACAGCAGAAACAATATGATTCTGAGATGTCTGATACAGAGTTACGTTTATTTAGTTTAAGTTTATTTAGGGATACAGCACGGAAACAGGCCCCTGCGGCCCACCGAGTCTGCGCTGGCCAGCGATCCCTGCACACTGATGCCCCTGTCCCACTTAGGAAACCTGAACGGAAACCTCTGGAGACTTTGCGCCCCACCCAAGTTTCCGTGCGATTCCCGGAGGTTGCAGGTGGTTGCCGGAGGTTGCAGGTAGTGGAAGCAGGTAGGGAGACTGACAAAAACCTCCGGGAACCGCACGGAAACCTTGGATGGGGCGCAAAGTCTCCAGAGGTTTCCGTTCAGGTTAAGTGGGACAGGGGCATAAGGAGACCTAGACAGCAACCTCCGGTGACCTTGCCCACCACCCCAAAAAAAAAAATCAAGGTCGAGGTGACCTGCAACCTCCTACCACCTCCCACGCATGTGTTGAAAACCTTCCTCGACTAGAAGAAAACTGGCTTCGACTAGACCTGCGACTAAAAAATAATCTTTTAAAACGGCAACCTATTTTTAGTCGAGGCCGGTTTTAAACATGATGAAAAATTAGCAGCAACCTAGATGAAGCCTCGACCACGCGGAAACCATTTTCGACCATTAGGGAGAGCGACCAAAACCTCCGGTGACCTCATGGAAACCTTGGGTGGCGGGCAAGGTCACCAGAAGTTGCTGTTTGGGTCTCCTAAGTGGGACAGGGGCTTAACACTATCCTACACACACACTCGGGATATTTTACACAAAAATGCTGCAGTAACTCAGCGGGACAGGCAGCATCTCGGGAGAGAAGGAAAGGGGGACCCGCCTGAAGAAGGGTCTCGACCCGAAATGAAAAAAAGGAGGACCTGACGCGAGATACTTTATTGGTGCCATTTATGTGGTGACTCTTGGCATACCTTGGGAATGCAAATAAAAATAATCTCACGGTGACTTGTCGCAGTATAAAGTACATAAAGAATCATTCATTCAACCAACCCTCCTCCGCTGTACCACGACTGCACAAGAACTACAGCTAGTTTGTGCAAATGTGACCATTTCTTGCAGGAGATATGGAATCGTGGCTGAGAAATGTCACTTGGGGGTGAATGATAATCCAGTGGACAGATTCACCAGAAACTGATGCGACCTGCCATTTACACTGAGGCTGTGGGAGAGGGAGAGGGGGAGATGGAAAGGAAAATAAGACGAGAGAGAAAGTAAAAGAGAAAGAAAGAGAAAAGGAGGAGAGAATGAAAGAATGAAGAGGGGAAGGAGAGAGAAAGTCAGATAGAGAGATAGAGATAGAGAGATAGAGAGATAGAGAGATAGAGATAGAGATAGAGATAGAGAGAGAGATAGGATAGACTCGCGCGAGAGATCATGATATAGATAGTATAGAGAGCGAGAGAGAGGACGAGAGCGAGAGATCGAGCGAGCGATATGATATCTAAGAGAGAGAGAGAAGAGAGAGAGAGAGAGCAGAGCGCTCTATCTCGACTCTCTCTCGCGCCGCTCGCCGCGCTCTCTGCTCGCGCTCTCTCCGCTCTCGCCCGCTGCGCCTCCGCGCCGCTCGCTCTCGCCTCGGGCCTCTCCTGCTCGCCTCGGCTCGCGCGCGCTCCTGCTCCCGCTCTCTCTCGCGGCTCTCGCGCGCGCTCTCGCTCTCGCTCTCTCTCTCTCTCGCTCTCTCGCTCTCGTCTCGCTCTCTCTCTCACTCTCTCTCCTCGCTCGCTCCTCTTCTCCTCTCTCGCTCTCGCTTCGCCCTGTTTTGTGAGAGAGAGAGTTGTCACAAGGAACTGCAATTGCTGGTTAACAAAAAAAGACACAAAGTGCTGGAGTAACTCAGTGGGTCAGGCAGCATCTCTGGAGAATATAGATAGGCGACGTTTCGGATCGGGACCCTTCGTTACTTTAGAAAAGACATTGAGGAGAGAAATAAATGAGTGAAGGAGAGAGAGAGTAGTCAATACCTACTATATTCTGTTGTGCTGAAGCAAAGCAAGAATTTCATTGTCCTATCAGGGACACATGACAATAAACTCTCCTGAATCTTGAATCTTGAATCTTGAGAGAGAGTAAGCTGAGGCTCACACAGAGTGTGACGTGCAGAATGTGTTTCCAACTCGTTACGCTGGCTGGATTGTACCTCAAACCCAAGGAAGTCAGTCGAAAGGTCAAGTATTAGCTCTCCATCATTGGCAGAGTTTCATTTCTGCTTTCAATCTCGCAAGAAACTGGCATTTTTACAAAGAGATCCTTTCATCTTTGGGCAAATTTGCAGGCAGCTATTCTCGAGCAGAACACCATCGGAGTTGTTTTCACGTGCAGGAAGGAAGTGCGGACGCTGGTTTGAAGAGGAGATAGGCACGGATTGCTGGAGTAACTCAGCGGGTCAGGCAGCATCTCTGGATGAGAAGGATGAGAAGGATGAGAAGGAATAGGTGACGTTTCAGCTCGAGACCCTCGAATTGGGTCGAGAGGGATTTCCAAAGGATACTTCATGGCAAGCATTGACCTCAAAGATGCTTACTATTCAGTACCCATTCACAAGGATCATCGCAGATACCTGAAATTTACCTGGATGGGGCAGCAATGGCAGTTTAAAGCATTACCCAATGAATTAACATCAGCCCCAAGATTATTCACCAAGATACTAAAACCAGCCCTGGCAATATTAAGAAGACAAAAACATATTGTCATGGCATATCTTGATGATATCTTAATAGTAGGCAAGACCATGGAATTGGCTATATCAGCTGTGTCAGCTACCAAACAGTTGTTCGAAACCTTGGGATTTGTCTTACATCCAGATAGATTTATAGTTGAAGCCATCCACAACCATGGACTACTTGAGCTTCACAATTAACTCAGCCCACATGTCTGTAACTTTGCCAAAAGACAAAACAACTGAATTGGCACAATCATGCAACAACTTAATGGTACGAACGACCAACTATTCGACAAGTAGCAAGAGTAATTGGGAAAATGGTAGCAGCATTTCCGGCTACACAATTTGGACCTTTGCACTATCAAAACTTACAAAGAGCAAAGGTACAGGCACTAAAACGACATGCAGGTCATTATGATCGTATCATGAAATTACCCACTGAAGCAATATCAGAACTACAGTGGTGGGCAGAAAATGTTTGGCATAGTTTCAGCCCTATCATCATCATTAACCCTACTTTAGTTATCCAAACAGATGCCAGTGCTCAAGGCTGGGGAGCGACTAACTCCGTATCCAGCACAGGTGGTAGATGGACTAACCTAGAGTCATCATTACTACTTACACTGGGCATTAACTATCTAGAGATGTTGGGAGCCTTTTATGGTTTAAAAGCATATGCATCCAATATGCATCACTTGCATGTTCGGTTACAAATAGACAATACTACGGTGGTGGCCTACATTAACCATATGGGCGGCATAAAATCGATATCATGCGACAAGTTGGTCAACACAATTTGGCAATGGTGTGTCGAAAGACATATTTGGCTATCAGCAACTTACCTGCCAGGTAAGCTAAATACAGTGGCAGACACCAGGTCACGTAAATTTAATGACAACACCGAATGGATGTTAAACCCCAAAGTGTTTGCAAAAATTATTAAGCAATATGGCATGGCAGATATCGACCTATTTGCATCAAGGTTAAATCACCAGGTACCTATGTATGTCGCTTGGGAACCAGACCCTGAGGCACGTGACTCCGAAGTAAAATAATAAGATTAAACGAGAACTTACCAGTTTGAAGTTTGATCTGTATTTAATGAGGAGTTACGATGAGGGATTTTGTGTGCTGCAAAATGGCAAAAAGCATTTCACTTCATTACACCTCGGTGTATGTGAATGTGACTAATAAAAACCTTTGAATACTTTGAATACGTGCCCTCCGCTCCCACCCTCAATAATATGGGTCAAACTGATTACTGATGTCTCCTTTTCTTTACTATGTTTATTTCAATAACTGTGTCTATCTGTGATTCCACACCGCTGCTTTGAAGTATGCCGCGCATGCGTGCTGAGCGGGCTCTTCACGTAATCCCTCATCGTAACTCCTCATAAAATACAGATCAAACTTCAAACTGGTAAGTTCTCGTTTAATCTTACTATTTTGCTTGATACATCACGAAGAGGCGCTGGATATCATCCACAATATCTGATCCATCCAGGCTTACCACACAGTGTGCGCTGGGGCAGTTGTAAATATAAGATCGTCTTTCCCAATCCCGGGGCATGCAGCCAATTCCATGCTTTATGAAGTGTAGACATTGCTGTAACATCCTCGTCAAGACTCACACAGAGCGATGTGGAGATAACAAGCATAAACCGTGATGCCAGGGACTGCAGATGCCGGCTTTTAACAGGTAACTCGAACGTCCAGGAGCAGAAAAAGGATGCAGAATGTTGTGAACACTGCCCAGTCCATCATCGGCTCTGACCTCCCCACCATCCAATGGATCTATCGCAGTCGCTGCCTCAAAAAGGCAGCAACTGCCAACGTCATCAAAGACCCACACCATCCCGGCCACACACTCATCTCTCCATTGCCATTGGGAAGAAGGTACAGGAGCTTGAAATCTGTTACATCCAGGTTCAGGAACAGCTACTTCCCCACAGGCATCAGGCTATTAAACACAATATCAAACAAACTCTGAACAATAACAGTCTATTATTACAATTGCACTTTATCTGTTTATTTATTGCGTGTATATATATGGTCTATGGTCTATAGACACACTGAACTTTTATCTCCAGTTCTGTGTTCTGTTGTGCTGCAGCAAGTAAGAGTTTAATTGTCCTATCTGGGACACATGACAATAAAACTCTCTTTAATCTTGGCTCTTATAACCATATAACCATATAACAATTACAGCACGTAAACAGGCCATCTCGGCCCTTCAAGTCCCTGCCGAACACTTATTTTCCCCTAGTCCCATCTACCTGCACTCAGACCATAATCTGGAATCTTGAACAGGCTTGGATAGAGTAGAGAGAGTCATAGAGTGTGGAAACTGGCCCTTCGGCCCAACTTGCCCAAAACAGGGTAGTGAATCTGTGGAATTCATTGCCACCAGACGGCGGTGGTGATACGCTCTCCCTGTGACTGCGTGGGTTTTCTCCTGGTGCTCCGGTTTCCTCCCACACTCCAGGTTTGCAGGTCGATTGGCTTCTGCAAATTGTCCCTAGTGTGTAGGATAGAACCAGTGTAAGGGTGATCGCTGGTCGGCGTGGACTCGGTGAGCTGAAGGGCCTGTTTCCATGCTGTATCCCGGTAATAGCATTCAGTTTTAGCAATTCCAAGTCATAGAGTGATACAGCACAGAAACAAGCCCTTTGGCCCAACTTGCCCACACCGGCCAACATGTCCCAGCTACACTAGTCCCACCTGCCAGTGTTTGGCCCATATCCCTCCAAACGTGTCCTATCCATGCACCTGTCTAACTGTTTCTTAAATGTTGGGATAGTCCCAGCCTCAACGACCTCATCTAGCAGCTTGTTCCATACACCCACCACCCTTTGTGTGAAAAAGTGACCCCTCAGATTCCTATTAAATCTTTTCCCCTTCACCTTGAACCTATGTCCTCTGGTCCTTAATAATAATAATAATAAATTTTATTTAATGGGCGCCTTTCAGACATCTCAAGGACACCTTACATAGTAATCGGAATAAAAACATATAATCGGAATATAACAAGTAATAAAGACATCACAGAGACACAAATTAAAAACAGAATTCAATCCAAAAACAGAAAATCAAAAACACAGTGTGAAGAGAGAGCAGCGGCAGCCAAAGCGCGCCAGCGTCCACTCTCTCTTCACGGCAGCCATCTTGGACACAGACCTACAGGACTACAATTGGGCAAGAGATTCTGTGCATCTACCCGATCTATTCCTCTCATGATTTTATACACCTCTATAAGTGCGGACGTGGAGAGGATGTTTCCACTAGTGGGAGAGTCTTGGACTGGAGGTCACAGCCTCACAATTAAAGGACGTTCTTTTATGAAGGAGATGAGGAGAAATTTCTTTAGTCAGAGGGTGGTGAATGTGTGGAATTCTTTGCCACAGAAGGCTGTGGAGGCCACGTCAGTGGACATATTTAAGGCAGAGGGGTAACTTTTTCACACAGAGGGTGGTGGGTGTATGGAACGCGCTGCCAGAGGAGGTAGTTGAGGCTGGGACTATCCCAACATTTACTAGTGTGAGACTAGTGTACACAAAAGTGCTGGAGAAACTTAGCGGGTGAGGCAGCATCTATGGAGCGAAGGAAATAGGCAACGTTTCGGGACGAAACGTTGCCTATTTCCTTCGCTCCATAGATGCTGCCTCACCCGCTGAGTTTCTCCAGCACTTTTGTCAACCTTCGATTTTACAGCATCTGCAGTTCCTTCTTGAACATTGAGACTAGTGTGGACGGGACACGTTGGCCGAGTGTGGGCAAGTTGGGCCGAAGGGCCTATTTCCACGCTGTATCACTCTATGCGCTGAACCTTTATTCACCAACACCGTAAAATCATCCTCACTGGTGATGCTCGTGCATGGTGTCGACCTTGTACGTTCCTGTACACTTTTAACATTTCAGCTCCGAGAGGCTTCGAAGGGAGCGTGAGAATCCACCTCCATTCACCAGAGAGAAAATAAGATGGCATTGATTGATCGAATGAAAGAAACAGCGAGGAACATTGTCTGTCCTTTGTACCTCTTCCACCCACATCCCACATATTTTGCCTTTTCATCTCTGGCCCTTGTCCAGCCATCTGCCTATCACCCCCCCCCCTCCCCTCACCTATTCCTCCCCTCCAGAGATGCTGCCTGACCCGCTGAGTTATTCCGGCACTTTGCGTCTATCCATCTATCACATGCCAGGCTTTGAATTCTAACTCTGCTCCTTCCTCCGTATCTCTTCCAGCTTTCTCCCCGCCCCTCTCTCTTCCAGCTTTCTCCCCGCCCTTCTCCGTTCCACCCCCCCCCCCCCCCCCCACCACCCCCTTCCCATTACGCTCAGGCTGAAGAAGGGTCCTCATCCAGAGAACCACAATATTGCTCCCGATGTTGGGGAAGTCCAGGACAAGGGGTCACAGCTTAAGGATAAGGGGAAATCCTTTAAAACCGAGATGAGAAGAACTTTTTTCACACAGAGAGTGGTGAATCTCTGGAACTCCCTGCCACAGAGGGTAGTCGAGGCCAGTTCATTGGCTATATTTAAGAGGGAGTTAGATGTGGCCCTTGTGGCTAAGGGGATCAGAGGGTATGGAGAGAAGGCAGGTACGGGATACTGAGTTGGATGATCAGCCATGATCATATTGAATGGCGGTGCAGGCTCGAAGGGCCGAATGGCCTACTCCTGCACCTAATTTCTATGTTTCTATGTTTCTATGATCCGAAACATCCCCTATTCATGTTCCCCAGAGATGCTGCCAGACCTGCTGAGTTACTCCAGCTCTTTGTCTCTTTTTTGGATATGGAAACAGGCCCTTCGGCCCACATTGACCATCGATCGCCTCCTAACACCCATTCTGTGTTATCCAACTTTCTCACCCACTCCCTGTACATTCGGGCTAACTTACAGAGGGCCAGCCTTACAGAGGGCCAGCTAACCTACAAACCCTGCACGACTTTAGGATGTGGGAGGAAACCCGGAGCACCCGGAGGAAACCCACGCGGTCACAGGGAGAACGTACAAATTCCACACCCAGAACATAGAACGGGAAGTGCAGCATGGGAAGAGGCCCTTCGGCCCACAATATATGTGCCGAACATGAAGTAAGTTACACTGAACTGTCCCGTATTAGCCGGGACATCCCGTATATTGGGCTAAATTGGTTTATTCCATACAGGACCGCCCTTGTCCCGTATTTGACAGCTACTATTCGGGTCGAGGGGAGTATTGGGTCGGAGCGCCGCGTCCGGCCCTGCCTCACCCGTCCCGACGTAGTGCAGCCCATGGAGCGCAGCAGCAGCACCTCGCCCGTGGCCCCGTCGGTCAGCAGCCCGGCCAACCGTCCAACCTTCGCTTACGGCCGACACCACCACCGCCACCCCTCCTTCTCACGGCCGATCATCGGTTCATGAGTTGGATGGGGCGCCGGACCCGCATTGATCACATTGAATGGCGGTGCTGTCTCAAAGGGCCGAATGGCCTCCTCCTGCACCTATTGTCCATTGTTAATTGGTTTCGGTACATTGTCAAATTGCCCCAAGTATTGTTGGATAGTGTTGCTTTATGGAGGGATCACTGTTCAGCACGGATTCGATGGGCCGAATGGCCTGGTTCCATGCTGTATCTCTAAAGTCTAAAATCTAAAAGTTAGAAAAGAAAGGTTGAAAAATGTTGCCCTGATATCGTGATTCACTGTTAAATCAGTGACATCAAGCTGTTCAGATGGTTATGCTAATATGACCAGCTCTTTGGATTTATAACACTGGTTAATTCTGTGCTAACTAGAAGAAATTGATGCAATGGGAATGTATGAAAGCTTCTACAATCCAATTAATTGCAAGCTGGACCACGGTGACCATCCATCACTCCGTGTCGAAGATAACTAGGCCACAAATACTTTTCAGCACAAACACAAAATTGCCTTAAGTTCTTATTTGGGTGGAAAGTAGAATCGAAGGCTCACAAACAGCTACCAATGGCCTGTTTCCTTTATCATCGTAGGTAGACAAAAAGCTGGAGAAACTCAGCAGGCGAGGCAGCATCTGTGGAGCGAAGGAAATAGGGCCGAGACCCTTCTTCAGACTGATGTGAGTTTGGGGAGGGGGGGGGAAGAAGAATGGAAGGGATGGAGCCAGTGGGCTGAGGGAGAGCTGGGAAGGGAAGGAGAAAATAGGGACTACCTGAAATTAGAGTAGTCAATGTTCATACCGCTGTGGTGCAAACTGCCCAAGCGGAATATGAGGTGCTGCTCCTCCAATTTACGGTGGGCCTCACTGTAGCCATGGAGGAGGCCCAGGACAGAAAGGTCAGATTCGGAATGGGAGGGGGAGTTGAAGTGCTGAGCCACCGGGAGATCCTGGGCCCACTGGCTCCCTCAGCCCACTGTCTCCACCTCTTCCTTTCTTCTCCCCCCCACCCTCACATCAGTCTGAAGAAGGGTTACGACCCGAAACGTTGCCTATTTTCTTCGCTCCAGAGATGCTGCCTCACCCGCTGAGTTTCTCCAGCTTTTTGTCTACCTTTGATTTTTCAGCATCTGCAGTTCCTTCTTGAACAATCCTTAATCATCATTACTTTTTGACTTATCTTTTATTCATTGTTCTTTATCTCTCTACACCATCGTCTATATCTCGTGTTCGCCTTACCCCTAACCCCTATCTCTCAACTAAACTAAACATGTAGTTGGTCCCTATGCAGTTACACTACAGTACACTGCAGTTACCAACTATATGGGTGGAACTTAAAAAATAAGGAACAGGGTTGAACGATTGTTAGCCATAAATGTTGGAAAAGAAGGGATGAAATATAGTACCGAGGTACAGTGTCAAGCTTTATGTTGCGTGCTAACCAGTCACCAGAAAGACAATACATGATTACAGTCCAGCCACTTACAGTGCATAGGTACATTATAGACAATAGACAATAGGTGCAGGAGTAGGCCATTCGGCCCTTCGAGCCAGCACCGCCATTCAATGTGATCATGGCTGATCATCCCCAATCAGTACCCCGTTCCTGCCTTCTCCCCATATCCCCTGACTCCGCTATCTTTAAGAGCCCTATCTAGCTCTCTCTTGAAAGCATCCAGAGAACCTGCCTCCACCGCCCTCTGAGGCAGAGAATTCCACAGACTCACCACTCTCCGTGAGAAAAAGTGTTTCCTCATCTCCGTTCTAAATGGCTTACTCCTTATTCTTAAACTTTGGCCCCTGGTTCTGGACTCCCCCAACATCGGGAATATGTTTCCTGCCTCTAGCGTGTCCAAGCCCTTAACAATCTTATATGTTTCAATGAGATATCCTCTCGTCCTTCTAAACTCCAGAGTGTGCAAGCCCAGCCGCTCCATTCTCTCAGCATATTATAAGGGAATATAAGGGAAATATAAGGGAATAACGTTTAGTGCGAGGTAAAGCCAGTAAAGTCTGATCAAGGATAGTCCGAGGATCATTGAAGAGGTAGATGGTAGTTCAGCGCTGCTCTCTGGCTGTGGTAGGATGGTTCAGTTGCCTGATAACAGCTGGGAAGAATCTGCCGCTGTATCTGAAGGTGTGCGTTTTCACTCTTCTATAATACCTTTTGCCTGATGGGAGGGGGGAGAAGAGGGAGTGGCCAGGGTGCGACTCGTCCTCGACTATGCTGCTGGCCTTGGAATGGGGTCGATGTAAATGGAGGTCGGTTTATGTGTGGCGTTGAACAACTGGGGACTAAAGAATTTATCACGAGAGAACAAGATATGAGGTAGCTATTAATTTGCTGGTTCCACATCTCTATTTATGTTCGTCAACTCATTTAACTTCCGTTATAAATGTCATTTAATCTTAGGCCATATATTGAATCTATGAATTTCCTAATGCGTGCATTGGCAAAGAGAAGAAGTATGCTTTATGGATTTGAGCCATTTCATTCCCCAGTCTCCAAGGACCATTTGAATCCATATTAATTTCCTCTCTGGCAGTTATATGCCCACATATGAACTGCACTATTTCACTTTTAATCTGCCAGTAATTTAGTAATGTGTAAACAAATTACCCAGAGATATATTTTATAATGTAATTGATTGGGGGAGCAGTAATTCAATGTGCAGAGAGATTGTATTAAGAAGAGGTAGATTATTTGAAGCAATGCGATTTAAAAATTAGAACTGGGCGCCTGTGATCATGTTTTGTGTTTAGAAGCGTCGCCTGAATTAGGCTCTCCCTTTAATTTAAGAAGCACAATTCAAAATGCTTCATCAATGGACCACTGTGACATTAATTCCTCCATAACTGCAATGTGTGTACATTATTAACTGGTTATATAAAAGGCTGTGTTTGCCAGCTGTAAAAGGATCTGTGTGGTAAGCAATCTTAACCCTTAATCCAGCAGCGTGCCTGAGGAAATTTGCAATTAAACGCTACGTAAGTGTAGGATTATGCATTGGGCAAGAATTAGAATTGGGCCCATCTGTCCGACATAGTTCATTGTCACGTGTACCGAGGTACAGAGAAAAGCTTTTGCGTCGCCCATTCCTTCTCTCCAGAGATGCTGCCTCACCCGTTGAGCTACTCCAGCGTTTTGAGTCTACCTGGATATAAACTAAACTGAACTAAAGTGTCTGGAGAAGGGTCTCGACCCGAAACGTCACCCATTCCTTCTACTCCAAAGAAGTAAACACTGCCCAGTCCATCATCGGCTCTGACCTTCCCACCATCGAGGGGATCTATCGCAGTCGCTGCCTCAAAAAGGCTGGCAGTATCATCAAGGACCCACACCATCCGGGCCACACACTCATCTCCCCGCTACTATGATCATATTGAATGACGGTGCAGGCTCGAAGGGCCGAATGGCCTACTCCTGCACCTATTTTAATCAGACCTATTCAGACTGAAAGGTCTGAATGACAATAAAGGAAATTCAATTCAATTCAATTCAATTCAATTCAATTCAATTCAATTTTCTATGTTTCTATGTTTCTACCTTCAGATAGAAGGTACAGGAGCCTGAAGACTGCAACGACCAGGTTCAGGAATAGCTACTTCCCCACAGCCATCAGGCTATTAAACTCAGCTCGGACAAAATGAACATTATCTGTTTATTTGCACGTTATCAGTTTATTTATTCATGTGTGTATATAATGGTATATGGACACACTGATCTGTTCTGTAGTCAATGCCTACTATGTTCTGTTGTGCTGAAGCAAAGCAAGAATTTCATTGTCCTATCTGGGACACATGACAATAAACTCTTTTGAATCTTGAATCTTGTGCCACCCTGACGTGTCCCCAAACACACAGATAGAACTCCTTCTCTGCGATCAATTAGATCTTATGTTTCCGGTCATGGCACGCACAGGGTTAAATTGAAAATACTATAAAAGAAAGATCGCAGACTTTTTCGATGAATTGGACAATTGCCTTTGTATCATCTACATCGGACACAGCAAATTGAAATTCAGTGCACGTTTGCCTGGTCTATTCTGCTCAATGCTGTTGTAATAGGTATTGATGGAATTTTTCCTGTTCGAGCCGCAACATATTGTCCACAGGTAGGGCTGACATCATTCAGTTCATAGACCAGATTCCTGTGGGTCCCACAGTTTAGTCTATTTTGGTTTAGAGACATACAGAGCGGAAACACCCAGTCCAGCGATCCCCGCACACTAACACAACCCGACGCACACTGTGGGAAAGTTTTACATTTGTACCCAGCCAATTAACCTGCAAACCTGCACGTCGTTTGAGTGTAGGAAGAAACAATTCAGTAAATTGTTATTGCCATGAGTCAAGCCAAGAGTGTTGTATTGTCATATGTCCCGAGATGGAATAGTAAAATTCTTATTAGCAGCGGCACAACATATATGTAAACATAGTACTCTGTAAACACCAGAATAAACAAGAAAAAAATGTACCGTCCATAAATTAAAAAAAGCACAACGAATAAATAAACAATAATACTGCAAAGTCAAAAATAAAGAGCCTGTCCCACTTGGCGATTTTTTTCGGCGACTGCCGGCGCCATATCAGGGTCGCCAAAAGGTTTTGAACATTTCAAAATCCAGCTGAGACAAAAAAAAATGTTGATTACTTGAAAATACACCGCCCATCAATACGTCATCACACCGCGTTACGCTGCATCACGCTGCATAATACCGCATCACGCCGCATCACACCGCGTCATGCTGCATCACGCTGCATAATACCGCGTCACGCCGCATCACACCGCGTCACAACGCGTCACGCTGCATCACGCTGCATAATACCGCATCACGCCGCATCACACCGCGTCACGCTGCATCACGCTGCATAATACCGCATCACGCCGCATCACACCGCGTCATGCTGCATCACGCTGCATAATACCGCATCACGCCGCATCACACCGCGTCACAACGCGTCACGCTGCATCACGCTGCATAATACCGCGTCACGCCGCATCACACCGCGTCACGCTGCATAATACCGCGTCACGCCGCATCACACCGCGTCACACCGCGTCATGCTGCATCACGCTGCATAATACCGCGTCACGCCGCATCACACCGCGTCACGCTGCATAATACCGCGTCACGCTGCATAATACCGCGTCACGCTGCATAATACCGCATCACGCTGCATCATGCTGCATAATACCGCGTCACGCCGCATCACACCGCGTCACGCTGCATCACGCCGCGTCACGCTGCATCACGCTGCATAATACCGCGTCACGCTGCATAATACCGCGTCACGCCGCATCACACCGCGTCACAACGCGTCACGCTGCATCACGCTGCATAATACCGCGTCACGCCGCATCACACCGCGTCACGCTGCATAATACCGCGTCACGCCGCATCACACCGCATCACACCGCGTCATGCTGCATCACGCTGCATAATACCGCGTCACGCCGCATCACACCGCGTCACGCTGCATAATACCGCGTCACGCTGCATAATACCGCGTCACGCTGCATAATACCGCATCACGCTGCATCATGCTGCATAATACCGCGTCACGCCGCATCACGCCGCGTCACGCTGCATCACGCCGCGTCACGCTGCATCACGCTGCATAATACCGCGTCACGCCGCATCACACCGCGTCACGCTGCATAATACCGCGTCACGCTGCATAATACCGCATCACGCTGCATCATGCTGCATAATACCGCGTCACGCCGCATCACGCCGCGTCACGCCGCATCACGCCGCGTCACGCTGCATCACGCCGCGTCACGCTGCATCACGCTGCATAATACCGCGTCACGCCGCATCACACCGCGTCACGCTGCATCACGCTGCATAATACCGCGTCACGCCGCATCACGTCACAAATTTTTCGGTGACTTGATACGTTAGTCAATGATGCCGGCAGTCGCTGGAAAAATGGCCAAGCGTGACAGGCCCTTTATGCTCCCAAGTCTATGTAGTTACGGAGCCTATTTGGAGGTTGCAGTGTTTAATAGCCTGATGGTTGTGGGGAAGAATCTGTTCCTGAACCTGGACGTTACAGTTTTCAGGCTCCTGTACCTTCTTCCCGATGGCAGGGGTGAAATGATTGCGTGGGTAGGGTGGTGTGGGTCTCTGATGATGCTGGCTGCCTTGTTGAGGCAGAGACTCCTGTAGATCCCATCGATGGTGGGGAGGTCAGAACCAGTTACGGATATTATTAATGATGCAATAATAATGCATCACTATTAGTTATTAAGATTAACTTCAAGGCAGGTAAATACAGTAGAAACAAGAGAGCAATTTACTCGAGCTGAGATTGAAATAAAACATATTTAACTGCAAAATTGTAGATTGAATGACTAGACATAACACAAAAACGTAAATGTGGCAACTCTTCATAAAAAGCTTTAATAACCCAGAAATAACTTTATGACCCGAAAAGTCACCCATTCCTTCTCTCCAGAATGCTGCCTGTCCCGCTGAGTTACTCCAGCTTTTCGCGTCTATCTGAAGTGAATATCTATCACCGGTATCACCTGGATACAGGTGAGGGACAACTTGTTCCAAGCAGTGGGTGGTGGGCATATGGAATGAGCTACCTGAGAAGGTAGTTGAGGCAGGTACCATAACAACATTTAAAGCTTGGACAGGTACGTGCATAGGAGAGGTTTAGAAGGAGGTCGGCTAAACACAGACACGTGAGACTAGTGTAGAATGGGCACCTTGGTCAGCATGGGCAAGTTGGGTAGAAGGGCCTGTTTCCATGTGGTGTGAGTCTATAACACTGTGTGCAAAGTGCCGTTGGGAATCATTTGGCCCCGTTCTTGTGCTTTTACTGTTGTTCCGACCAAGGCCAAGGTCACTTTGACTCTTGGCTTCGAGGCCGGACGATCATTTCAAGCATCCACGTTAGCTCAGTGCCACCTCTCTCACTATTTGCTGCTCAGCGCATCAGTGGTACAGTCAGACAGACATTGCCCGGGCACCCGTGCTTGCAGGAAGATCAGCAAGGAACAGATGGCGTGTCAGGCACCGGGTCCTGCCAGTACTCTCAGCTTCCTGACAGCGCAGGCAGCCACGAACACTAAAGGCTTGAACTCTCTCAACTGTGCAGCTTGGTGCTGATCAGGGGGAGGCCAACTAGATGGCCAGTGGGAAAATGGAGGCTACCTGCTTAGCCCTCACTGCATAAGCCCCCAGCTAGATTCAGCAGGCAAGAATTGGCCCAGTCTCAAGAAGGGTCCCGTGCCAAAACGTCACCTATCCAAGGTTCTCTAGAGATGCTGTCTGACCTGTTGAGTCACACTGCTGGTGAGACATCATCTCCTCTGGCATCTCCCCCGCTGGCTCTTAGATCCTGAGGGAAACAGCCATGCCAGACGTCATCAGGGGCGGGTAAGGCCTGCAGTGAGCGGCCAGGACTACCCTCTGCTTCCATGGCTCCTCACGCCATTGGGCTCGACAATCGTGCAGGCGCATGCCCATGCACTTCTGCGTTGGAGGTTGCATTACATGCTCAGCATGCGTGGAAGCATTGTTGCACTGCTCCATCCTGCAAACCAAAGATGAAGAGAGGCCAGAGGAGGAACTTGCATGGTCCATAGCTCGAAACTCCAAACGCACCAAACAATAATCAGACGTGCTTCGCATTCATGGCCTCAAATCCCAGCTGCATTCAGGAGGCAAGAATTGGTCCCAGTGTGAAGAAGGGTCCCAACTCAAAATTTCACCAACCCATGTTCCCTGGAGATGCTGTTGAGTTACTTCAGCATTTTGAGTCTTTTCTTCTCTGATCTGATCCTCTTCCCCTCACCCCCTTAAGGGCCTGTCCCACGATGCGAGCTCACCCAAGTGCCCTCCCGAGTTTAAAAAAAAAATCAAACTCGTGGAAAGTACGTAGAATGTACGTAGCGGGTACGTCGGAGCTCGTGGATGTCTCGTAGCGGCTAGTAACGCTAACGGCAGGTGCTCGGGAAACGCGGAAACTCGTGAAGTTTTTTCAACAGTGGGAAAATTTTCCAAGAGTAAAAAAATACTCGGGATGAAGTACAGGTACCACGAGTGTGATTTTTTTTTAACTCGGGAGAGCTCTTGGGTGAACTCGCATCGTGGAACAGGGGCTTAACATGTATCCACCTATCGCTTGCCAGACGTCGCCTATTCATGGGGTTCTCCAGAGATGCTGCCTGAGCCGCTGAGTTACTCCAGCACTTTGTGTCCGGCTTCAGTATAAACCAGCATCCTGCACAAGAATCGGCCGTCGTAGACTGCGAGGTAGAGAGATGGTTCTCGCGTGAAGCTTGCAACGTCTGGCTTGCAAAGGCAAAGAAAGTGACATTCCTATCATCCATTCACTTAATTGATCGATTGATTGCACAATTGAATGATGGAAACTTCAGCACACTGTTTTAGAAGGAACTGCAGATGCTGGAAAATCAAAGGTAGACAAAAATGCTGGAGAAACTCAGCGGGTGAAGCAGCATTTATGGAGCGAAGGGAATAGGCAACGTTTCGGGATGAAACGTTGCCTATTTCCTTCGCTCCATAGATGCTGCTGCACCCGCAGAGTTTCTCCAGCATTTTTGTCTACCTTCAGCCCACTGAGTCTGTGCTGACCAGCACACTATTTCTATGTTACACTAGTTCACACTTTCACACTCACTCCCTACACACTTGAGGGCAATCTACAGAGAGCCAAATCACCTCCAAACCCGCCCGTCTTTGGGATGTGGGAGGAAACCGGAGCACCCGGGGGAAACCCACGCGGTCACAGGGAGAACGTGCAAACTCCACGCGCACAGACAGCACCCGAGGTTAGAATCGAAGACGTGTCTCGGACGCTGTGAAGCAGAGGCTCCAGCAGCTGTGACACTGTCACGCCTGTGTAAGTTAAACGTCTTATAATCTGTGTTCACATCGTGTCAATAAAACCTCAAACTCACCCACATGTCCATTTGCAGACAGCACAATATTAAACCTGTGACGGAAGGAACTGCAGACGCTGGTTTAAAACCAAAGAAAGATACAAAATGCTGGAGTAACTCAGCATCTCTAGAGAGAAGAAATATGCGAGACGTTTTGGGTCGAGACCCTTCTTCAGACTTCTCCAGTCAGTCCGAAGAAGGGTCTCGAACTGAAACATCACCCATTCCTTCTCCCCAGAGATGGTGCCTGTCCCACGGAGTTACTCCTGCATTTTGTTTCTATCAACAATATTAAACATGTCTGGTTATTGTAGATGATTGCATTAAACGGACTGACAAAATGCACTTCATAAACCTCGGTGATAAAATTAGCCATAAAATACCTTTTCATGCAAAGTTTATTAACAGCATGCATTTACTCTTGTGACAAGGTTGTGAACTATGCACCCTATGAATGATTCTCTAGTGAATATGTGCTCTGTGCAATAATCAGAGATCACACCACATATCACACTGGATCTTAGCACTGCCATTTACAAATGTCGGCACGGTGGCACAGCGGTAGAGTTGCTGCTTTACAGCTCCTACAGCGCCTGTGGCCCGGGTTCAATCCCGACTACGGGTGCTGTCTGTACAGAGTTTGTACGTTTGCCCCGTGACCTGCGCGGGTTTTCTCCGAGATCTTCGGTTTCCTCCCACACTCCAAAGACGTACAGGTTTGTAGGTTAATTGGCTTGGTGTAAAGTGCAAAATTGTCCCTGGTGTGTCGGAATCGCTGGTCGGTGCGGACTCGGTGGGCCGAAGGGCCTGTTTCCGCGCTGTATCTCTAAACTAAATTCAACCAAAATATCAAAATATATAACTGAGCACAAAAAATATTAGGTCCACAGTACGGAGTGCAATGGAATAGTATAATAAGGGATGTCGATGAAGTATTTCATTCGTGCTACTTTTATGAGGTCATCATGAACTCAATATTTTCATATATTTCCTCCAGAACTTACATTATCATGAATATATTGGTTGCAGATAATAAAACAAGTATGAATTCAATTGCATCTTTGTACGCCCAGAATTGTTCCAAAAAGTGTTCCAATTCAAAAACTATTCATAAACTCAATATTTAAAGTTTCCTTTTCCCATTTGTTCCAGTCATAGTCTGCAGGTCTTGGCCGGAATGCAATGCATAAGTAATTACTTGGAACTTAGACAAATTTAAAATTTACAACGTGCCGAATGAATAATGATGAAATTTCCTATTAAATGTACTGCAAAGGCATTCTTTTCTGTAACTATTCTTGTCCGGATTTATTAATGACTGCCAGCATAACTCGCCATTTTCTTTTAACCTTAAACAAAAGCATATTCCCAACCTGAATTATGTGCAACAGTTTAGCTTCCTGTGAGCGGGCAAATTATTTTTAAAATTTACATTTTGTAAAAAAAAAAAATACTGGATGTTCGAAGCTTAGCCTCATTTCACAGTAAGCATTATACATTCATTGTAAGCTCTGTTCAGCATTACTTTCACAAGTTGTGAATTATTCAATAGGACAATAGAAGGAAGTGGAGGCAAAGTCAGTGGATATATTTAAGGCAGAGATAGATAGCTTCTTGTGTTTAAGAAGGAACTGCAGATGCTGGAAAATCGAAGGTACACAAAAATGCTGGAGAAACTCAGCGGGTGCAGCAGCATCTATGGAGCGAAGATAGATTCTTGATTGGTACGGGTGTCAGGGGTTATGGGGAGAAGGGAGGAGATGGGGTTAGGAGGGAGAGAGAGATAGATCAGCCATGATTGAATGGCGGAGTAGACTTGATGGGCCGAATGGCCTAATTCTATTCGTATCACTTATGACCCATTGGGTGCTCCTATCCCTTATGATCTTATGATTTTAAGGTTCTAACACAAAAGTAGTGAAGTAGCCTTATTGTGATCAATATTACTCGTACCAGGAATTAATTCCTCATCATCTTTCTAGTATACCTTGTATATATCTTTTTATTTTATTTTATTATTTATTAGAAGCAATTGTAGAAGAATAAAGCAATCGACATGAAAGTTATCCAATTTACGTACAGCTTCATTTGTAACATTAATACATGAATCAAAAAAAAAGAGGAAAAAGAGGAAAGGTTGAAGAAAAAGAAGAAAAATGAAAAGAAAGAAAAGAAAAGGCCCCTAAACTACCAAAGACGTGCGAGATGAAGGAATAGAAATAACAAAAAACAAGATGGAGGTATGCCCCACTATCCTTGTATATATCTTGTATGTATATATTTCTTATTCTAAATAGAGTTTATTTTTAAAATATATAAAGAATGTAGTAACAGGAAGATTTTTAACTGTTGGCAGAGTTTTTAGATGAAGCAACAGACTGCACTACTCTCTGCCACAAAGCCCACAAAGTACTGTGAACAGCAGTGGAATGCTGGCCAATTTTGTTATTCACCCAAACATTTCGAAACAAAAAGCTTATCCAGTTATCAAGGAGTTTGAAGGAGGGTCATGACCCACAATCTAGAGATAGAAACATAGAAACATAGAAAATAGGTGCAGGAGGAGGCCATTCGGCCCTTCGAGCCAGCACCGCCAATCATTGCGATCATGGCTGATCGTCCCCAATCAATAACCCGTGCCTGCCTTCTCCCCATATCCCTTGACTCCACTAGCCCCTAGAGCTCTATCTAACTCTCATATAATCGCAACAACCTATGTTTTTGAACAATTAGTTTAGTTTAGTTTAGAGATACAGCGCAGAAACAGGCCCTTCGGCCCATCGAGTCTGCACCAACCAGCGATCCCCGCACACTAACACTATCCTACATACGCTAGAGACGATTTTTCATTGACACCAAGCCAATTAACCTACAAACCTCTGCGTCTATGGAGTGTGGAAGGAAACCGAAGATCTCGGAGAAAACCCACCCATGTACAAACTCCGTACAGACAGCACCCTTGCTCGGGATCGAACCCGGGTCTCTGGTGCTGTAAGCGCTGACAGATATCAACTCTACCGCTGCGCCACCATGCTGCCTGACCCGCCAAATGTTTCCAGCACTTTGTGTCTTTCTTTTGTACTGACTTGTAATGTTGTCTGTCCAAGGCCCTCCACAGATTATAGAGTCGTAGAGTCATACAGAATGGAAACAGAACCCTGGCCACTCCCCTGTCAGCGCTGTAAGGCAGCAACTCGACCTCTGCACCACCTTAGTTTCCTTCATGAGTGAGACTGTACAATGTTTGCAGATGGTACAAAAGAAGCTCAGTAATTGAGCAGGGATCTGCCTCCACCGTGCATGTCAAGAGTGTTTTATTGTCATATGTCCCGAAATGGAACAATAACATTCTTACTTGCAGCAGCACAACAGATATGTAAAATTAGTAGCCTGCAAATGGCATTATGGGGCCACAACTGTTTACCATATATATTGATGATTTGGAAGAGGGAATTAGTAGCAACACTAGCAAATTTGCAGATGACACAAAGCTGGGTGGCAGTGTGAACTGTGAAGAGGATGTTAGGAGGTTGCAGGGTGACCTGGACAGGTTGAGTGAGTGGGCAGATGCGTGGCAGATGCAGTATAATATAGATAAATGTGAGGTTATCCACTTTGGCAGCAAAAAGAAGGGAGCAGATTATTATCTCAATGGGGTTAGGTTAGGTAAGGGGGAGGTACAGTGAGACATGGGTGTCCTTGTACACCGGTCACTGAGAGTTGGCGTGCAGGTACAGCAGGCAGTGAAGAAAGCTAATGGAATGTTGGCATTTATAACAAGAGGATTTCAGTGTAGGAGTAAAGAGGTTCTTCTGCAGTTGTATAGGGCTCTGGTAAGACCACATCTGGAGTATTGTGTACAGTTTTAGTCTCCTAAGTAGAGGAAGGATATCCATGTGATTGAGGCAGTGCAGCGTAGGTTCACGAGATTGATCCCTGGGATGGCGGGATCGTCATATGAGAAAAGTTTGAAAAGACTAGGCTTGTATTCACTGGAGTTTAGAAGGATGAGGGGGTATCTTATAGAAACATATAAAATTATAAAAGGACTTACAAGCTAGATGCAGGAAAAATGTTCCCAATGTTGGGCGAGTCCAGAACCAGAGGCCACAATCTTAGAATAAAGGGGAGGCCATTTAAGACTAAGGTGAGAAAAAAACTTTTTCACCCAGAGAGTTGTGAATTTGTGGAATTCCCTGCCACAGAGGGCAGTGGAGGCCAAATCACTGGATGGGTTTAAGAGAGAGTTAGATAGAGCTCTAGGGGCTAGTGGAGTCAAGGGATATGGGGAGAAGGCAGGCACGGGTTATTGATTGGGGATGATCAGCCATGATCACAATGAATGGTGGTGCTGGCCCGAAGGGCCGAATGGCCTCCTCCTGCACCTATTGTCTATGTTTCTATGTTTCCATGAACAACAAAAAAGTTCAGTATAGATATTAAAAGAGGCAAACAAACAATAATAGTCAAAGAATTTTGAAGACAAAGAATGTCTGAAGAAGGGTTTCAGCCCGAAACGTTGCCTATTCCATGGATGCTGCTGCACCCGCTGAGTTTCTCCAGCATTTTTGTGTACCTAATAATAGTCAAAGGCTATCAATGACCCCGTCTATGAGGTTCGGAGTTAATTTGGAGGTTGTAGTCACGTTTAATAGCCAGATGCTTGCAGCAATTCCCTTTATCATGTATCTGTACACTGTAAATGGCTGGATTGTAATCATGTGTCGTCTTTCCGCTGACTGGTTAGCACGCAACGAAAGCTTTTCACTGTACCTCGGTACGCGTGACAATAAACAAAACTAAACCAGAAGCTGCTCCTGAACCTGGAAGTTACAGTTTTCAGGCTCTTCCCGTTGGCGGGAGTGAAATAAAAGCGTGGTGTGGGCCTCTGACGATGCTGACTGCCTTTTTGAGGCAGAGACTCCAGTATTTAAGAAGGAACCGCAGATGCTGGAAAATCGAAGGTAGACAAAAATGCTGGAGAAACTCTGCGGGTGCAGCAGCATCTATGGAGCGAAGGAAATAGGCAACGTTTCGGGCCGAAACCCTTTGGGTTTCGGCTCGAAACGTTGCCTATTTCCTACGGATTTCGGGCCGAAACGTTGCCTATTTCCTTCGCTCCATAGATGCTGCTGCACCCGCTGAGTTTCTCCAGCATTTTTGAGTACCGGAGACTCCAGTAGATCCCTTTGATGGTGGGGGTGGGGGGGGGGGGGGGGGGGGGGGGGGGGGTCAGAACCCGTGATGGACCGGGCAGCGTCCACCACGTCTTGCCGTCGCCTTCGTTCCTGGGCCGCCCGAACTTCCGAAGCGGTCAACAATCCGCCAAATCCACACGGAAAACGCACAAAGATGCACGTGCTGGAGAAGTGGACTTCAAGCAGCCGCCCAAGTTCGTTATCGGCTCACGATTTGCATTGAATTAACCTTTGCTGCCATTTCATTGACTCTTTACCATTTGTATAACTCTCACTGTCAGATTACAAATGAAATTCCTTTGTCACGTAATAAATTGAAACGAGTCTTTGGAGATTACTGTTCAACCACAGTCTGTAGTACAACAATGCCATTAATAAACCTGCTGATGTATGAGCCTATGAAGGCAAATTCAAAACTCCCTCAAAATGGGCGTAGTGGGCAGAATTATCATCTGCCTGTAGGCTGTAGGGCCCACACCATATACTTACCGCATAGTGAAAGGCCTGGACAGAAGGGATGTGGAGAGGATGTTTCCACTCATGGGGGAGTCTAGGACCAGAGGTCACAGCCTCAGAATTAAAGGACCTTCCTTTCGGAAGGAGACGAGGAGGAATTTCTTTAGCCAGAGGGTGGTGAATCTGTGGAATTCATTGCCACAGACGGCTGTGGAGGCCAAGTCAATATATATTTTTAAGGCAGAGATAGATAGATTTTTGATTAGTGCGGATGTCAGGGGTTATGGGGAGAAGGCAGGAGAATGGGGATAGGAGGGAGAGATAGATCTCACCATCTTCTAACGTAGCCATCTGGGCAGCATCACTCCAGAGAAGATGAGGAGATCGGATTGAACTTGAAGTCTTTTTGACGGAAGAGTTGCGGAGTCATAGAGTGATACAGCGTGGAAACAGGCCCTTCGGCCCAACTTGCCCACACCGGCCAACATGGCCCGTCTACGCTAGTGCCACCTGCCTGTGTTTTGTCCATTTCCCTCTAAAACTATCCTATCCATGTGCCTGAATAAATGTTTCTTAAACGTTATGATAGTACCTGCCTCAGCTACCTCCTCCAGCAGTTCATTCCTTGCCACCATCAACCTTTGTGTGAAAATGTTACCCCTCAGGTTCCTACTGAATCTCTCTCCCCTCACCTTAAACCCATGTCCTCTGGACGTCGTTGAAGGGAAGCCTATTGCTATTTTGAACATTTAAGATGCTTAATCCACTTTTCATTTCACTTAATCTTTGTTAATTTTAAGTTTTAGTTAGTTTAGAGATACAGCGCGGAAACAGGACCTTCGTCCAGCCGAGGCCGCACCGACCAGCGATCGCAACATATCAACACTATCCTACACACACTATGGACAATTTAATATTTATACCAGGCCAATTAACCTACGTGCCTGTACGTCTTTGGAGTGTGGGAGGAAACCGAAGATCTCACGTGGGTCACGGGGAGAACGTACAAACTCCCTACAGACAGCAACCGTGGTCGGGATCGAACCCGGGTCCTTGGCGCTGTAATCGCGTGTCAAGGAACCCGATGTCAAACCCAGGTGTCAAAGAACGGGTGTCGAGGGTTATAGATAGATAGATAGATCCTTTATTATGGGGAGAAGGTAGGGAAATGGGATTAGGAGGCAGATTGAATGGCGGAGTGGACTCGATGGGCCGAATGGCTTAGTCCTCCTCCTATAACTTGCGAACTTGTAATCGCGGTAAGGCAGCAACTTTACTGCCGCGCGCACAAAATTTGATGAAGTTTAATTTACAGTTTTGTCCAGAACAAGGGGTCACAATTTAAGGATAAGGGGGAAATCTTTTAGGACCTAGATGAGAAAATCATTTTTTACACAGAGAGTGGTGAATCTGTGGAATTCTCTGCCACAGAAGGTAGTTGAGGCCAGTTCGTTGGCTATATTTAAGAGGGAGTTAGATGTGGCCCTTGTGGCTAAAGGGATCAGGGGGTATGGAGAGAAGGCAGGTACAGGATACTGAGTTGGATGATCAGCCATGATCATATTAATAATAATAATAATACATTTTATTTAATGGGCGCCTTTCAGACATCTCAAGGACACCTTACACAGTAATCGGAATAACATATAATCGGAATATA